>NW_017732321.1:484848-506224 GCF_001890085.2 Hipposideros armiger
CTGTGTGCTATATACATATATGCATGTTAAATGTACGTATAACACACATGTATGTGTGTACACACACACACCGCCCCACACACACACACACGCACAGCCGCACAGCTGCCACTGCCTTTTCTCTCCCTGAACTGGTTTGTCCAAGTTCTGCTGTTTGATCATGTCCCTGCTGGCAGAACCTGCCTTTGACCTTCAGTCGCAGTGAATCAGTGTGTGCTGGCACTACTCCAGATGCCTAGGGGATAAAGCTTTGCCTAAGTTGGTTAATCATTGCTTGCAGCTTGCTCAGCGGTTCTAGTCTGTGTTGATATTTCCTAGAAAATGTTGGCTCCACATTTGTCATTGGTTACTTAGTTTAGTTGACACTTAGCTTGTCTTGTTTTTTGTCGGGGACTTGAGGGAACACAGTGATAAGACTTGGACACCGTCCTGGAGTAGTTCATAGAGGAGGAAGAGGAGTAATACCTTTTTTTTTAAGTGTGCAGTTTGGTGGTTTTAGTATATTTACAAAGTTATACAGACAGTGACCACCGTGATCTAATTCTGGGACATTTTATCACCCGAAAAGAAAGCCCATACCTGCTACCAGTCATTTCCCATTCCCCCTTTCCCAACAACCCCTGGCATTCACTAATCCACTTTCTGAATCTGTGGATTTGCCTATTCTAGATATTCCATATAAATGGAATCGTACCATATGTGGCTTTTGTGACTGGCTTCTTTCACTTAGCTTAGTGTTTTCATGGTGCATCTATGTCGTAGCATGTAGCAGTACTTCATTCCTTTTTATAGCTAAATAATATTCCATTGTATGGCTAGACCACATTTTGTTTATTGGAGCAATATCTTGAGCATTTGCCTCGGGTGTCTTCTATGTTCATTGTTCCATGAGCTTTACCTTTTTAAGTTCATTTGTCCTCACATTAAACCTACTTGGCTGATAGAATAACAGTAAGTATTTTACACCTAGGAAGTACGCATCCTAAGGAAGGACGCATCGGTACGTCACACAGCTAATAATTGGCACAGCAAGCTTTGTTTAACGACAGGCTGTCTCTTTACCACCACATAATTCCTAAGCCCTTTACAAGTCAGAGGATAGAAGACATTTAAAAATGACTGTAAATGTGGGGAAAAGTTACAAAGGTCTTAAATCAACTACCGTGGGGGTCAGTAGCTCAAGAGTTGGGGTGGCCTGTGGTTCAGGGGTGGCTGACACAATGTGAACCATTCTTACATGCCCTTTGGATTATGGTACACGGTGTGTTCAGGCCAGCAAATGGAGTCCACATGGAGACAGGGTGGGGGTCCCAGTGCACCGCCAGGTTTGGTCATGGCTGACACAAGCAGTGGGCGGAGCTGAGCCCCAGCCCAGAGGTTTTCAGATAGTAGGTGCACCTGGGTGGGGCAGGGGCAGGCAGAGACTTGACAGCAAGCAGTTGTTTTCTGTGGGACTGTACAGGAGTATGTGCTGGGCTAAGTAAGGGCGGTACCTGGCTCACCACACACGTGAGTAGTGATGGAATGAATGAGAAATACCATGGATGGGTGCCAGGCTGGAGAGCCTTGAACCGCAAATTGAAGAGTCTATGCAGTGGGGTGGCTCGGACGGAAGGTGTTGAAACCTGCAGTCATGTGATGCTTGCTTTTTGGACAGTATATGTCTTGCCCAAGTCTGCCCATATTTCTGTTACTCTGCTTGAGCCTTTACAGCGTCTCCCTGGGGTCCCTTCCAGGTTCTTCCCTGTAGCATTAGAAGTGACTGCACTGGGAATAGGAACCCTTAGGCCTCTCATCTTTGCCTTAGTGGAGCTCCAGGGAGCTGTTCTCTGATAGAACATTCTTTCTCGGGCCTATCAGTTATTCATTCAGCAAATATTTGAAAACCTACTATGTGCTGGGAACTGTTCTCAGCACTGGAGACATACATCATTGAACAGAATGGAGAAGAAACTTAGATATTCTAGCAGGAGATACTCTTTTGAAATGTAGATATTCTATCGGGGAAACAAACAGTAAATAATTGACATAATAAATCATCACTTTGTTTTTTATTTAATACAATAAGTGTTATAAATAAAAAGGAAAAGTAGAGCAGGGTAGAAGGGGATGGGAAGAGGTTGACATTTTAACTAGACTGAGAAGGTAATATTGGAGCAAACACTTGCAGGCCACTGAAGGTGGGCTATGAGAACACGTGAGCACACTTGGGAGGGAGTCGTCCGGCCAGGGCAGAATTCCGAAGATTTGCATGGATCAGTGCATTTTGAGCATGGGGGCAGTGGTGGCAGCAGGGTTTGTCACTCCTCCGGCCATCATGGGACTTCATCTTTTCCTCTTAGTGGAATGTCAGCATTTCAGGACCGAACAGAGGAGTGACACATGTCACGTGTGCTTTAACGTGATCTCTTGGGCCTCAGCGCTGAGAGTCTTAGAATGATGATGAATCCGTGATATGTGAAGTGCACGCTGAATACGCAAATGCACCACCCTGAGTTCACGAATGCCTGTGGTGGGACCAGAACTTGGGGGAATTCTGGAGTCTCCTGTCAGGCTCCCTGAAGCCCTCTGAATACATTTGCTTCTTTCCTTGTCTGTGGGTCAATGAGAACCTCCAGGGGAAGTGACCACCTCGTACAGCAGAAGCTTAGTCATGCCATGGTCATGCTGGGTGGGGTTTCCTGCTGCTGGCTATACATGACCAGGTCTTGGGTTTTGTTTGTTCTAGGAGGATTTAGCAATTAATATTGAATCGTCAGCATACTTAAGTATCTGCTTTAAGAAAAAAAAAATATGGCACATAGCTCCTAGTGTATGAAACTCTTATAGGTTGGCTTATTCCATTTCACAAGGTTTTCTCCAGGGTAGAAATATGAACTCAGAAGTGCACTTTTAGTCCGCAAAATAGTATGTCTATTACACCATGCCAACTTATTCCATTGGGAGCAGGAAATGGGTCAAACAGTAATCGCGTTATCTACCATATGAATGGACTGCCTCTTGTGGCATAAATGTATAATAGAATTGTATACAAGTACCAGTGTCACTTATTTTCTCTGGCTTGGTGTGGGGACTTCTCTGGGCCAGAATTTTGTGAAGATGCCTTCAGTGTTTGAAATTTATGTTAGAGCTGTTATACTCCCTTCTCCCTTGCCTGTGTGTGATTGCTCTTTGGCAAAATGTCAATTCAGATGTTTGTGGAAGTGGGTGAATGCATTAAAAATCAGAGTAGGCATTTAACTGGCAGGTTGTAAGGAAAATGTCAGTTTCTGTGGGTTAAGCAGGATCTTCGCAGCATATTTAGCACTTGACTTCCTCCAAATTTGTCTCCATGAAATAACCTCTCTGTTTTCACACAGGAAATATTTGAATAACTTTAAAATATGTGCGTAATGCTGGGTATGTGACCAGATGGAAGAGCATGTCTTGGCCGACAAGTTAAACAAGCTGCCACTGATGTTAATGTTGCAGCTATAGACATAAATATATTTTATTTGTGAGAGCACAGTACTTTGAAGCTAAGCCCAGATTGAGTTTCCGTTTGAATTTTGTTGCTAGAGCTTTCATTTGTGTATTGATTTTACCTGACCTTATTGGCTCGAATATTTTAACCCCATGTAAAATGGATGCCACTGTTTACAATTTTCAGGTAGTGTCCAAGGAATCGTTTCTATCTCTAGTTCCTTGGGGGAAAGTGCTTTGCAAACAGCTTTAGGACATCATAGTTAAAGTAAATTGTCAGCCAGGTCGATGGGTTACTGGGTGTGTAAAGAGACAGGACAACTAATCTGCTGTGTTGAACTGGGAGTCGTTTGTCCTGCAATAACTTAGATTTTGGGGTGTCATGAAGAATGGTATCCCAATGCCATAACCTAGAAATGAAGATAAAGGACCCACTGTGTGTTAAGAACCATCCTGTCACATGCGGTCTCGTTTAACTCACCATGACAGTTGAGCTTCTTGGTATTTTATAGTGGGGAAAATTAGCCTTTGAGAGACAGCGTTTCCAGGATCCCTAACTGCTAGCTAGTGGTGGCGGTCAGACTCGACCCGGTTCCAACCTACTCAAAAGCACAGGCTCTTTGCACTGACTGGTCGACTCTAAGGAGGGAGTAAGGTGATGTTTGTCAACATGTCTTCTGTCTGACAGATCTAATGTTTCTTAACCTCTAGATAAGTAGAGGGAGAACCCATGCCCTTACCTAATTACAAATTTATTTTTAACATTTCATCAGCATAGTAATATTGGGTCTGGTTTTGACAAATAACTATGATTATCTTGGGGGCTGATAAAGAAAGCCTTGTTTCTTCCAGCTCTGTGACCGTGAGACCATGAAGACTCAGGAATGGCTCCTTCCGGGTTATTTCCAGAGCCTCTGCCTCCATGTGGTGGTTAGTCTTTCCCAACTGGGCTTCAGTTGTTACCTCCACATAAAGCTGTGTAGGGGAGCCCCAAACCAGATCACCTGGGACATCTTAAATTAATTGGTATTTAATAAAAATGTCCGCAGGATTCCAGGTGCCCATGCACACAACTGCCTGTGTGTGCTCCACACTCTTGCATCTTGACTGAGGTGTGATAGAAAAATGACGATGAGTCCTACCAGACCACAGACCAGAAGGTTATGATACACGGAGCAGGAGGAATCATTGGTCCCTGGCTTTGTTGTTCTAGGGATCTGTTTCCAGCAGTGCATGTCTGAACGTAGCTTGGTCATATGACAGCTCTTTCTCTGATTTTAAACGAAACTGCATGGCTGTCTTGTTTAGGGTACTTTGGGTGTGTTTCCACTAGAAGGAGATTTGTCCAGTATCCCAAATCTCCAAATTCCATAAGAAGTAGTGCTTATGAGTGGGCTCGGAGTGGGATGAGCAATGCTCGGCGTGGGAACGGCGGTGTGGATCTGTGTATGTGCGCGTAAGCACATGGATTCAACTGTGTGGTTTGTGGCGTGGGGGGAGGACGGAGAAGGAGCAGTGTACCAGGTAATTAGATATAAAAATAAACCAAAACGAACAAAATACCAAAGCAGCCTACGTCATAGGATTATTATGAAGATTTCCTGAATAACACGCATATAGTGTTCTAAGCCTGGCATATAGTAAGTACTCAATAAATACTGTTTTTTATGTTGTTATTCCTTCTATTACTATTTTATATGTATTTCAAATGCGCGTGTGAGAAAGGCTTATGAATGAATAAGATGCTGTGTAAGCTTCGTAACATTTATAACTGATAGAATTAGGTGATCAGACTGCAACTAGGGTCTAAACCAGATAGGTGAGACGTTCTTCCAATCAGCATATTATAATGATTCAACTAATGGCATCGTTTAAGACAATAAAGTGAGTGGGGACTCTTGTGCGCCACTTGTTCCAAGCCTCTGGTGGAGGGAAAGGGAGCAGGCCAGAGTGAATTTGACGTTTCAGCCTCTGGGGCTTCCTGTGAGGCTTTGGTGGGAATGGCCATGATTATCACCCTGTCAGAGTGGAAACATCAGGGGCTGAGATGTGAATTGTGGGCTAAGGAGGCCAAGAATGGCCTCCCCTTTGCAACCCTTCTTTGTCGTAGTAGAATATATGATGGGAGCATAGAGCATGCTCAGCAAAGCAGGGGTTGGAGAGGAAACATGCTCTAGATGGTACTTGTGATGACAGATGCAAGATGGCCTCTACCACAGAGATCACCATTGACTCTGTACTGTGACAGAAGAGCCCTTTTGGATGCCAAGGCCACTTGCCTGACTTAGGGCATGGTGCACTGTTCTTCCTGTGACTCGTAGCTGATGAAAGTGGGTGGAGTTACATTTTCCCCTGGCTCTCAGTTACAAGGGGAATGACCCGTACTCAGTAAAGTGTGTTGTTTGAGGACTATGTGGTGGTCGTCCTGGAATCCTTCTCTCACAATTCGTTAGGTTTCTTCACTACTGGGTCTGCAACGTCCAAGCTTCCCAAGGAAATGGGTCAATGAATACATGTGTTTCTTTTAATTTTAAATCAAATTTCCTTCGCAGCCAAATCTGCAGTGACTACAGGATCACTCTTGTTTAAGAGGTTGCTAATCACCAATTGTATAAGTTCCAAGTTGGAACTCAAGGCCAGAGCTTTCCTCTTGTTGGCCTTACTCGGGAGGAAAATCAGGCAAGAGGCTGCCAACAAGCCTGGCTGAGAGTTGGGGGGCTGAGAAGCAAACTGTCTCCTGCGGGCCAAAGGAGGGCCTTTTGCTTATTCAGGTTTCTGTTTTTCAGGCTGAATGTGGCTGCGTGTGAGTGGTGTCCTGGTGAAGGTACAGGCTGGAATCAGGCCCTGGGAGTCAATGTGGGAAGGGGCCATGTTGGAGGGAAGGGGGTAGAAGCATTTCCTCTCCTTCTGGAGTCCCTAACCTGTTGGGATTTGGGAGCTCTGTTATAGAGGTGTCTTAAATCTCCACCTAATGTCTCTCAGTGGGTTTTGCTGTCTCCATTTGTGAGGAGAGACATGACCAGGAAGACCTGCTTATAAACAGAGGCGGATCGTGCTATTTTGTTTCCCTCCCTCACTTGTTGGATTGCGTTTGAAGCTTTGGCATCATGCTAGCTATGTGGAATATTTGGTAATGTACCCATCAGCCTGTGGAAGGGAAGGAGAGGGGAAGTTGAGGAGCACTGCAGGGAGAAGAGGTGATTGGAGATTGCAGAAGGTTTAAGGGGAAGTGTGCTTATGTCTCCGAAGTAACCAAATTTGTGTGGGCATCCAGCTTAGGACAGATCAATGAAGACAGGGAGATTTAATTCACATGAGCACTGAATGACATCAGGAGTAACACAAGTTGTCGAAACTCCTTGCCTCCAAAAAGTCTGCAAGTAAAATAAAAATAACGTTGAATGTTGGTGGGTTCTGTGTATCCAGGCTCAATCATCACAGAGGCTGGGACAAGTAAGTGAGAGGGCCTGGCCGCAGTAGTGGCCTCCCCCCGCTGGCTGAGTGGGGAGTGCCCCATTCAGGACGTTTCATTGTAAGTTCCTGGCCAAGGGAGGCACAACTAGAAAGAACAAAACGGAGCAGGAATCAAAGGCTGGATAGCAGCATATTTCATAATCAGCAAACGAAGGGTGGTCATTCAGGAGCTGGAAGGACAGGCATTTTGGGCCCAGCCTGGCAGTTTGGACTCTGGGTGCAAAGAAGGAGTAAGTTCCAGGAGGCTCCTTGTCCGGTTCTGCTTGGAGGGGAGCCATGGCTGCTTACAAGCCTGCGCTGGGTACTCTGTAAGCACTTCTCCCCTGTAGTCTTCTTGACAGGTGGGCAAAGTAGAGGGTATTTATTTTTATTTTACTGATGGAGAAACCAAGGCTTAGGGAAGGGAAGTTACCAGCAGGTCACATGGCTGGAAAGTGGCAGAGCCAGGACGGGAATACAGGCTTTCTGAGCTCTTTTCTTCCCTGGTCCAGCTCTAGTTATTTATATGTATATACTGGATACATTTCTTTTGACAGATTTCACTGTTTCACAAATAGAGACATGTTTATATTTCTGTGAATTTCTCAAGTTCAATTTCCATGAGTAAATGTTTTTATCTCTATTACTTTTGAACCTAGAAGGCTGCTTAGCATATCTGTATTCCCCGCACTGTACAGGGTTAGCAGAACTGGCCCCTAAGCTGTGGTGACAGTCCTGTGTCATTGGAGCAGGTGGAGAAACACAGGTTGCTGAAGCTGGGCTCTTAGCACCTTCCCTCATCGGAAGGCAGACCAGTGTTCGGTGATGACGTTAGTGACAGCATGGAGCTTGCTTTTAGCACTTGTCTTTTGTTGTTCCACTGATATGACAGACTAAGGAACAGGCAATCCTTCAGCTAGTTACAGATGTGAATGATTGAGCCTCTCCTTGCCCTGAGTTGAAGCTTATTAGTTACTGCTTCAGTCAAGTTCTGTGAGTTAAAGTGCAAACTGCTGGGATTCCAAGCCTCTGCAGTTTGGCTTGGGGCGTCTCCCTTTGCAACTAGTCTATTCACCTCCTTCCCAGGCCTGTTTAGAGCCAGGCTTCCAACCTGTGCCCTGGCCTCCCCAGCCCTCTGCATGGCCATTGCTACCGCCTCCCGCATCAGGACACTGACCGCCCTTGGAGTGCCCCCTTCTCTACTCATCCCGCTCCCCCCTTCACTCTTAACCACCTTCTCTGCTGCACTGACCCATCCCTGCTTCCATAGCTCAGCCACTCATCTCCGACTCACAGCACTCACATGTAGGATGCTCAAAGTTTGCCGAACTGAAGGGTTCAAGTTCTGTTTCTAGATGAGATCAGTAAACCTCAGAGCGTAGCGCCTTCCTGGAGGCTCTCCGGAAGACTCTTCCTTCATCTCCCTCCTCCCCTCCATGGGGTTAAGTGAAAGGGGAGAAATGCTGGGCTAGAGAAACCAGGAAGCTCATCCCGACCGACTCTCCAGCTTTTGTCACCTGGGCCGGTAGCTTTACATCTCTCTCAGCCTCAGTTTCCCTAACTGCAAAATGAGCGTGGGTCAGACCACCTCCTATGCCTGTAAGCCCCATGGGCACTAGTCTTGTACGCCTGGGACGGAAAGGCTACGTGCGCGCCTTCCACCCCAGTGGCATGTTGCTTCCTTTCCTCCAGGCCCTTAAGACTCTGCCCAAGACCGTCTGCCAAAAGGCAAGGGCCCTCCTGTCTGTTTTCCTGATAAAGAGTCACTAGAATGGCTCTCATTGCCCCCATCATGAGCGGTGGCTTTGACAGCCTCTGAGTAATTGAACAGTGTCCACTTCCCAGAGATTCCCCATTGGATCTCCATTGGCATTTTGATGATTTTTCTCCTGTTACATAGGATGACTGGGCGAGATTGATAATACTAATATTTTTTCTCAGTGCTGTCCGCAGACCTGTCACCGCTGTGAAAGATTGTTTTGGAATTTTCTGTGTGTCACTTCCACAGTGTGTCCTCTTTTATTAGTGTTTGACTTCATTTTATTAAAGAGAACAGTGTAATAGGGAGTCAGTTCTTGCGTTTGATGGGGATTTAAGAGAAAACGAAGCTTACATAATTACTCTAATTTTGTGTCTATACCATCTACAATATTTATGGCATTAATTTTGGAGTGCAATGTGTTGTATACCAGAACAGCATGCTATATGCATGAATGGTGGCGCTTTGATGGAAGGATGTATTCCTGGTAGCTTTGTCCTAAGGTGTGTAACGAAATATGCACGCTGACTAAATGACCGAGGGAGTGTTCAGAAACCTCCAGCTCGGGCAGGCGGCCATGGGAAGCCAGTGTGCGACATGGTGGACATGTTCACGACATACCTCTCCTTCATCTCCTCTCCATTCCTACTTCAGCTGCACTCTGCCTGAGCTCCGTATTTCCTCCTCTCATTACAGACGGCTCCTGTTTGACTGCCCTGCCTCTGTCCTTCCATAGCTAACCCATCTTCATCATGCCCTCCAGAGGGAACTCTCAGTCCTGCTTCCTGCCTAGTTATCTCCTTGCTCAAGGACCCTTACTTGCTCTCCATCCCCTGGATTGGAAGTGGTAGACACTCTGCCATGTCATCCATGGCTCTCTCTGCCCTGCTCCCTTGAACTTGTCTGACACTTTCCTGCCCCTCTGCCGGTTCACTCATGTCTATGGCAAAGTACCACTCCCTCACCTCTCACACTTATCTTTACTTCAAAACCTACTTTTCCAACAAAGAACTGCCAGCCTCCAGGAATTTCTCCCTCTTCCAAACCTTGCAACTCTTAGTGTTCCCTAATGTGTTATTTATTGATGTGTAACAGATTATTCTACAATTTAAAAAACAAACATATTATTTCCCGCAATTTCTGAGGTTCAAGAATCTGGGAGGGGTTTAGATGAGGGGCTCTGGCTCAGGGTTTCTCCTGAGGTTGCAGTCAAGCTGTCAGCTAGGGCTGCAGTCATCTGAAGGCTTGACTGGGGCTGGAGGAACCAATTCTCAGCTCACTTAAGAGCTATTGGCAAGAGACCTCAGTTCTTCTCCACTTGGTCATTTCCATAGGGCTGGCTTTCCCAAGATAAATGGAGGGAGAGAGAGAGAGGGAGGGGGGGAGGGAAAGAGGGAAGGAGGGAGGGTGGGGAGAGAGAGAGCGCTAGCGAAAGAGCGTGCGAGAGCGAGCAAGAAGCTGCAGTGGCTTTTGTAACCTAACCTGGGAAGTAAAAACCATCACTTCTATTGGTTACTGACCAACCCTGGTACATTGTGGGAGATGGCCACTCAAAGATGCGACTAACAGAAGGTAAGGTCATTGGGGACCACCTTGGAGGCTGGTTACTAAATATGCCTTGTCTTTTTGGATGCATATATTCTGTTTTTTCATATAGTCTGGGAACTCTTTGCAATCGGAAGCTGGTCTCATTCACTCTCAGTTGTGACTCTCATAAGCCAGTCAGAGTGCTTTTCATGGAGATGTTTATTTTGTCTTACAGTCACTTATTATGGGCATTTTATTTATTTATTTGTGTAAACTGATGCAGGACAGAGGGGTTATGTAAGTCAAGTCAATCATCTACTATATGGCAGCGCTTTTGAATTCACTAATAGGCCTGTCTGATCTGAAACCTGTGTTCTTTCCATTATCCAAATGACTGACTTTGATTTCTGGAAAGTGTTTTCTACCACCTGATTCCTGTCTGTTAGCTTTGGTGATAATTAAGAGGCACAACTGGATAGTACCCAGTGATGCAGAGAAGTATTTGTGTATAACAGTTCCAAATAGGGAAAGCTTCTAAGAAGTTGTGTAAATCAACTGAAACCTCATCCTGGCCTTCATTTATTCAGCGATTGCCTAACTCAAAGCCTCTGATTTATCTGACTGCTCTACTACTGAGCAAGGCAGCCGAGGAGGCCCGTAGGAGTACTGTGTGTCATCAGGATTTTCCATACTTGGTTATCCGGGGAGATCCAGTGTGTGACCTCCCACCACAAGAAACTTCCTACCACAACACCTTGCTCATCTGTTTCAAACAGGGACGACTCTTGGAAACAGACTCTGGGTTTTCTAGAGAGGGATTGGGCGGTAATTTAAATTGGAATAGCTCCTGATAAGTTGCCCCAGATACTTTGACTCCGCTTCAGAGGGAGGTAGGTGTACATGTGGGGTGGGGTTTCAGGGAAAGGAAGACAAGAAAAGAAAAAAGAAAGGAAACGTCCATGCTGTACCCTCAAGCTCAAAAGTTACGGTGGTTGAATTAAAGAAGCTTTGATTTTCTTTCTCATTTTTAACAAAACTCTGGCCCACTTAGTTGACTTTCAAAATGTGGAATGAGTATCAATGTTTCTAATTTCAGTCATTCTCCCTTTATTCTCATCAAAAAAGGGAACACATCAGGTGGCTTTCTAAGACTTGAATACCTTGATTTTTTGTGTCCCCTCTCATGATCATCTTTTATATCTGCAGGGGACATGTAGACTTATTCTTGTAATTCTCCTTAGGTTTTTGATTTACTGGCTAAAGATACATTTTAAAACATTCTTTTTGATTTAAGTATGTCCTCCACCCTTCAATGCTTCAAAAAGTATTGAATATTGCTTTTCAAGCTCTTTCCTTATCTCTGCATGGGTATGCTTTTCATTTTTTTATTTTTTCCTGTAATGCCATGGGGTGGTTTAATATTACATGCCTCACCACTGTGAGTTTTCCCCAAACTGTGGAATTTCTTGGATCTCTAATTTAAAGAGTCCAAAACACCAGGGAAGAGGAGAGGGTGATAAGAGGATTTGAAAAAGAATTGGGAATGAGTTTCCTCAGATACTTGCACATTCCTAGGCGGTTCTCAGGTGGTTTTCTGTGTAGATTGATAGTTTCTTTAGCAGTTGTACTCTGAGTCAAACTCTTCCCTCTGGGGCTCTGAGGAAGTTCCCATTCTGATGACGGTAGAATTCTGTCTCACTATTAGTTTTTATTTCTGCATATATCTATATGCATGTCTATGAATAAAGAACGCTTAAATACATATGTAGAGACATAGATGCAAGCAAAAAATATTTCCTGAAACGTCCATATTTATTTGCAGTTCCTTCTCACTCTCACCTTCAATATAAATGGGCATTTAAAAACCCAGGGAAGCAACTGTAAGTCCTTGAGAGGAGTTACCATATCAGGTAGCTTTGGGCAGTTTGTTCAGGTGCGTTTTGTAGGAACTGTCCAAACACAGTGGCTAGGAACACCACAGGTAGGACGTGTCCACCAGAAAGAAAACAGGTTAGAGCAGGGAGATGAGCGTCCCTGTGGGTGGGATTTCCTTAGCGCCAAGGGGTCGCTTTGTCCCTGGAAGGAAGGTACACAAATCCAGAGACAGTATATGTAAAAGGAATTAAGATGACTTGGTATATTGGCTGTATCACCTTCTGATGTATACATACCCTGGCTTATCATAAACATGTCAGTCATCATAATTATTTTATTTTTATTTTTATTTTTTTTAAAGATTTTTATTGGGGAATTGGGGGAAGGGGAACAGACAAGTTGCTGTCGGTTTTTTGCTCTTCAGTCTAGTTGTGGAGGACGTTGCTTCACTGGCCCAAGTTGGCACCATCATTGCGCTCTTCCCGGGCGAGGCAGATCAGTCGCCGGCTTCTGGACGGCCGCTCATGGCAGCTGCTGGCCGCTCACGCTGGCTGCTGGCTACATACGGTAGCCCATGGCAACCCACTGCCACAGGGGCTGCAGCCTACGCCGTCGCCAGCAACTCCTGGCAGCCCAGCTCCAGGTCGAGCTGTTGTTCAGCATCTTAGCTGTGGAGGGCAGTGTCACTGGCCCTCATATGTGATCTGAACCGGGGTCCTCTGTGTCCCAAGCCAGTTCTTAACCATCGCGCCACTCGGCCGGCCCAGTTATCATAATTATTAATATGTAAAGTACTTAGTTTCTTCTCTAGCACTGTCATGGATTGTATCTTCTTTGGCTCTCACAGAATCTCTGCCCTAACTCCACCCCCTCACCACCATGAAGTAAGAAATGATTTCCATTTTGTAGAGAGAGGGTATAAGTAGCTCAGTGGTTAAGTGAAGGACAGAGCTAATATGGGGAAAGTAGGGTCTCAAACCCAAGCCTTTTTTACTTCTAATTGAGTCCATTTACGTGCCTCCTCCCCTAGCCTAGGGGACATTCACTAGCTGGACTTCATAAAAGGAGAATAATGTCCTGGGTGTCCTGGGTCGCTCTTCTACCCCTGCTCCCAGATTCCATGAGGGCAGGGTCAAGACCATAAATATTTTTGTATTTTTAGTTTCTATTCTATTCTCAGAATATGACATTGGAAATGGTGGTGGTTTCAAATATATCCATGGATTCTTTGACGCTCCCTTCAAAAGATGGAGCCCACTCTCCTTGAGTGTGGATTAGAGTTAGTGACTAGTTTCTTTGAATAGAAAAATGTGAAAGTAGCAGCTGGAACTTTAGAGACTAGATCATAAAAGGTACTGAAGCTTCCTCCTTGCACCCTCCATTGCATCACTTGCTCTGGGGGAAGTTAGCTGCTATGTCATGAGGACACTTAGGATGTCCTGTGTAGGTAGGGGCTTATGTGGTGAGGAACTAAGACTTTCTGCCAGCAGCCAGTGAGGAGCTGAGGCCTCTAGTCAACAATTGGAAACGGATCGTTCAGCCCCAGTCAAGCCTTCAGGTGACTGCAGCCCCAGACAATGACGTAACTGCAGCCTCATGAAAGAGCCTGAGCCAGAAACACCCAGCCCCACCACACCTGAATTTCTGACTTATCGAAACTGAAAGATTAGAAATGTTTGTTGTTCTATGACACTAGCTTTCGGAATGTTCTATTATGTAATAATGGATAAACTATTATAGAAATGGATGGGTAGTACCCCAGACAGCTTCAGGCTTATGTTTCTAGTAGCTGATGAAAATGACTCAATGATATGAACCGTGACACCGGCTACTTCTTAGTTTTTTTTCTAACTGAAAAATGTACAGCAGTTTTCAGTGTTGCTCAAATTATATAATTACCTGGGAATCTTTGAAAAACACACAACCCGAAGCACCATCCCAGACCCATGAAATATACAACGTCCTAAGGATAGGGTTTTGGAATTTATATATTTAAAAAAACAAAGCAAAAACCTTTGAGATGATTCAGATGCAAACAGCCTAAACATGTCCAAGGAATAGCATTCGGGAACACCTGAACTAGAACCCTTTCCTTTTTCTTTAATTCAGCTCTGTTAATTAAGGTTTGCTATGGACAATTACATTTTAGTTGGCTTTCAGGGCCTCGTTTTAGCATCGACTGTGGTAGGGAGGGGAGCATGCCTTGGGCGGATGAACTGTTCTTACATCTGTAGCTAGATCCCTGTTTGAGCACCATCTAGTGCTTGGCATGGAGCCATGCAGACCAGGGATGGGGGACAGCTATCCGCCATGTGTGTGTGACTAGAAACAGAGAATGGAGACAGGTTCCAGTGCAAATACTGAGGCTAGTACCTGGGATTAGACTCAGGCATGTAAAAACAGTCATGTTTGTGTTTGAGCATCTCTCCATGTAAACACTTCAGGAGGCCCCTATGGGAAAGCGAGGGGCACAGAGGCGCGTCTGTAGCTGTGGCGAGAGCTCCCTGGAGGGAAGTCGTGGGCCTTCTGTAATGAAGCACAGAGTCCTCACACCTGCCCTGGTCAGGAGATGCTGACAGAACCCTGGGCTCAAACAGAACATATTTTCAAGGCGTGTTTTTAATTCTTTAATGAAATGTCGTCATCCTGATATAAAATTGGTTCTTCCAGCATTATGACAATACACTAGGTATGGTTTCTGGGATGCATACCGTTTGAGTGTCGATACCAAGTTTTAATGTTTTGTTGTAGGATCTGCATTTCTTTAAAGGAAAAAGTCCAGGTGTTTGAGGGTACCTGTTTTTCCCTGTGAGCTCTGTTCTGGTACCTTTTCTGGCATTAAGTACCTGTGTGACTTTGGGAAAGTTACTTTCCCGCTTTTGAACTAAAGTCTCTTCATTAGAGAAAGGAGAGATGTAGCGCAGATGATCCAGGGTCTCATCTAAACAGGTGAATCTGTTTAGCATTGTGCTTGTTGACCAAGGCTGCTGTAACAAAATACCACACACAGGGTGGTTTAAACAACAGACATTTATTTTCTCACAGTTCTGGAGGCTGGCAATCCAAGATCAAGGTGTCAGGAGGTTTGGTTTCTCCTGAGACCTCCCTCCTTCAATTGTACATGGCTTTCTTCTCACTGTGTCCTCACATGGCCTTTCCTCTATGTATACACATTCCTGGTGTTTTGTTTGTGTGTCTAGTTTCCTTTTCTTATAAGGACATCAGTCTGATTAGATTAGGGCCCATCCTAACGGCCTCATTTTAACTTATCATTTATTTAAAGGTCCTACCTTCAAATACAGTCATATTCGGAGATACTGAGGGTTAGGGCTTCAAAATATGAATCTGGGGAGGGGGAATACAGTTCACCCCCTAAGAAGCACCCAAATTACCTTTGGGTATTAGAAGCCATTGTGCAGCGATGGGTAGGGGCTCCCTTGGGGTCTATTACAGGTACAACAGGTAGAGTGAATCCCCTAAACACATCTGGACTTTTCCCTGCCTTTCCAAGTTGTGAGATTACCTCGGCGTGTTACTGGAGTCCAAGTTAGAGTCATAGAATGGAAGCGATAAAGAGGACCTTTGAGTGATGCTCTTATTGATATTAGAAAAAGCTGAGGTCAGGGAGGAATCACGCTGTGTTTATAATCGAGCCTTGATTTATAATTAATCCCATTGATTAAAAAACAAATCAGAACATATAACCATACTTTCTGATTCCACTACTGTCTTACTCCAACACCTCTGAAATACCCCAACTTAGGAGTGGTATGACATTTTTTCCTGCTCCAGGGAGGGGAGGATATAATGGTACTTCACTGGGAATGGCTAAGAATGTTCTAAAAATAGTGACATTCTTTTTGTCTGAGGGAGGACCTTTTTTTTAACTCTTTCTTCTTGGTCTTCCAAAGGAGGAGAGGTTTCTCACCATGTGTCGTAGGATCCAGGCTAGTCAATCTGCAAATTGGCAGTTTTATTATATTTAAACAGGTAAAGAACAGAGAAACAATGATAGAAATTATCTATTTATTAATTTAGTTTAATTCCAGAATTAGGAAATGATATTGGATGTCTAAATAGTTTTAGACCCAACGGACTGTTACAGTGTTTTAAGAAATTCATCAAATTGTCATCGTTTCTTTTTAGAATCCATAAGTGACTTGGAAATCAGAGATGTGACCTGGCCCTTTCTCTGGGTTAAGTGGAATAAAATTTGCAATTGTTGTTGTAGGCTTTTAAGGATTCATGGGCAAATCAAATCAGAATAATCCTTTCAAATATCTGTACCTGTGGTAGAAAGCAATTGTCTACATAATCCAGCAGACATTTCAGTCTTTCCTGGGAAACAAATTCTGTGAGCATCACATAGCTTGTCTTACGCTCATGATAAAATAAACAGCATTTCCTTGTTGTGAACCCACTGGGAGAAGAAAGGCTGCCCACACATTCCCCCGAGTCTGAGACAGGGATATCTGAGTTTAAGCATCAGCTACATGTTATTTAGAAAGTAAATTACCTGCATGCAAAAATAGAGGTATCTTTTAATGTTGTACAGAACAATTTGCCACTTTCATTGTATGTCTATTCATGAGCCAGAATATTTGTACCACAGACCCACTCCCTACTTTTGGAGAGTTCATAAATGACTTATTCATTCAACACGTATGTAGTGAGGCTTCCTGTGCTAGGCACTAGGGATATAGCGGAAAACAACAGCAACAAAGGCTTGTTTCTTCTCTCAGGGAGTTTATATTTTAGTGAGAGAGGTAGGCCTTCATAAAATACTTTCACTTTTGAAAGTATAACTGCATATTTGGATAACTTCTCCAAAGCAGAGAAACATGGGTGTAGGAGATATGGGAGCAGGTAATGAAGGAGGCTGCCCCAGGCTGGAAGCCTTCTCCCTGAAAACCTGATTCTGGGTTGAGAAATAATGGATGAGGGAGACGCTAAGTTGGAAGGTCTGAGAAGCGATGGCAGAATACAAGGGTCAGACAGAGGGAACAGCATGTGCAAAGAGGTGACAGAAGGGAAAAGCACTGGGTTGAGAATGAGAGAATTGGATTTTGTTTGTCTTGGTTTCTTTTTTGGTGTAACTGGGGTGGTGGGGGTAAGTCACTTCATTTCTTTGGACCTTGTGTCCTTATTTGTGTGATGAATGAATTTGAATAAGAAAATCTGAGGGACCTCAGTGTCCTTGAACTAGGTTCTTTCATTCATACAAATTGCCTGAGCACCTGCCATATACCAGGTAATCTGATTGGTCTTGCAATTCAAAGATGAATTAAGTGGGGCCATAGACCTGAAGCAGCTTGGTCTAGGAGGAGACACACACAGATGAGGCAACCAACTGGGGTGCCATGTTGTGAGTGTCATGGGAAGACAGAAGGGGATTAACCCTGAGGGGAGGAGAGGGACAGTTGGGAGGACTTACAGAGTAGAAGACCTTTCACTAGAAGATCAGGGTGAAGTTAGCCTGGGCAACCTGGATGGTATGAAAAAATTTGTGGAGACTGAAAATACTCATGGGGACAACAATGAGTAACAGTACTCTATGCTCTAAAGCAGGGGTGTCAAACTGGCGGCCTGCGGGCCACATGCGGCCCTCGAGGTAATTTTTTGTGGCCCACGATGCTCTGAAATAAAATGAAAATAGAAAAAATTGTTATATGAAGAAAATAGCGCTGAGGGGAGATCGAGGCAATACCGTACACACATTTCCCTCATTAACCCTTTAACTACAGAAGACAAGTATACAAAAAATTACCTCGAGGGCCGCCAGTTTGACACCCCTGCTCTAAAGTATTACGACTTAGTCATGTCCTTTTGAGACTCTACATGCACCCTAGCCTCCCAGGTTGATTATGGAAATCCTTGTCTGGTGTCTCCTTGCTCCATGAGGTAGAGAAGAATGGGACCGGTGGTTTTCATGCCCTGGCTTGGTTTCCCAGCTGACAGGAGATGCCCTGTTCACAGCAGGGGTCTTAGTGACTTAATTACTGTTTGCAAGATGTTTAGAAGTTTAGGTCAAGAATGAATTTCTGTTGCAGAACTGAAAGCACATGAGTCAGATGTTTAAAAATGAATTAGAAGGTTTTTTGTTTTTGTTTTGTTTTGGCAGCATAGAATTTTAATGGCCTGATCTGTTGCCATAGTCGGGTCAGACTGTCAGAAAATTATGTTATCCACCAGGGAGGGACAAGAAGAGCCTTTTGAGAAGCTGCTCTAAAATTATTTTCTATTTATTTTCTTAAGTATTTGGCTTCAGTCGGAAATAGTTTCCTTGCCAAGACAGAATTGGAATTCCCATGGCATGTTAAAAGCTGGCCAAGGGATTAGCATGAGAGGAGACAACCCACACAACTTGAGCAAGAGTTGCTAGACATTGGTCATGGTTGCTTAGTCTAAATGTGATGAGAAACAGAACAAAACTAATAGTATTGACTTTAAAATTTATGTCCTGCCTACTTCCAAAAGGACTTCAATGTCTTAAGAAAAAAGGCATGACTATAACATGACCATTAAAATACAGACCCAAACCAAAACCTTGCAAAAAGATTTCCATAATAGCAACTGTGTTTTTGTTTTTTTTCTAACCAAGGTATATAGCTATTATTAATATGGTTATTGTTTTGGGGCAAGAATTTTAGGTGAAAGATTCCTGGCTATCTAAGCAAAAAAGGAAATCTGGTTGCCCGACAACTTTTATTGACTGATGAAAAAGGAAACAGGTCAGCCTGTTAGAAGATACATTCCTTCATATATTCATTATGCAGATTTTTATCCTGTAAGCATTGAGTAGTATAATTTTCCATAACTTCAGTAAGTTTTCCAGCCAGTGGCAAACTCTTCTTGTTAAGACAGTTTTTTGTTTTGTTTTGGTTTTTTTGTGTGTGTTGAACCTTCAGCAAAATCTTATACTGAGTTGAAGGCATTTTTTTATATGGGGTTATGGCTAAGGCAATCTAGGCTTATAGTTTTCTATTATGATTTGATGGAAGGAAAAATATTAGTAGTAAGTTGATGGACTTTATCTTGTTTAGATCAGTGTTTCAAAACTTGTCTGTTCACAAGAACTGCCTGGGGCTCCTATTAACATATAGATTCCAGTGCCCACCCCAGAGTTATTGAATCAAATTCTCTAGCAAGGGGCCTGGGTGTATATTTAACAAATGCACCAAGTGGCGTCTAATACTCGGGCCAAGTTTAGGCAGCACTGCCATCCATGTTTCCCCCTGACTATTGTCGTGCTTTGTAGCTGCCATTTTGAGCGTAAATTGGGATAGGAGCCTGAGGCAATAGCACTGAAAGTGAGATGATGACTCCCTGCAGAGCCAGTGTAATTAGCTGGTCTGGAATCATGTCGTTTCCCTTTGTCAAGTCCTGATGCTTCAGGGTGCCGCCCATCGGCTCCCTCCAGGTGCCTTCTCATCTGTTGTACCATTGATCCTGACGGCGTCTCCATGTGGTAGGTACAATAGAACAAGTACAAGGCCATATTTCATCGATGTGAAGATGCATATTTTCCCACAGTTATACATCACTAAGTTTAGTATGCACTTTAGAATCGATGATGTATGAATTGGATGACACCTTTTTTATTGTCTTAGTGAGCTGTAAAATAATGGTGCATCTGTGCATTCAAAGGTGGTGAAGATTTGATGAACTGTGGTTGCTCCTTGTGAGAGGAGGCATCGGAGACACTAAGGAGCGATGCGACTGGAGAATCGCCACCAGCTGGGGGACCCCAGTCTCAGACCCAGTTCTCTGTCCTTGTACTAGCTATTTATAGCTGAGTAACCAATTACACCAAAACTTAGTGGCTTAAAACAACATTAATATTACCGCACAGTTTCTTGGGGCCAGGCATTTGGGAGTGGCTTTGCTGGGGGGTTCTGGCTTGCGCGGGGGCTCTCATGAAGCTGCAGATAAGGTGTCGCTTACAGCCATCTGAAAGCTTGGCTGGGGCTGGCGGTTCCACTGACAAGATGGCTCCCTCACATGGCTGCCAAGTTGATGCTGGTGTCTGGGAGGCCTCAGTTTATCCCCTGTGGGCCTCTCCACAAGTTCTTGAAAGTGCCCACAGCATAGTGACCGGCTTCCCCCAGAGCAAGGGACCAAGGCAGGAAAACATTGCAATGCCTTTTGTGGCCTCACTTCAGAAGCCTCACGTCATTGTTTCTACACATTCGAATTGCCACACAGACCAACCCGGATTCAGTGTGCAAAGGGACTACATAAGGGCATGAATATCAGAAAATGAGGGTCAGTGGGAGCTGGCTGTTCACACCACCTTGCCTTTCCAGTACAGTTTTGTCTTGAGCAGCTTGGTCATCTCATACCCTTAGGTCAAAGTCTTTAATTAAGTGAGTGAACACTTTGGGATTCCTATCCCATTCTAGCACTTTTGAAATTTTAATGTGCCTGTGAATCCCAGGGCCTCCTGTTAAAACTCAGACTCTGATTCAGGAGGGCTGCAGTGCAGCCTGAGAGTCTGCATTCTAACGAGCTCCCTCCGCTATGATGCCCTTGCTTCTGTTCAGTGATCGGCACTGTAAGTAACAAAGTGAACAGAGCCAGCCAGGCCTCCAGTAGCACTCTCTGGAGGGCTGCCCTGCAGACAAAAGTCCTCTCCTCAACGGGTACTTGCTTCTCCTTTTATTCTGTCTGGCAGAGAGACAGATGGTTTGGGGAGAGGGCACTAGGGAAACCAGCCCACTTCACTGAGTTGGTTAAGGGAAGAAGAGGTTACAGCAGATAAGAGTCCATGCATTATTAGGTAGGCAGCTCGCTGCAGCTGTGCGCCCCTTCACAGTGAAGGTCAGGTTTCAGACAGCAACAGCTGGGTGCTCAAAAGGGCGAGGTAATTAGTGTGCAGGGGGTGGGGGGTGGGATGGCACACAAACAGTGCTTAAAATGAAAAGTGTCAATGCATTATTCAGATGCCAGCCAGTGAAGGCCCCCACCCTTGTCTTGCCTCTCTCCTCTCTCCCTCACACACACACACACACACACAGGCACTCAGGAAAACTATAAATCCACAATCCCATAAATGCTGCCACACTGTCGGCCACTTTCAGCTGCTTGGCTGAGCTCTAGAATGCTGGCCCTGGCACTCCGCCTTTCTGCTTACGCATGGCAAAACTTGGGTCCTGGGTCTTCCTACTCATCGGTTAAGAGGGACATTTTACACTGTAAGCTCAACAGAGAGGACCTGTGTCTGTTTTGTTCCTCTCCCACTCTCTCTCTCTCTCTCTCTCTCTCTCTCTCGCTCTCTCTCGCTCTCTCTCGCTCTCTCTC
>NW_017732321.1:508733-510660 GCF_001890085.2 Hipposideros armiger
TTCTGTCACACTGCCAAGATAAGCATCGATTTTCAAAACACCAACTAGTTTTAATAACCTAAGACACCTTGCAAGATACCAACTGGCAAACTTAATCAAAGACAGTAGACTCGGTTTCTATACTATGTACGTTCAGATTCCTCCATGAGATGCTTCACGTGTCTGGGCTCAATGTTCCTTTCCTAACTGTTCTCTTCCAGTCTGAAGTAGCCAGTTAGCCTTACAGGTTCTCATGTGTCCTATCAAGCACTGGGTACCAGTTTGTGTCATAGCGGTTGTACTCAAAGGGCATAATATAGGCTGTAAGTAAATATGTTAGGTTCCAGTGTATAAACAATTTGATAAATGTTAAAGCTGTATATAGTGAGTATAGTAAAGTGCACATGGTTTAGGTGCCAGAAATTTCTCTACAGCCCAGGGCAGAATATTTATCCTCCTAAATAGTTAGGAGCCTGAGGACTATAAAAACTAGAGCCAAGGCTACTGGTCAAAGGGAGCCTACAAAGACAGCCTCCCCACACCAGCCCAGAGCTGTTTCCACTGGCCCACAGCACATTCCCTTTGTGGAGGCTGTTTAATAAATTCATTTCATAACCCATGGAGCACAGTAGGAAACAATGCAATTACTGAACCATAGGAATACAGCTGCCAACATCTTGTTGATTCAGAATTGTCCAAACACTTCCATGTGTAGGTGGGACTGATGCAACTTGCCGGTTCAACAGTTGACATTGATAAATTGGAGTTCCATTTCCTCAGCCTTCTGTTGGAGCTGCTAATGAGCATTGAAAGGCTGGAGAAACACGGGAGGGAAACCAGGGAGAACCTTGCCTGATCTACATACTAAGTAATTGAGCCTGGATGACGTAGTTAGACTTGACATCGCTGGGTAATAGGTGGACACATTTAAAGTACTTATAAAGGCCGAATAAAATCAGCACTGTGACTATTTTAATTAAGTTCCACTTGCAGATGGTGTGGGCTGTTATCCTCATTTATTAGAGAGAATGATTGCTTTTCCTAATATTTTTTTCTGTGTTTCNGCTGTCACACGCCTAAGCATTTACCTGAGAGAAATGGAATTTACATCCATACAAAGGCCTAGACACAAATGCGCGTAACGGTTATTCATGTTAGCAAAACACTGGAAACAACCCAATTGAGTGTCAACGCATGAGTGTGTCAAACAAAGTGTGTCGCATCAGTACAATGGAATCCCACTCAGCAATAAGAAGGAGAAAGTATTGATTTGATGAATTCAGCATGGATGAATCTTGAAAGCGTCCTACAAAGTGAAAAAAGCCAGCTGTGAAAGGCTACATACTCTTACTTTTGTGCCATTCAAGTAATGGAAAAACTACAATGACAAATCAGATCAGAGAATGTCTGAGGCCTGGGGGGCGGGGAGGTGACTGCCTTGGGTGGCTCTTTAAAACTCACAGCTACTGTGCTGCTTATCAGCCTGTTGACCTGCATTGGTTAGGAGGCTCCTAATTGGAAAATAAAGTAAATTTGCATTCAGCCAGAATCCAAAGAACATAAAGCTCCAATAATGAACTTCTATGTCTGTATTTCATTCTCCTTTTTTGAGAGAGAGGTGAAAAAGGCAAAAACAGTACCATTAATGTATTCAGAAGAGCGCCTTCTAGGGCATTGCCACCCAGTCTAGAAAGAACAAAATGTCACAGAGTCACACCAACATCGTGTCACTGAAAGCAGGTGAGATTTAAAGAGAGCCAGACCTGGCTTTAGTTGTTAAATCTTCTACTTTCTAACTGCATGTCCTTAAGTAGCCACTTACCTTTTCTGTCTGTAAGATAATGAGGGTTAAATCAGAGACTGGGAAATAGAGTACCTAGCCCCTCTGTGATAAATTTCTCTAGTATGGTCAGCACTGGGCTATGGCCTTACGTGCCTTATCTTAAAC
>NW_017732321.1:511011-512870 GCF_001890085.2 Hipposideros armiger
CGATAGCTTAATACATCTCCCCTTCCTTTCCCTCAACCCCGGAAACACACACACTCTTTCTGTGTAGACTCCTGAGAGTCAGAAAGAACATTACAGACCACTGAGTCTGACCAGCTCACTGCGGGTGGTGAGGAAATGGCCTGGCGAGGAGAAGTGACGCCCTCCTGGGGAACACCAGGACTGGGCCCAGGTGTCCTGCTTCAGGCTCAGAGCCAGTCAGGTCTGTGCACAGCTACTCCCCTGAGTGTCAGCTGCAGAGCTGGAGGTGTGCTGTCTAATCTGCCTGTGCTTCCTCAAGCTCCTGTGCTGCCTTGGGATGTCTGGAAAGGGGTAGAGAGAGTCAAATGAGCAAGTCAAGTTAGCAAAGAGGGAAGAAGCCTTTTTAGACCGCTTTGGAATGATTAGACGGGGTTAGGGACCTCGCAACGGCTTTTTAGAGAGAGAAGCTCTTTTGTAAGCACTGATTTATTTTTCTGCTGGAGGCCAGCCTCAGGCAGACTTGGGAAATAGCCAGCTTGATAAGACACAGTGATACTCTAGCCTTTCCCCCCCTCCCTTTTAAAACCATGGGACTCTTTCTTCAAATAAAGAAATGTTGAAGCATCAAAGGGAGCCTAGAATGTAAAACAAATAAAAGTGGTTGAAGTGGCGGTGGGAGCCCAGGTTCTGTCCAGCTGGTGCACAGTCTCCCCGTGCACTTCTCACCTGCCTGCACCTTTCACTAGTTCCAGGACCCCAGGGGACCCCAGGGGACGCTCGGCCCTTGGTGCTCTGTTTGGAAGCCAGCACTGCAATGAAAAGCCGGGGTTTGGGACTCAGGCAACTCTGTGTTGGTGTCCTTAGGCAAATCTCTTCACTATGGAGCCTGACTTTCTTTACATGTAAACTGAGGACAAAGCATCAAACTGAAAGATTTTGCGTGTAAATATTGAGCTAACAAATAATATACAGTAATACCTTGGATTGTGAGTAACTTGGTTTGCGAGTGTTCTGCAAGACAAGCAAACATTTCTAGTACATTTTAACGTGGTAAACGAGTAATGTCTTGCAATACGAGTAGTTTGTTTCCAGAATGAATTATGCTCGCAAACCAAGGTATTACTGTACTTGGTTCGTAGCAGACACCCTATAAGTGTTGCTTCCTGCCTCTCTTTTTATCTGTTTTTTCCTTTTCCCCCTTTCTATGCCTTTCTCCTGTTGATGTCCTCTCTACCTTCAGGTCCCAGCGACCTCTGGCTCCAGCTCTCTCCAGACATGCTCAGCTCTCCAGGAAAGCTATGAGTCACTTACACTCTAGTGTCAGCTCAGGTCAGCTCTGCCTTCCCAGGAGCATTTCTGTTGGCACCTCCAGATCCTGGCACAAGTGCGCCAGCTTGTCTCTGATTTTCAGTTAGTTGAGAGCTGGCTTGAGCAATTGATATTCAGGGGAATTGTATTGAAGGACTTCGCCATCAGCAGCTATTCTTTCTGACCAGCAGCCTGACTTCCGTCCCTTGGTGGAGTCCTAGTCTAGGCATTTATATAATTATATAGTGTATGCATTCCTTAAAACCCTCATGTTCTGCGAAATTGCCTTTTACAAACAACAGGGATTGTGGGAAAAATAGGGTTATGAGCAAATCACTTAAGACCCATTTGCATTTGTAAGTTAGGACATTAAAAAAAGCAATGACAATACTAAAAAAATAAAGAAATAGCACTCTAAGGAAGAGCTT
Source organism: Hipposideros armiger (assembly GCF_001890085.2). Lineage (NCBI taxonomy): Eukaryota > Metazoa > Chordata > Mammalia > Chiroptera > Hipposideridae > Hipposideros > Hipposideros armiger. The sequence continues at coordinate 512,727 of NW_017732321.1, forward strand.
TACCTTTAAAGAAAAGGCTAAGGGTGGCTCTATGAAAAGGATTGTAAAGAAGGGTTAAAGTTGTTGAATTTTGGAAACAGGCATAAAATGGATGACAGTCATACCAAATACACAATGAGAAATAGCATTTCCATGACCCACCAC
>NW_017732321.1:513024-516582 GCF_001890085.2 Hipposideros armiger
TCCAGGTTGAGCTGTTGTTCAGCATCTTAGCTGTGGAGGGCAGTGTCACTGGCCCTCATATGTGGGATCCGAACCGGGGTCCTCTGGCATCCCAAGCCAGTTCTTAACCAACGCACCACTCAGCCGGCCCTAATTTTTCAGTTTTAATTTACCCATTTTCTCTTTTGACCCTCATATGATCTTACAGGTAGACAGACATTGTTCTTTTTTACAGGTAAGCCCTTGGAGGTATAACAGAAAGTGACCTTCCCCATGAATGAAAGGAAGCTCAGGGCTAGAGCCTAGGTTTCTTATTCTGATTCCATTTTCTTCCCCACCATTGAATTGTAAATTCTGTGGCTGTGCTAAACAGGTGGTTTTCAAAATGTGGCCCTGGACCAGCAGCATCAGAATCACCTGGGAACTTGTTAGAAATGCAAATTCTTGGGCGCATCCCAGACTTACTGAACCAGACACCCTGGGGGCCAAGGCTCCACAATCGGTGTTTTTTAATAGTTTCTCTGGATGATTCTCTGCATGCTCGTTAGAGAACCACTGTGGTAACAAGACAGCATCTATTCAGTATTCAAGATTTCACTACATTTTGCTCATATATCAAATTCATCAGATAATAGAAAAGATGGTATTAAAAACTGACTCTAAAAATCAGTACATCTGGCTTTTTCTCTTCCTTCTCTTTTCTTCCTTCCCCTCGTTACCCTCCATTTGTCACTCCTACCGATCAGGTACTTTATGGTAACTTTTCATTAAAAGTGTTTTCTGTCCCTTCCCAAGCTGGCAGAGTTGTCATGCGCTTTCATTCATTCAACCCACGTTACTTGACACACACAAAGCATGGGAAACCTGAAGTCAGAAGGAAAAAACAAGAAGGGAGGGAGATGGTTGAATAGATACTGTAACATTTCTTTAAAAAAAGTCACATGCCCAAGTAGCAAGATAAAAACCAGTGTTATTAATTGACCCAGAGAAGTGTTAAGAGAATGCTATTTTTAAAAGAAAATTACATTTTCTCAACATCTGCAAAGTTCCAGACACTGTATCGGAAGCTTTATGTAACTATTCCAGTCATGACTTATGATAGCCTTTTAAAAGAAGTCGTATTATACTCATTTTTTTTAAAAATGAGGAAACGAAAGTTGAAAAAAAATGAACTTATCCAAATGTCACGTAGTTAATAAATCGTGAAGCTAGGGTTCACACTCAAGCTTTTTTGTATCCTAAATTTATTATATCTCCATCACATCATCCACATTATCTCGTAGGGCATCTTTCTTTTCCATTTGCCTTTTCATCCCCAAACTATGGAATTTTGTCAGTGAGTGTATGACATCCACCATTTCAATAGGATTGCTGCAGATGGCACGTGAGCATTTGAATGTCACCCATGAGAAGCACTGTTTCTGAAACCCAAACCCACTTCTGACTCACTTTGAAAGCATATCCGTACAATCAGATATGAATTTAAAATATTTATATCCAACCTTCAGGCCTTTTTCCCTTTCCTTTTTTCTGTTGGAGCCTGCCCAACAACTGAAAAGGAAAATTAGGAAAGTGTGACCTCTAGTGGAAACACGGAAAACTTTGCTATAGTTTTGTGGATGGTTTCTCTCCAAACAACCCCATTCCTCTGTTGAAAACGGAATTATGGAATTTTTCATCAGAAAGTTACTCTCATGACCAGACCTGNTCATGAATAATCTTTTTCCTATTTATTCAGCTCTCAGTCAGAAGAGTAGACTTATCTTGGAAAAATGCACTTTGTTAAGCCGTGAGTAGACATAGTTAGGAATTTTCCAGCTGCAGGTCATTTTAGAGATTCTCAGACATTTATTTACTTAGTGTTTCTAAAGCAAATTGGACCCATTTTTGTATGGCATTAATTAAAATTAAAAGTCTGTTCTAAACAGAATTCCCATACAGGTGATCTTGATTTTCTTTATTTTAAATGCTTTTACTTAAAGCCACCTATAAATAAACTAGAACTCAGAATATTCAGTGTGAAAATAGTATGCACAAAAATGCAAATTTAACTTTGAATGAATATTACACTGGCTTATAAATGTGTCAAGTTGACTTCTATCATATTATATCCGATCATATCTGTCCATTTGTACCCAGCTCTCTGTAGTAATACTTGACTCTTAGACCAGGGAATCAGAGTGCTGGTTTAAGAATTAGGAGACCTTGATCTAGTTATGTCTCTGACACTCACTGGCTTTGTGGGTTTTAGCAGTGCCTTTTTGGCGTTCAGTGGTCTCATCTATAAAATGTAGCAGTGTTAGACTAGATGTTCTAAGGAGCCACGTACTTTTGAGATGGATGAATGTGAGTGATGGAATGTTTCCTCCTGGTTTGCACACACAGAAGCAAAAGCCATGAAAGATGAGTGACCTGTTTGTGGCCACTGGGAGAGTCACAAGCTCAATAGGAATAGGGCCGGCTCTCTCAGGGCTTTTGGCCCTGCCCGTCCCTTTGGACCTGATGCTCCCTCATAGCCACCCTGATACCACCCACCTGGTATTGGACTTTGATGTTTGCAAAGCCCAGTCATTTGCATTTGCTCTTATGTCTCGGGATAATTTCTAGGTGGATATTTAAAAAGTGTGAGAGTAATAAAGTTAGTTGGCCAGATCCCATTTTAATGAATTCTCTCCCACCATACCAATCAAAATTGGTGTCTTAAATGAACTTATATTACCTCTCCTATTGAATCTCATTTTTGGGGAGACACCAACACTTAAAATGAAATAGTAAGAAACCACTATCCAGGGTATTACAGGCTCTCCTCTTCAACGACATTGAGAAACAATTCCTATTAGGAATGAAGAATTTCAGCAGACTTTCCACTCCTCATTTCCATTGGATTAATACTATTAAGCCTATGGCATGTGTGGTTAGGTTCTTTGTGACTTTCTGTGAATAATGTCTCTTGGTAGCCACATGTATAGGAATATGATGGCTATGTATTGATTGGTTAGAAGCAGATCACATAGTTTCACGTAAAACATTCCAAATAATGCGTGGGTTCACAGGTGCCATTTTAACTCAATTTGTAGTTCAGCTGTAACACTCGTCTTATTAGCGTATCTTTGGGGAGTTGGAGTCTATATATTGTAGAAGGAAGGAAAATGAAGACAGCTGAGCAGACTTTTGAAATGGACAAATCATCCCCTTGGCACTGCCTGTTGAGTCCTCCCTGTCTCTAGTTTCTGTCCCCAGGGCCTTCCAGCACTCCGATGTCCCACCATAGTATTTGTTAATCTAGAAATTACTCACCCACTCTGATCAAAACTCCCATCCTGGCAAGGCAGCCATCTCCACTGTGGTGCAAAGGTCGCACTCTGCGTGAACACATTTACACTAAGGAGTAAATGGTAATGAAAGCCTTAAACTGCCAAGAGGCAGTTTCTGTTTTCTCTTTTTAATTGTGAAACCGAACCTAATTGGTAGAAAGAACTTCAGGCCTGCGGAGAGGGAAACGACAGAAAACGCAGGCCTGAAAACGTCTCTTGGTTCAGTTCTCCTTGCCTGCCCTGTATTCCCCAGTCCTTTCATTTC
>NW_017732321.1:520092-521785 GCF_001890085.2 Hipposideros armiger
GCTCCGTCCCTGTGCTCAGAAAACTCATGGTCTTGTGTGAGACAGGGGAATGCACTCAGACAGCTGCAATACAAGTCACACCACTCATCCCATAAAATATCAGGTTAATCAGGGAACAGTATGTCCGATTGTGGGGGGTTAGGAGGCAAAAGCTTTTAGGAGGAATATTATATTGTAGAATGGTCAGGGTTTTGCCAGGCAAGGATGGAGGGCAAAGAGAAGAGATAGAGGGAGCCAGAAAGCACAGCCCGTATTTGGGGAATCAGCATATTTGGGGGCCTCCGTTTTGGTGCTAAGAGCCACTGAGGGACATAGGGGAACAGTAAGATAAAAGTTGAAGTGAAGGTTGGCTTCAGAATGTGGGAAGCCTTGCCTTGACACAGGGATGAGGGCACCATCAAAGGATTTAGAGCAGGAGAGGGGGAGGACGTGATTAGAGTCATTCTGTAAGAAGCTCCTTTGGCAGCCTATGCGGGTGATGGTGGTGGGGGGTGGAGTCCAGGTAAGAGGTTTTGCAGTTGTCCCTGTGAGAGAAGTGAGGGCCTGAGCTCAACTGTGACCATGACCCATCGTGGCAGTGGGATGTGTGGTGAGGGCACAGTGCAACAGACATTTTAGAGACAGAATCTCAAGCATTTATCAGTTGAATGGATGGTAGAGGGCTCTAGTAGTAACTATCTAACGATGACACATTTACTGTTTGGGGTTATGATAGTCAATATGGAGTTGGTTTTGGAATGTTTGAGGGCTCGTGCTGAGGGCTGGAGGGGGTCATGGCACACCTGGGTTCTGCAACTGGTGTTTACTGAAGTGTGGGCAAAGTTTGTGACCCTTAGGTTACTGCTGGGTGATCTCTGCAGACAGAATAAGAGTTTGCCCTCAGCTCCGGGAGGGGAGAAGGGCGTTCCCTCTACTGAGAAATCTGTCCACCTGAGCCCCAGTCCCTGCTCATGTTCTGATCATAGGACCATAGCATTTCTAAATTTAAAAGACCTTAGAAATCATCTTATCTCGAAACCCTTGGCCAGATGGAAAACTGTGGCCCACGAAGTCAAGTGTGTGTCCAGGGTAAGTCACAGGCAGAACCCAGACTAGATCCTAGGACTGTCACTTAACCAATATTTAGAAAATCTTTTAAGTAATTTCTGTGTATTAGAGTTCTCCAGAGAAACAGAACCAATATGGTATAAAAGATTTGTTACGAGGACTCAGCTCATGCGGTTATGGAGGCTGAGAAGTCCACTCTCTGTCGCCTGTAAGCTGGAGACCCAGGGAAGCTGGTGGTGTCATTTGGTCTGAGTCGAAGGCCTGAGAACCAGGGGAGCCTCAGTGGTGTAAATCCTAGTCCGAGGGAGGGAGAAGCTGAGATAAGATGTCCTTCCTGGAGCAGTGTGGCAGGAAAAAGGGGCCAAATGCCTCCTTCCCCCCTTTCTGTTCTGTGCAGGCTCTCGGGGAACTGGGTGATGCCTACCCACATTGGGGAGGGCAGTCTACTAAGTCCACCAATTCAAATTCTGGTTGCATCCGGAAATACCCTCACAGACACACTCAGTAATACTTGACTAGAAATCTGGGCACCCCCTGATGCAGACAATTTGACAATTCACGTGAACTATAGTCAGCTGTTTGGCATTGTTGGTTGTGATACTTTGTTCTTACAGAGCATTTTCTAATTTTTCAGGTTTTTTGTTTT
>NW_017732321.1:524080-527468 GCF_001890085.2 Hipposideros armiger
TCAAACAGTGTGATCTTTGGTTTCAAGGGCTGAGCTGTAATTGTGCCCATCACCACAGGTTGATTGCTTGACTGCCAAGTCAGACTCACAGCCGATACTCACTGACCCACATACGTACTCCCAAGTGAGAGGTGGTGTGTGCCAAGAGCCCTGAAGGATTCGTTTGGTTATACAATTGCTTTTGTCCAAGCTTAAGATTGAATAGAGGACAAAAGTCAGCCACTATCTCCTGGGTGGAGGGAGATAATAAGGTGTGAGAAAAAAACATCTGGAGCAAAAAAATACATCTTTTTCACTCGAAGCAAAATGAAGAACTGGGAGGTTGGCGGTATTATTGGATCCTCCAGTTGTAAAGAATGAAAGATGCCCTATTCCTGAATCTCAATCACTGTCATGTTTCCCAAAGTTCCACTGAAGTTTGCCTTTCTGATTTGAAGGATAGGTCATCTCAGCTCTTCAAGATTTTAGGGATTTACTGATACAGTGAACCCCTTCTAACCTGACAGTGTTGCCTTTCTTGAGTCCATGCAGTTAAACTTTCTGCTTTAAAATTGAGGGAGATAGCAGACAGCCTCACTTTTTGAAAGCATTTCTCATTGCTGGTTTAAAACACACACGTCTTCTTGGGGATGATGCTTCAGTCCTTTCTGGGGTGGGACGTGATGACCCATATTTTCCACGACCCCTTGGTTAGATACCCTTGGTTACAGGCAGGTGGAGGGGAAGGAACCCTGGATTGAGGATCAAGACGTTAGATTCTATTCCTAGCACCTGTGCCACGTGCTGTGTCACCTTTGCCTTTTAACTTCATCAACCTGAGCTAGACCATGCAGTTGGAGTATGTAACTTGGAAAGTCAGTTCTGGCTCCACTCTAGGTTTACTGTCTATAGATCCACTCTAGGTTTACTGTCTATAGCTTTACATTTTGAGCTGTTTCTCACCCTTGCTGCCTCCCCTGCAAGAAACAAATTAATAACCTGGTAAAGAATCCAAGTGACAGATGCTTCCTTCAAAATAATTGTGTGTGGTCAGACTAGTTTTTAATCTAGTTTAAGCCCAAGAATTATGTGGGTATCTTTTGCACTTATGTGGGCTAGTCAGCCACCAAGAGCCTCAGTTTCCACATCTGTGCAATGAGAACTATAATGTTCTTCACAGAATTATTGCTGGAAACAAATGAGAAAATGGCTATTCTCTGGGAACTGCACAGCATCATACAATGTAAAACAATGTTCCTTTTGAGTTTATTGATTGAAGCCAGGTTAAAAAATCAATTTCCTTCTTATGAATTATCTTGGCCCCTAAAATCTTGTAGTGTATTTATTTATTTGTAGTCAGAATCAAACAGTTTTGCAGAAAGAGTGATGCTGTAACTTTGTAACATCAAGGACTAGTCCCTCTGCCTTTTGTCCCCCTTATTCCTGACACTTGAAGCTTTCTTCATGATTTTTTATTTTTATTTTTTTTCATCTCAGCTGCGGCAAAATGAGAGCTGAACCTATGTCTCGTGACAAGGTCTTCAGTGTACTTTGAAAATCAACAGTCAACCACATTGCCTGCCCAGACAAAAGAACTTTCAGCCTTGGTTCACGGCTGAACCAATGTAGATGGAGCCTGTCAGCTCCTGAGTTATCAGATTTACTCTGGGAGTCCAAAAGGCAAAATTGTGGGTCACTGGGTGGTACCTGGGGGCAAATAGGCCCTGGGGTGATGCTTCTAATAGAGTCTTATCAAGTCTTGGCTCCTTGCTAAACCTCTTCTTCCCCCACCCCCCCGAGGGATTTCATTCTAAGATTTTATGGGTTTGGAGCCTTGCTAGANTCATGACTTTTCCGACAACCCAATATATCTGGAAGGCAGCAGTATCAAAGAGAATTTTCTAATAAGTGATATGTACACTGTTTTCGGAAGGGTGGATAATGTCAGCGTATTCTGTTTGTTTTACATAGATTTCCAGGAATGGAAAACAGGTGGCAAAGCTGCGATGTAGGTACCCCAGGGGTAGTGCCTCCAGATGTGTGCAGAAAAGGCCAGTTGAGCTGCTCCGAGGAGGGTGGGGCCTTTGCAGAGAGAGCGGGGTGCAGGGTGCTGCAGGAGGTCTGCAAACCCAGCCCTAGCAGTCACTGAGATGCGCGCACTTTCATCAGCAGTCATGCGTCGTCTGTCTGAGGCGAGAATCAATACCAGAAGGAGAAAGTGACAAATCAGTCATTGCCCAGAGACTGGCTATAAATCCAGGGCCCGATATTTCCTTTGTAACCACTTTAAAGAAACTTCCACGCATGTCTTTTCCCTGTAACACAGAGCCTCAACTCTGGACTTCCAAAGGTCTTTAGAAAGATCCACAGTTACCTTTTGTGTTGTTAGGAGGTGTTACTTCAGGGGAATTAAAGATGTATTCTCAAGTTATATCAGCATTCAGAATGCCTTTCCCCCCATCTGTCTTTTAGTACTTATGAATTTTAGAGAAATAACCTGTGAAGGGCCTGGGTTTGCTTCTGCGTGTGTCTATGAGGCATGTGCTTTACACCGATAGCTTAATACATCTCCCCTTCCTTTCCCTCAACCCCGGAAACACACACACTCTTTCTGTGTAGACTCCTGAGAGTCAGAAAGAACATTACAGACCACTGAGTCTGACCAGCTCACTGCGGGTGGTGAGGAAATGGCCTGGCGAGGAGAAGTGACGCCCTCCTGGGGAACACCAGGACTGGGCCCAGGTGTCCTGCTTCAGGCTCAGAGCCAGTCAGGTCGGTGCACAGCTACTCCCCTGAGTGTCAGCTGCAGAGCTGGAGGTGTGCTGTCTAATCTGCCTGTGCTTCCTCAAGCTCCTGTGCTGCCTTGGGATGTCTGGAAAGGGGTAGAGAGAGTCAAATGAGCAAGTCAAGTTAGCAAAGAGGGAAGAAGCCTTTTTAGACCGCTTTGGAATGATTAGACGGGGTTAGGGACCTCGCAACGGCTTTTTAGAGAGAGGAGCTCTTTTGTAAGCACTGATTTATTTTTCTGCTGGAGGCCAGCCTCAGGCAGACTTGGGAAATAGCCAGCTTGATAAGACACAGTGATACTCTAGCCTTTCCCCCCCTCCCTTTTAAAACCATGGGACTCTTTCTTCAAATAAAGAAATGTTGAAGCATCAAAGGGAGCCTAGAATGTAAAACAAATAAAAGTGGTTGAAGTGGGGGTGGGAGCCCAGGTTCTGTCCAGCTGGTGCACAGTCTCCCCGTGCACTTCTCACCTGCCCGCACCTTTCACTAGTTCCAGGACCCCAGGGGACCCCAGGGGACGCTCGGCCCTTGGTGCTCTGTTTGGAAGCCAGCACTGCAATGAAAAGCCGGGGTTTGGGACTCAGGCAACTCTGTGTTGGTGTCCTTAGGCAAATCTCTTCAC
>NW_017732321.1:531745-546918 GCF_001890085.2 Hipposideros armiger
CTGTTGCTCAGAGCTCAAACTCTTGAGCGAGCTCTTAACCAACTGAGCCACTCGGCCGGCCCTTTGACAGTACGTTTTGATTGGCAGAAACCATGAGTTTTTAAATGCTTCTAAGAACTATATGGAACAGAAGGGGCAAGACTTAGTAGGTGGGAAAGGATACCAATAACGTGTGTGCGCATGCCCAGAACCCTCCATGTACTGACGGCCAAGTAAGCAAGCCCCAGACCACACTCTAAGTAATCTGGTGTGCATTTTCTTGTTTCATTTTGTGGCGACTCCCAACAACTTTTAGTTGTTATTCTGCAACTTCTTTTAAGGATACTGAAGCCCAGAGTGGTTCATTATGTTGCTCATGGATGAATCATACTTGAATCCAGGCCTAACTCATATTCATTCTGTTCATAATAGCTTAGTAGAATTTGATAAAGTAGAACTTTAGTTTTTATTTTGAAGAAAGAAAAATAATGATAAATTGGAGAGGGGTTTTTTTTCCCCCCTCAACCTGAGTTTTGGATTATTAATAAATGATTTTATAGACATATGCTGACAATGTTTCTTATTATACCATGTAGCAAGTTTCATGATCTCCAGCTTATGGGTTATGAGGAATTTAGGTTGACTGAAACAAGCAATACATTCAACAGGTAGTTGCCTTCTAACCCCAAGGTCTGTGTTAGCTACAGTGGTAATAAAATAGAGGATTGACTGTGATAGTATCTTTCATTTGCTGACTCTCTTTGCTGGTTACTGTGCCAAATGCTTAATACTCATCATTTAGGAGGGGAAATAAGTCATGAATAGAGTCCACTGTGATAATGGGTGCAGAAAGTGCTGGTGTAAGAATTCAGATGAAGACCCTGTACAGAGGTGTGCAGGCGGTTCATTCCACGGAGCAGTTGTTCTGAGGGAACCAGAAGGGCTGGAATCCACCCTCTGTTGGCAAGCTGTGTGCCGTGCCCCATGGTGGTACCCACCAGAGCAGGCACGCCCGCGCTAGGAGCAGTCGGGATGGCTAGGGGAGAGAACGGTCCACTCATTTCCCTTCACCTAACAGGTTTTGTGTGCCTTACATGTGCTAGAGGATTTACCTAGATTATCTTGTTCAGTTAAATCTTCAAGACAACTCCGGGGAATAGGTATTGTTTGCTAATCCAGTTTTATAGGTGGTAGAGAAAAGGAAGAACATATGGGGAAAATGAACGAAATATCTACTATGTGCCCAGACATTTCATATCTACCCTAAAAGGGAAGTTTTCTAGGTATTTTGTTTGTTTTAAATAGATGAGCAATTGCAAGCTCAGAGGGTAAATAATGTGCCAGGTTTTCTTAAGTAGTAAATGACAAACTCAGGATTGAAACCCAAAGCTATCTTATGTTAGTGTGAAAACGGCAAAAGAGCAAGGGAGACTTCTTGGGGAGGTATCTTTTGAATCAGTTCTATTAATATACATACTGGGGGTGCCAAAAATGCACACATTTTAAAAGATGTTATTTATGTATTAATTTTCAAAGTTGAATTGAATTATGGTAGCAATGTATAGTATGATGTTCGCTCAAAATTTGGTGTTAATCAAATGAATGCTAGCATCATTCATTGTATTAAAATTTTAATAGTTTTTTCCTTTGTTAAAATGTGTATACTTTTTTTGGCACCCTATGTATGTATGTATGTATGTATGTATGTATGCATGTATGTGTATACTGTATGTGTATGTATGTATATGCATTTTATTTGCTCACCAGATCATTACCATACATGAATTAAACAGTTTTCTAAAAGATTTTAATAAAATTACATGCAGTTATCTCAGAAATTATGCCAAATAAAACAGATTCTTTGATTTATAAAACATAATGATCACTGTGTAGATTATTGGAAAGTTGGGAAGTTCTGTTCGTGTCTTCTGTATTTCCTGTATATAATAGTATATTTCTTTGGGAATACAGGACTAACAGCTTCTTGCAAGTCGGAGTAGGTCTGTTCTTCCTAACGACAACTGTGGATGGCAGACATATTCTGATGCTTTTCCAAGGTCACACGGATACTTTGACCACGGAAAGCGCAGGGCTGGCACTTAGCCTTGAGACCTCTGCTACTTCCTTTCCAAGCCATTCTGTGTTTGTGGCAAATGAGGTCATTATGTCAGAGGGAGGACACTATGTCCGTGCCATTCTGACCTTCGCCACAAATACGGGAGTAAGACAGTGTTGTTAATCTGTCAGTAGGTTATGACCTTGAGTGAGTTATTGCTCCTCTTTGCATTTCAGCCTTTGTCACCTATAAAATGAGGGAATTCATATATATGATTCCTGGCCATGAATGAGGGAAATGTTAAAATCTTCCCAAAACGGGGATCATTAAAAATCCCATAGATGGGTAACATTTTTGGAAGATGGTGGCCATGCCTCCTCCTCAGAATGTTTCTTAGAATGTCAAGTAAGCTTGGCAAAAATATTTACTCCTATGAAGCATAAATCATACTGTTTTTATCGGAAGGTTTTATACTGTTTATTAACAGCCAAGGAGACTGCTGCCCTAGGGGATGTATCGGAATCACAGAAGGACTGTGTCAGCACTGTCCCTTCTGTACCCCTCCTACCGTTAAGAATCATTGCCATAATAAGGCACTCGTACTGGTGTGCCACATGAATTGGGGCAAAAGAGATGACACATTTTTATGAAAAAGCAAATATTGAGATATTCAGGTGTTTTTTATCTACATAGAATCTTTTTTATGTATATAGTCAAAGATATAGAGACAGATAAAAATTATCTAGTTCTGTAGCTTTAATTATAAGACATAAAAGTTTTACCTCTTTGATAGCGCTTTCTCCCATCAACATAGGTAAGAGTTTTTTTTTTCCTCTTATTTTGTTTTAAGGCATCTGTACAAGTACGAATTTCACTGATCTACTTAGTATTTATCAAACCACTTACCTGAGTTCAAATAATACTTAGTTCTTGCGCTCTGTTATTAATCTAGCATTCTGTGTTTGATTGATTGAGGTTAGTAATTTGAATTCAATGGAATGTGATAAAGTTTTATTGACGAATATAAGGGAGTCAGGGACAGAGTCCCATTTTGTACTTGATATTCTAAAGATAATCATCAAAGAACTCAGTGGGTGACATGGAACTCATTACTTCAATTCAAGGCCCCAGAAATACTAAGGTCTACTTAAGTAGAAACTATGAAATAAACTGAAATCAAGGAATCGGGTACAGGAATTGAGGCAGATGTACTTTGTGTTTTAAGAGCAGACATACACCAATGCTTCCATGAAAAGAAGAGACCCACTCACAGGGATCAGCCCTTTCTCCATCCCTCCTTTTCTTTGCTGACAAGCTCAGTAGTACGTGTGCATCTTCCTTTTGTTCCCACTCATGGTGTCGGATAATTTACTAATAGCTAAACAGCCAGAATCATTGGCTCTTATCTTTCTGAAATTACACAACAATCCTTGGGTCAATTCAGGGGTGGCACTTGTTGGAACTGATGCCTACAGCCAAAGTGTACAATTGAGTTTTTTTCCTCCTCTTTTTCCCTTTCAGCCCCTAGCTATGTTTTAGTTGCATGGCAACCCATCTGCTATGGTAGCTGATGTCAGCTCATTTTCACTTAAACTTAGCCCAGGGAAGTTTTCAAGGAGGGCATTTGAGTTTGTCATGCTAGGGAAGGCTCCAGTTTGTGTTACCAAATCATTTGTAAAACTGCAGACTAATGGGCTCTGGCAGGCTAAATGTTAATGTGGATGTCACAAGGGATTAGGTTCCAGAGCAATGTGGCTTTAGGGACTCTTTCTAACTTCTAGGAGCTTAGCAAATGAGCCTCGGCCATATTCTCTTGGCTGCTGACATGTTCTCTGCAACAAAGGAATAGGAACTATCCAAAAATTACCCTCACTTTAAAGGAATAAGAAGTGTCCAAAATTACCCTAACTCCTGAATATTCGCATTTTGCCAAATGCTTGATGTAGCTCCTCTGAAAGAAGGGCCAGCATTTTAACTCAGTGCCCACCCAGCAATTGGAAGGAAAGAGCAATAATCTAGTGTAGAGTGTAACAAGTGAGAACTCGTTATAAACTCTTTAATCCAGCAGAGGGCAGAAGGGAGTTTTAGCTTTTGGCCACCTTTGACTATCCAAACAAAACTGTGACAATCTAAGGCAAAATTCAGAGGCACGCTTGTAAACAGACTGCCTCCAGCCTGTTAATACACAAGTTATTCTGACTGTAGTAACAGGTTCCAGCCAGTGCTCAGAGCCAGTTTGATCCTATCTATGCAAAAGGATGTATAGATTATTGAGTTATTTATGCCTAAGAAGGGACAACAATGTCATACCCAAATAACAATACCACTTCTAATCAAGTCAGATCTTACTTACCAACCGTTTATGATTATGGCACTCCAGGGCTAGACTATTGGAAATAATGAGTAAATTATTCCATGATCAAATGTTTCTCTTTTAAAGTAAGTGTACCTCCATGCAAGTCTATAAAAGAACGAAAATGATTTTCACAACCTACTCTGGCTTCTGAGAAGGCAGTCTTACCCTTCTATAGTGAAGCTGCACCTCAGGGTGACAGCATCTGTGACATTGTGAAGATGAGGTGAATACTGAAACGTGATGACAGTTGAGAGGTTGTCCTGGTGTTTATGTAATTTTAAATCCTGATTGCTAATTTTGGCTTCCGAAAAACAGTTGTTAAAATGAAAACAAATTCCCCACGCTGATTTGTAGTGACGGCTATTTTTCTTGGGTGATGTGTTCTTGTCCTAGGCTGGGTTCCGCAGAAAGCAGCCCCTGGAATGGAGTTAGGATGTTTACTAAGAAGCACCCTGGGGATCAGCACCTGTGGAAGGGAGGGGGGGTGGGAAGCAGAATCAGGCAGAGGGAGAAGGTGGGTTTCCCAGCAGGCCCGGTGTCAGCCTCAGCTGGCCCCTCTGGGAACTCTGGGTTCACATGATTCCAAAGTATCCTGAACAGGGGCACTCCTACATTGGTCAATTATTGGATGTACACCCTCCACCCGCACCCCAACCACAGGACATGACCTTGGTTTGAGGTGGCTCTTTGCAGCTGAGACAGTCCTTAAGGGATTGGGCTGACAGTTCTCCTAGCCATGGAGACAAGAAGAGTGATCTGTGCTGTGTCACCTCACAGCACAGTTTGTCTGAAAAACAGCCCCCAAAATCAGGTACACTAGATTTTCTTTTTGATAAATCGTTTACTCTTTAACGTTGGATAACTTATTGATGGCTTTAAAAATAAAGTAATAGCTTGCTCTATATTTCAGTCTGTATGGAAGGAAATGATACTAAATAAAAGACTTTTTCATGGCTAATGTGTTTTGAAAAATAGGAGTTGAAAGAGTAAAAAAGAGCACACTTTTATAAATGAGAGTTAAGTTCTGAAATATAGTGGTAGCATAAACACATCTACGTGGTTTATTTATTTGCGTTGGGATTGTTCTATGAATAACAAACCGTGTTGATTAGGTAATTACAATGAATAATGGAATTGTGGTTTGTGGTAGTTCTTTGCTATCTTTGGGGAAACGTTGGTAAATAAGTTACAGAGAGAGATGCTGGTAGTTTGTCAGATAATGAAGCACAAGTGAACATATCATTAAAAAGGAGGCAGGGAGGGTAAATTTGTATGTTGTTCATAGACCAGTCATTTATGTCTAGCCTTTATTTAGCACTTCATGTTTAAGCCTTGCTAATTCCATCTATCCCTTTGTCATTCAGTCATAGCTTCAGTTGTGTGCCGACTGGGTGCAGACCCCATGGCTGCTCAATACATATTTGAGACTCTCAAAGAGCTCACAGTATCATAAAAAAATCACGTTTGTTATATTTATCATCAATGTCATCAGAAAAGTATACAACTTGGGAAGATGTTAAGCTCATGGTGCAGGACATGAGTGTCCTAAAATTTATTTTTTTCTTGAAAGCTCCAGTTTTTTTCATTGCCAATAAATATATCATTTGTTTTCATGAAGACAGGCTCATTGCAGTCATGTTTTACAAAAATGTCTAACAAATTCCCAAGTCTGAATATCCATATTTTATCAGTTGTTCTTGAAAGTAAAAATGTTACTCTGGGAACAAGGCAGCTAATTTAGCCCACAACTCAAAAGGGTCACATGAGTGCTTTTCTTAAAGACAGGTTTTGTATTTCAACATGAAGAGGAACTCCTTTATGGCTAGTTCGTATTTTCATCAAACAGAATATAAGAAAGGTGGCTCAAGAGTTATGATTTAATAGAACTATCCCCCCTACCCCCCTTTTTTTTCTATTAAGGGTTTTCTTAAGTGAAACTGGATTTTTTTTTCTTATAATAATTCTACTGCATATCAGTACTAATGGAGCCAATGACTGACTGCTAGTGCAGTTTGGTGCCACTGTCCTGACAAAATTGCTAAGGCATCAACAGTTTTGCCCTCCATTGCTTTTGTACCATTGGTTCAAGTGTCAATCCAGTGAAAAAAGTCAGACGGTGCATTAGTAGTATTCTGAAAAGAATTATGACCTCACTGCCTCATGAAAGTGTCCCACTTTCATTATCCACAGCCCACATTGAGAATGGCCAGTATACAGAAAGGTTTTAAGCAGGGAGCACCAAGGGGCAGGAGGCTGCTTTGGCAGGAGACAGAAGAGCCTGGCTTCATGTAATTGCAGCCGAGATGGACAGCAGGGAAGGGAGGGTTGAAGTTCACTGAGGTTTTCAGCCTGGGTGACTGAGTGGATGGCAGTCCCACTCACCAAGGTGATGACGGGTGGAAGAGGAGCCCTGGTTTTTGATTGAAAATGATACTGCCATTACTATGAGAGAAAACTCTGTCATAATTCTCCCACTTGAGAAAGGATGGATTGTAGCCCTGCAGAGAAAGAATTAACTGCTGTTGGCTGGGTCTGTGCTGGAGTGTAAGATCTGGTTTTGTACTGATCATATATAGTGGTTTTGGAAGCTCAGCACGTTCTATGTTGATGCCTAAGACTCTTGTGTCTGTGCTTCCTGTAACGGTGCTTTCTCTTTCTGTTTCTAGGAATGGTGCAAAAGCTGGACCAAAAACTCCCAGTGGCTAATGAGTACCTGCTGCTCTCTGGAGGAGTCCGGGAGGGTGTGGTGGACCTGGACTTAGATGAGCTCAATGCCTATGCCCGGGGCACAGACTACGATATGGACTTCACCCTTCTGGTGCCAGCGCTTAAGCTGCATGACCGTAATCAGCCCGTGACACTTGATATGCGCCACTCAGCCTTGTGCCACTCTTGGCTGAGCCTTCGGCTCTTCGATGAGGGTACGATCAGTAAATGGAAAGACTGCTGTACCATCGTAGATCACATCAATGGTGCCACCAACTACTTCTTCTCCCCAACCAAAGTGGCCGACTGGTTCTACGACTCCATCAGCATCGTCCTGTCAGAGATACAGAAGAAACCCCAGCGAGGGATGCCAAAGGTGGAGAAGGTAGAAAAGAATGGGACCCTCATCTCCATCATTCTGGGCGTCGGGAGCAGTCGCATGTTGTACGATATTGTCCCTGTGGTGTCTTTCAAAGGTTGGCCGGCAGTGGCCCAGAGCTGGCTCATGGAGAACCACTTTTGGGATGGGAAGATCACCGAGGAAGAGGTCATCAGTGGGTTTTACCTGGTGCCTGCTTGCTCCTTCAAAGGCAAGAAGGACAATGAATGGCGGCTGTCCTTCGCCCGGAGTGAGGTGCAGCTGAAGAAATGTATCTCCAGCAGCCTCATGCAGGCCTACCAGGCCTGCAAAGCCATCATCATTAAACTCCTGTCCCGGCCCAAGGCTATCAGCCCCTATCACCTGCGGAGCATGATGCTCTGGGCCTGCGACAGACTTCCCGCCAACTACCTGGCTCAAGAAGACTATGCAGCCCACTTTTTGCTGGGCCTCATCGATGATCTGCAACACTGTCTGGTCAACAAGATGTGCCCCAATTATTTCATCCCTCAGTGCAACATGTTGGAGCACCTCTCAGAGGAGACGGTCATGCTGCACGCGCGGAAGCTGTCCTCTGTCCGCTCGGACCCCGCCGAGCACTTGCGCACCGCCATCGAGCACGTCAAGGCAGCCAACCGGCTGACCCTGGAGCTCCAGAGGCGAGGCAGCACCACCAGCATCCCCTCCCCGCAGTCCGACGGGGGGGACCCCAACCAGCCAGATGACCGTTTGGCCAAAAAACTGCAGCAGCTAGTGACTGAGAACCCGGGGAAGTCCATCTCTGTGTTTATTAACCCTGATGATGTCACAAGGCCCCATTTCAGAATTGATGATAAATTTTTCTGAGCATTTTACTGCCCTTTTTTTTTTTTTTTCCTGATTGTAAAACTCTCAATGTGTTGTGTGGTTTGTGATGCTGTCTTTCCTTTTTTTTTTTTTTTTTTTTAAATATATCCAGCCTGGATTGGATCTGTTAAGAACACATTTTAAGTCTCCTGTTTCTGGAGGATGGTGCAGGCTCTGAAACAGTATATTACTATTTCATATTCTGCCTCTGGTTTTGTTGTTTACTTTTTGTAGTTATTGTCACATAGTTTGGTTTTTGTTTTGTTTTGTTTTAAGGAGAATGTGAGCCATAGGTGAAAATGCCCATCAATTCTCTTGCTTTTTTCTGTTTCATACTTTGCGCAAATTTGTTACTAGGGATGGGGAAACAAAACTCTTTCTGACACATGAAGATTATTTTTTTGGTTTTGTCATTTTTTTGTTTTTTTTTTAAATGAGCTTTCATCACTACAGATACGTGAGAACCATCTGAACCTGGGAACTACCTGGTGTGTTAGCTGGATTGAATTCTTTTGACCAGCGGCCAAGGTAGTTCTCCCCTCTCCACCAAACAATGTAGACTCGGAAAGTGATAATGCTACAAATTGTGTTTGAAGCATCTTCATTGAATGTAATTGTCCTCAAATCAGAACTTTGGATGGTTTGGAGGGTTTGATAACTTTCTAAACAGAATTAAGGTTTCCAAATGGTAGTTTTAGTGTGTGTAATTATTTGAAGCCTTATTTAAATCCTGTTAAAGAACATACCATTATAATTGTTATTTGCACTACTGAAATCTTTGCCATTGTCAGAGTTCCAATGTGTGTGTTTCAATATAAATTGACATCCACTGTTGAAATGCTGTCAGTTTTTTTTTCATTTAGCCTATTTCTCTCAATCAGTAGAATGAGTCTTCTGTTTGTTTAGTTCTGCTTTAATCGTGGGGTCCTGTTGTGCCCTCTTTGATATTCCTGGTTCCTGTGTTACTGAGAGAAGTTTTTAAAGCTTTATACCTGCTAAGTGACTTTACCTGAAGCTGGGGAAAATATATACTTGATAGAATAGGTGTCTTTGTATGGCTTTCTTTTGGGGTTAGAAAGGTAAGCTGTTTTGTAAAGTCTCTTTGCATCTGAGAGTTTTAAGGAAAACTGGCAGGAAGAATTTATAATCCCCAAATAGATGATACCATGCCTGTTCAAAAGCATGTTTTGCTGCAGAGCAGGAGCCAGGACGTGTCTGTGGCGTGGCAGCCTTGGTGTCAAGGTAGCCTATCTTCATGAATGAAATTACTTGCCAGGTTTTGGTGCCACAAGGCATTAGCTCCTTGTTTTGGTATGGACTCGTGGCAAACTGGTGGTTGAGAGGTCAGGGAGCCTGCTGATCTCTCAAAGGATGACAATGATGTCTGCTATTGGAAAGGTCAAGCAACATTTTGGTTTTGATCTCAAATGTCCCGACTTACAGGTTCTCTTTGGGCCAATTGAAATCAGGCATATGTGGTCTTGGGTTTTTGCATGGGAATTAATGTAATGCTTATAAATGAAAATGAACTCATTCAACCATTTCCAGTCAAACACACACACACACACACACACACACACACACACACACACACTAATAATAATAAAAGAAATATACTGGCCTTGGAATTTTTTTGTTGTTGCTATTGTTAGTTTGTAAGCTGGAAATGATTTTCTTACTAGTAATACCAACAGTAATTTTCAGTAAAATTGGGAGCTGCTGTTGTCTTTGAGGCCAGATGTTCATGTAGTGAATACCCAGTAATCTTTCTTCCCTTTCCCCAGTTCTCCTACTAGTATCTACCTACCCTCCACGTAATCCATTTCCTTCTTGGGAAATGACTTCACCCCCAGCTCCAGACTGCACTCCAATTGGTGTGGGCCAGTTGACATAACCATTTCAATGGCCACAGTCATTAATCAGGGATTGGGCATGGAATGAAAGCTGCTCCAATCAGAGACATACTCAGGATTCTAGCTTGGGATGCTGGGCAGAGGCATGCGCACTAGGTACTGAAGAAGCACTTGGCCTCTGTTGCTCTGACAACTGTCTCATAATCATGACTAGAGCCAGCGTGAGGATGAAACTGACATTGGTTGATACTATGGAAAAATGGGGGGAAAAACCCATGAGTCACCAAGTCTGAGGCCTCTCCTCCCCTGGACTTTCTAGTTAAATGAGCCAACACTTAGTCCTTTTAGCGGTTTGAATTTGGTCCAATTCATCAAACTATTTAATCTGGTATACCAAACTATTCCAGTGTACTTAAGCTGTTAATATTTAACTTGATGTGTGTCTCTTTTTGGTATAGATATTGAAAATAATCCATATAGTTTATCTAAAAGCCGGTTTTTGTTATCTGGTTTAATTAATTCCAAAGACCATCATAGCCTCTATAATTAATAAATGTTTACCTGGTCTTAAGATTTATTATACTTTGATCATTATGCTAAACTTCCTAGGTTAAAAGACATTGTTATACACCACTGAAGTAGCAAGCATATTCAACGGCATTGGCTACCTTTAAAGTCAACTATAAACTGCCATAACTGTGCTGAATTGGCATCTCGAATACAATTAGCAGCATTTATGATATTATTAAATGCTGTGCTTTCCCACAAAATTTCATTACAGGTGTCATAGGAACCTGTTTCTGTGATCTTCTCTGCATGTTTTTTTTTTCCCCCCCTTTTGCCACCTCTAGTCCTAGTGAAGAACACTACACATTCTTGGTTAAACTTCATAAAAAAAGTTCAGAGGCCCCTAGGATCTAGTAATTTTCAAACTCTTTTTTAAATCTTGGAATTCGCTGTCTGTACCATGACCCTGAGACTCTTAGGCCAGACATTGTGGAAGGTGGCTAGACACAGGATGCAGTCTGATACCTTGTCTGAAACTTAGATAATCTTTGAACTGCTAACCTTTTCTTCTGATGCCCAGAAGATTGGTTAAAAGTCACTCCTGTTTCAAGTACAATATAAGATGCCTTAAGACTGGAGTCATAATTTCAACATTATTTATAACCGATTTTTTTGGTTGTGGGAATTTACAGGCTGTCAACAGGTTTTCAATTCCCTGTTGGGACCTGGTTCCACATATTTCAAGAGTAGATTAGCTTCTACCTACTGCCTTTTTCATCTGAAATGGAAGTTCTGAATATGCAAGAAAAGATTGGCTTTAGAGTAGATGGAGTCAATTAGGACCAGAGATTTTAAAAGTAGGAATATCCCTGAAATGTACAGAATTATTTCAGAGGCAATGAGAGGCAGGCATACGTGGCTCGTTTTACGTTCAGGCAGAGATGTGAGGAGCAGGGAGGAGGCTTCTCGGGTTAGGCGCAGAGCTTGCACGCTCTTGGAGGTTTCTTTGGGTGACTGTTTTATAACACTCCCTTCCTGGGAGGAATAAGCCCATTGCTGGTCACAGCTAAGTGTTGATTATTTGGGGTCAGATCATTACCTTGCTGAGAAAAATGTCCTGACCTGGAGTTCAGCTGGGATGGGATTGCTGAGAAGGAAAAGGAAGCTTGTGCTTAGGAGCAGCTGCCGGACTCAGGTCAGGGGGGCTTCCTGCTGCTGCAGATCTCTGCTGTAGTCTTCAGGGAGCTACCTGAACTTCCATCCTGAAGCTCTTTCCAGAACCTTCTCTCTTGAGTCGCCCAAAGGCTGCTTGTACGGCTGTTTCACTTCCCCCCTGGTCATTAATAGGGGTCAAGGAAAGAGTTTTCTCTCACGGGATGCTACTTATGCTAAAGGAAAGGTGGACCTCACTTCCTGTTACTGTTACTTTATTCATATCAGGTAAATACATATGTTGTTGTTTTTAACTGATTGAGCTGATGTAATTAATGCGCCTATCGGAGGAAAATAGCCAATTAAAAAAAATGTTCCTTTTAGGCTGTAATTTTCTCAATAGGTAAACAAAGAATGTATGATCTAAACATTGTTTAGAATAAGTATTTGCCGGTGGAGAATTATTTGTAACATGTCTAAAATTCTATCTGCTGTTAATTAGCTGGAAAATGTAATTGTTTACTTTTTAAGAAAACATACATTATATACAGTAGAAAACAAGCTGTAATCATTTAACGGCAGTAACTGTTTCTTCCTCTATGCCCATTTTATAGTGATGCCCTATTAGCTGTGCATTCAAAAGCAGCATGTTTCATAGACTGTACCATTTGCTACATGGCACTGAAGTTTTATACTAATGTAGTGTGACCCCGATTTCCTAAGTTTGGGTGGCAGTTTTCAATCTATTGTTGGGTCCTGGCATTCATCAAACATCGGGAGACCATATGCCTGGGTCTGTGTGGTTACGAATAATGCAGAAACTTTATAAAAGTCAAATATTAATCCCCTGTGTAAAAGCACTGTTGTTCAAAGATCTCTGAAGACACTTTGAGTCTTATTTTGGAATGGCCGCTGAGATGAGAATGTTTGCATTTCTGGACCACATTCCATTTCTTCTCAGGATGAATGGACTCTTGCTGTGACTTTGGTAGGGTCATACACACTGCTACATGTTTCATCTGCCATCTCCTGCTTTGCCAATTCATTACAGAAGCTAAAGAGAGCTAAATGTGGGTAGAGGTTAAAATGTGTCTCTGACTTTACATCCTTATTTGTAAAACGAAGACTTGAGGTAGCTGTTTCCTTCCTTTCTAGCTTTCCCAATGTAGACTTGCCTTTGTTGCCAAAATCTCTATTTTAGATCTGTAAATTCTTCTATGCACATGCCTGAAATTAATCAGTGACAGTTTATGACTGGTAAGTGGGATTTGCAGACACAGCCCGGGGCTCCAGATGAATCGAAGTGGGTAAAAAATGGCAGGTATTGCTCAGATAGGCGAGATTAATAAGAGGGCATTGCTTCTGCGTTTCCTCTTCCACGCCCCCCTCTCCTCTCCTCTTTCTCCTCCTCCTCCTCCTCCCCAGGATGGCTTTATTCTGAGAGCTACCCAAGGCCAGCCTCATGGTCCTCAGTACAGATCTCTCTCTCTGCCCTCTGCACAGCTGTGTTTGTGACATTTTAAAAATCTATGGCTTACAAAAGGATTTTACTGGACACTTGAAACCTTTTTTGGCTGTCAGGTCACTAAATATAGCTGGAGCATTGACCTTAGCAAACTCACGCATCAGTTTTGTTCAGCTGTTTTTATACAAAAATCCTGAGAGAAACAAAACCACTTGGGAGTTTGCATGACAAGAAGGTAAGGCTATATTGGGTATAGCCTTCTCTTAAATTTGATCTCTACCTGCCGCGTGTTCACCTTGTGCTGGAAACCTCCGGGGCAATGTTTCCCATCATAATCCTGTGACTCTGACAATACCACAGCATGACTCCAGCCCGCCAGGATCTTTTTCTGCTGTCATAGTGACCTTCCAGTCATCTTGTGTGTTTTTATGCTGATAGCATGGATAAGAGTCATCACAAAGTGTAACAGACTAGGGCAAAGTAACATAGCCCAAGAATGGTTTTCTCTTCTTCACAATGAAGGTCTAGGACTAGAAGCTCTCTGAACTTTGGCATTAACTGTCTGCTTGTTTAACATACATCCTATGCCCAGACTCAGTCCTCTCCATATTGTTTTTTTTGTTGTTTTGTTTTTGTTTTTTTAGCTGAGCCATCCTGCTACCTGTTGGCAGCTCAGCGGCTGCTCAGCTCGGGCTGGACTCGAACTGCTGTTGCTCAGAGCTCAAACTCTTGAGCGAGCTCTTAACCAACTGAGCCACTCGGCCGGCCCCCTCTCCATATTGTTTTAACAACAGCTATGTAGGACATTGAATGGCCCCAGATCATTACCTGAAATTCCATTTTCTACCCCCCACCTTCAAATATCCTGCAATCTTCTGATAAAAACCTCATGCTTTTACCTGTCCTGGTAAAATTCTTAGCCCCTTTTCACTTTTCTATTATGTGTTAGAGAATCACTGTGCTCTGAGTATTCCTACCAGCCAGCCAAAAATATTTTGACAAGCTTTTCTGAGGTTTGTATTATGAAAATTATAGGTATTAAAGGGTTTTAAAAATAAATTTACAGACTGTGCTTTTTCAAACGACACATTCTCTTAATTCCAAAATACCATTATGCAAAACTCTGCTCCCGATAAGAATCATTTCTCTACGTGGAAGGACAAGTGGATATTGAAGGACTTCTCTAATTTTCTTATGCCTAAATTGATCTCATAGAAGTACCTGTCTCCCTGGAAAGAATGATTCACAAAGAAGTGTCTCTAACTAATGGGTCCACAGTTTTTGTTCAAGTTTGAATCCCCATGGTGGAGTGGGGCCTCATGGGAGTTTTAGCCTCGTGAAATGGAAATGATTGTAGGGGGAACACATTATCCCTAGATGCTCAGATTGGAGAAAAAAGAAAAGTTCTAGCTACACCCACACAATTGCGTAGTACGATATTAGGTTAGTTCAACAAAAATAGGAACCTTTGTCCTGCACCTGTCTTTCAGGGCACTTAATGAATGACTGTACCTTTAGTTAGAGACCTCCCACTATCTAGCCTTGTGACTTTATTCTGGTGACTTTTATTCTCTACTACTTCAGTTTTCCCAGTTGTTATTTGAGTGTAATTTGAATGGGCTGAATAGGAAACACCAGTGTCTGGCAACTGGGCTCCAGATCCCTCACCTTTGACTCAAAGGCGCATCGCTGGGGTTTTTTTTCTGCCTCACACGTTAGAGTTTCCCATCATAAGTTACTTAAAGAAAAGGTGTCACTGTCTTAAGTATTTAAGAACATTCAAGGGCCGGCCGAGTGGCGCGATGGTTAAGAACTGGCTTGGGATGCCAGAGGGCCCTGGTTCGGATCCCACATATGAGGGCCAGTGACACTGC
>NW_017732321.1:547123-553029 GCF_001890085.2 Hipposideros armiger
GCAATGATGGTGCCAACTTGGGCCAGTGAAGCAACATCCTCCACAACTAGATTGAAGAACAAAACGACAGCAACTTGTCTGTTCCCCTTTCCCCAACTCCCCAGCACTGTTCCCAGACCCCCAATTCCCCAATAAAAAAATCTTAAAAAAAAAAAGAACATTCAATGATATTATTTCTGAAGGCCCTTCTAGATTTCAGAAGGGTCGGTAGTTCTAGAAAGCAAGTGTTAAACCAGTGTGTTGGGGAGTGAAAGAAGAGTGGATAACATTTCAATACTTCATTATTCATTCAACAGACATTTACTGAGCACCTCAGTGAAAGAGAAAGACCAGTTTCCAGCCTCGTCAAGTTTTTAGTCTAATGCAATGTGAGTGAATGTTAGGGGAGACCATCAGCCCTGGGTTTTCAGATTTAAAAAATAAGTCACATGCACAACATTGTGAATGAAATTAATGCCACCGAACTGTGCACTTAAATAAAATGGCAAAGTTTGTTTTATATGTATATTATCAACATTTTAAAACAAAAAATAAGTCATGAAAACTTCATAATTTAGAAGATGAAAACTATTTTTCACATATCTCAGCCTCTGTTGGCACAGTGAATTAGGGTTTCTCAACCTTGGTACTATTGACATTTTGACCCAGGTAATTCTTTGTTTTAGACAGCTGCCCTCTGCCTTGTAGGAGGCTTAGCAACACCCCTGAATTCTAGTCACTATATTACAGTAGCATCTTGCATGTCCCACTTGTGACAGACAAAAATGTCTTCAGACATTGCTGAATGTACCCTGGGGAGTAAAATTGCCTATAGTTGAGAACCATTGCAGTAAATAATTCTACCTTCTTATTTATTTCCTGGCGGGTAGAGACAATTTCAGGTTCATTTCTATGACTAGCCAAGGGTAAGTATTATAAGTACCTAGGAAATGTTGGTTGAATTAAATTTGTTAGAGCAGAGTATTGATGAGTCTTGCCATAGTCCTTCATTCATCACTTTTATGTTTGTAACTATCAAAATAAACAGTTAATGAACGAACATTTTCCAATGTATCAGGTGTTGCCAACAGGCGCTGTTGAGTTATACTCTAAGGTGTAGGTTTTCCCCTCATGGAACTTACAGAAATATTGATTGTGTAGGTGGATATATGATAAGCGGAAAAAAAAATACAGAAAGGGTCAAATGAAAGATGAGATAATTATTATCACAGGAGTTGAGCTTAGAGAGAAATCTTGGGATGTTTAGGGAAAGCTTTGAAGGCTAAGAGGATTTATAACTATGGAGACTGTTGGGAAAGTGTAGAATGAAGGAGAATCTTGGAGGTGTGGAGGGGTCACATATGGAAGTAAAGGATAAGAAATTCATGTACTGGGTTGTCGGAAAAGTCATGATGTATTTTTCCTATGTTTTTTGTTGCAAAAACACATCATGACTTTTCTGACAACCCAATAGTTCTGTTCTTTCATATATTGAGATCTGAAAAATGCTGCTGGAACTGAAATTTAAACTTGGAAAATGTATCTGCTGCAAATTAGTATGGAAATGGAATCTCACTTCTTGTTTTAACTTTTGACAGCATGGGAAGTGTATAAAGCAGTCTGACAGTTCTTGAGATTCAAACATAAGTTGTCACTGACATGACTTTACAGTGGAATACACTTCACATATAAACACTTTTTGTTCAGTTATTTTTGGTTGAATTTATTAAGAAGCATTATCAAGTTTGTAGCAACAGCTAATTTCCAAGGCCATTCAAGGTTTAACAATAGCCTTGGTTTTTCTCATTCAGAAAAATTGTAATGTCAGCCCTATGCCCAAAAATGTCATGAAAAAAAGTTTACCAGGGCTAAGTTATTAACTTGCTGTGTGGTTGGGCAATTAAGGCTATCCAGCTTCTCTTTTCGAACAAAAATTCTCAGAATTGCCAGTGGTTACGTCCACAAGAACATAAAGTTCACTGTTCATACCACTGTATTTATAATATGTGATCAAATATTGTCCTAAGAGTACCTGCTGATGAATAGTCCAATGAATAATAGATTTAAATATTACATTTTTACAAGTTTTGTAAATTTGTCAATCTAAGCTTTCGTTCTGCTCCACACATATTTTTATCACCATCAGTTGTCACACACCTTGGCAGATTCTACTTCAGAATGTGCTGAATTAGTATTTTTCTTAATTCCTTTGAAAATGTTCTGACCTGTACTTTTTCCACACAGACTAATGTTCCATTGCCCACAAACTCTGTGTTGATTCCTCAAATAAACAACTGAGCAGTATTGATAACACCTGTGACTCATCAAGAGCCAAGGAAAACCATTCAAAATCATTTGTGTTTTTAAATTGACTTGAGTTTGCTTCCAATATCATTTTGTCTTCTGTTTGGATTACCCCCTCCCATGTTTTTTTAAAATTTTCTCTAGCACTAAAATTCCACATTAGGATAGATTTTGGTTTGACCAGTCTGTGTAATGTTTATTCCCTGGAGTTTCACTTCAGCATATATATTCAAGACTTTTTTTTCCCAATTTTAGAAAGCTTTCTTAAGAGATAATTTTAAATATTTATATTTGTTTTTATTTATTTTTTTCTTTGGATTCTATCAATACCCATATTTCATTTCCTTTGTTGGTCTTTCATATCTATCATTGTCTTAAAATCTTTTTTTTTCTAATTTTCTGTTTATTTTTATTTCTTATTTTTTTATTTTCTTTGCTTTCTATGTGTCTATTCTTATCGTCCTTCTACTTTACTCTTTTTTATTGAAACAATGTCAAACTTAAGAAAAATTTCAAAATACAATACAAAGACATTTTCCCCCTGAATCTTCTGAGAATACTTTGTAGCTATGATGTCATCACTGCCAAATACTTATGTGTATTTCCTACTAACAAGGAAATTTTCCTCCATAACCATAATACAACTGTGAAAATTAGAGAATTGACATTGATATATTGTTGCCACCTAATCCTCAGACTCCATTTATCCCTATTATGTCCTTTACAGCAAAAGAATCCAGTCCAGAGTCTTACATTGGCATTTAATCATCATATTTGTTTCATCTCCTTAGCTACTTAGAATCAATTCTAAGTTTTTCCTTAGCTTTTAGGATCTTGATACTTTTTTTTTTTTTTTAGCTGAGCCATCCTGCCACCTGTTGGCAGCTCAGCAGCAGCTCAGCTTGGGCCGGACTTGAACCGCTGTTGCTCAGAGCTCAAACTCTTGAGCGAGCTCTTAACCAACTGAGCCACTCGGCTGGCCCAGGACCTTGATACTCTTGAATATTACCCGCTAGTTAATTTATAAAATGCCCCTCAGTTTAGACTTATCAGTTTTCCTGCAGGTTTAGAATTAATGTTTGAATCCTTAGGTATTAAAACACA
Source organism: Hipposideros armiger (assembly GCF_001890085.2). NCBI lineage: Eukaryota > Metazoa > Chordata > Mammalia > Chiroptera > Hipposideridae > Hipposideros > Hipposideros armiger. The sequence goes on from NW_017732321.1 coordinate 550,511, forward strand.
AAATATATGCTGTTTTTAATACATTCTGTCATGTGGCACATTATTTAGATTTTCTTATTACTGACAGTGTTAACTTGGCCACTGATTAAAATGTTGTCTGCTAGGTTTCTCCACTGTAAAGTTAATTGTTTTCTCAAAGTATTTTTTAAGGAGGTACTTTCAAACTATGTAAATGTCCTATTTCTCAATGTATCATTGCTTAATTCATTTATTTAAATTAGGATGGACTTTTGGATTTTTTAGTTTAGTGCCTTACAATCTATTATTATCGTTGTTTATTTTGATGTTCAAATTGTCCCAGATTTGGCCAGTGAGAGTTCCTTAAAGATGGCTTCTGTGTCCTCTTGAATTGACCCCATCGCTCTTTGAGCACTTCTTTATTCTTATATACAACAAGATGTTTCAGGCTCATCTTCTCCTTCCCCTGTCCCAGACCTGGAATCATTCATTTATTTCCCCAAGGAATTCTGGATCCTTTTAGTGGAATATGGCATTTAGTAACCAAGACCTGAGTGCTGGGTGTGCTGATTGCTACTGGCATGTCACTTCTCCCAAGCCCTCTCAGTGGAGAGAACTAGAGCACACACACACTGACATATTTATTTCTATACCATATGTATTTGGAAAACCATGAGGTCATTCCAACACCTCCAATTCTAACCCACCTCCACAGGGTTCATTTTAGTGTTCCTCTCTTTTCATCTTTTCATATTACATCTTTAATCTCTGAGAAAACTGGCCTTAATTAAATATTTGATCAGTTTTCTCTGTTTATAAATAGTCTTCTATTCCTTCTGCCACCTCTTTGCCACTCCCACTCCCAATGTGGATGCCCTACTCATCCCACATGATCTCTGACATGAGCCCCTAGGCTGCTGCCCTCCTTTTCCTCCCTCCCCCACCAAGGCACTCTCCTTAGCCTGCTAGCACACCTGTTCCAGGCTAATATGCACCCCACACACACAGACACACATGCACACACAGACACATATACACACATACAGACACACACACACACACACACACACACACGCACACACACGCATGCACACACATACTACTTTGGGACTCAATTGTTTAAAGAGAGGGACATTGTTTTCTTTCTTAATTATTTCCAGACATCTCGATTCTTGTTTCATGTGTTCCATACTATTAACTTCTGAGCTTTTCTGTTTCTCATTGTACTGTCCTTTCAAAGGCGCAATAATTTTCTTCCTGTGTTTTAGCTCATTTTGTAATCTTAGTTTTCTTGTGGGCCCATTTTTCTGTGTTCTCATGGAATATTATTGTAAGGCTCATTTTAACACATTTTTCTTATCATTTGTATTTTCTAGGGTTAAATTGTATTCTTTTTTTGTTCCCCACATTTAAATAAGGTGAGTTTTTCTGGGCTATTAGAAGGAGTTTCCTGTTGGGTGGGAGGGATGAAGGAGGCTATCTTTCCCAGCTCCAGAGCTCAGTGACTCCCTTCTCTGTTTTTATCATGAAAAACTTAAAATATGGACTCTGTGTAGTCTTGTTGAATTCAGTAACATCGGATTCAAGAGCTAAGTTGGATTCAGTAACATTTTCTGCCTCTTCGCTGTGTGCGTCAGTCACTCTCTGTGCAGGCCTTGCTCCCAGATTGGTGTGCTCTGCTCTAGATGGTGGTTTGCTATTACAGTGCTTTCCGGGATCTGCTTCCTCAGAGCCCTTCCTCGTTTTTGTCTTCACTGTTCCTGCTGTGTTCAATTTGGGGTTTTTTTTCAGTGTTTTCCCCTCAAGATACAACTTTATCCTTCTGGAAGTGAAAGCTTGATGGTTATTTCTGAGATTTTCAAGGGTCCAGGTGGCCTGCCTTACCACTTTTTGATCCATATGACTTTTTTTTTTATATTTACCAAAACTCAGGACTTGTGAAAGTCTCTCCCTGTTGATATTTCTCAGAACCATCCATACTGGTTTCCCGTGAGGACGGGGTTTTCCCTTATCATGGATGAGCACTTATTGGTAATTTTTTAGTTTCAATGGCTTTTAGGATATAGACTTCCATCACACAACACTTACCTCAGGCAGGTCCTGCTACTATTGACGGTTTGGCACAAATGGCTATGGGGTGGGAGAGGAATCTCATTAAAGATGTTGTTTATGTCCCATCCCCAACCCCATACTGATGGATGTGTTTCTCTTTCAGGAAATTTTGGTAAAATTAAAAACTATATCATGCAGTGCCAATCCATGGCAAGTACCTTCATTTTTGAATGAAATGAATTCTTCTGAGCCAGTTATTTGCAATAGGATAGTTCCTAATAGGATAGGAAGGGTCAGGAATTCTCTCTGGTTCAGAATGAAGCCCCAGGTGAAATAGGGCTTATAGTTATAAGGGGTTAAGTCCTGTTCTAAACTTTGGATGAGAAAGATTAGCAACTGCAGAGTTCCTGACCATCAGATTCTCTCCTCCCCTGTCACATGGTAGCCGGTGTAGCATGTTGAAAAAAATTTTTTTTCTCCTTTTTCTCATTTATTCTTTTTTTTTTTTT
>NW_017732321.1:553680-605233 GCF_001890085.2 Hipposideros armiger
ATATATATATATATACATATATATAAATGAGGCTCTCAGGTGCTGCTTCCTCGTCTCCAAACAAAAGGTCATTGGTTTTGCCCCCTTCATATGTGTCTCATATTTTGGAGGCAATGGATCAGCTGCTTTCATTTGAATTCTGTAATGAGCATTATTCCTCCACATCCTTCCTTCCCTGGTCCAATTGTTACCACCCTTGGCAGTTCTTCCTCAAATAAATATGACTTGGGGCCATGGGTGTTTCCTAGCTCTGTCTCAGAAGAGGTTTTTGTTTTTTTCTTACTTCAATTGTTGCTTTTTAAATTAAGGCTAAAAATATGTGAGCAAATATATCCTTATCATTTTACAACTCTTCATCTGTTGTTTATTGTTTGTTTGTTTTTTCATATACAGAGGGGTTGAGATTTTTACCTAAAACCTACCAATCTTTTTATTTATAATTACTGATTTTAAAGTTATTCTTAGAAAGGTCTTTGATTATAAGCATGTTCACATATATTTCCTTTTCATGTTTTATTTTGTACATTTAGAAAGTATTTGATTCCCTAATCCTGCTGAAGTTTATTTTATGTAAAGTTTAACTTAAATGTCAAATTTACTTATTTTTATGAGTGGTTGGTCTTTTTTCCCCTCTACTTTTTGTTTATATCTGTTCTTTTCCCCACAAAATGTTTTAAATTCTGATGTAGAGTGTCTGGGGCTCAATGTACCATTCTACTCCAATCATCTATTGTTCTGTTTCTGTTTCAGATCCACGGTGTTTTAATTATTATATCTTGAATATGTGTTTCATTATGTGAAAAATAAGTTTATCTCACTCTATGTTTCTAAAATTGGTCTTAGCTATTCTGGCTATTTTTGAGTCATTTTGTTAAATTGATACTTTACACCCTTGAGGTGCCTTTCAGAAACATGGAATTTATTTCCATTATGTCAGTATATTAGTACAGTTTTCTGATTTTCTTCACAGTTCCCACTACTGCAAATGTGATTTCTACTCTTATTCCATTATATAGTTTTTTAAATAATTACTATAGCAATAGAGAAGTAGGATGACTGGCCTTGTGAAATTAATTGAAAAGATTGCCATTAAAAACTCATTCAAAGGGTTTAAATATTAAGAATGATCTAGTCCTTGAATATTTAAAGACATTCCATGAAAACAAACTAGGACTGATGCCATGTTGTGGGAGGACTGCATTTGCGTTTTAAAAATTTTTAGTAGATATTATAGGGCATAAGAGAGACAAAACCATCCACTTAATTCAGTCATACAATAAACATCATATGCCAGGCACTACATGGTAGTGGGGATACTGAGATAAAACATGTTTTTCTTCCTATTTTCTTGGAAATTTAACTGAATAAACTGACAAATATTCTGATATTAAATAATAATTACACTGTGAAAATAATCCAAGTTCTTTTGATAAGTCTTTCTTTTGATGTTATCACTCCTTAAACTAATTCTGGAAAATTGACTGCTGTGATCCTAAAATGAGTCATTGATAAGTTTTCTATTTGAATCCCCACTATAATTCCTATAGCAGCATTTGTCAGTATTCTCTCTGTCCCAGCCCAAGGGCTATTACACAGTACTATTAATGCCAGTGATTCACTGGGTTAGTGCTTGCATTGTTTGAAGGAACCACATGTTGAATCCCCAATCCCCACCACAGACTCCACACATGTGAAATCCCCTTTTGGGAGCTTATGAAATTCACATAAATCTCTTATGTATGTTGATCCTTTTCTTATCTATAAGATATACAGAATTGTATACATATGTATGCAATTATTTTTTTCATTTGCTTCTCAGAACATTCTATGGGATAGCTAGGGCAAAGATTATTCCTATTATTTTACAATTGACAAAATTGAGGCTTACACAAGAATGACTTTTCCAAGGACACAGGGCTAGAGAGCAGGAGCTAAAAGGCATTGTTGGAGGAGGTCATCTAGAGGACATGTACTCTGCTTAACCCAAGAGCTAAATCAGACCCAGGCAATCAGGCAGTGGGAGGTTCCTCACCCCCTCCTGACCTTGGAATGAGCATTCTGCCTGCCATCCCACACTAAATGCTGATTTTAAGGATGCAACCTTGAGAGAGTAACAAGTCGTTACTCTGGACAGTATACGTGACAGAACCCATTAAGGCCTCTATAGAAAACTTTTAAGATTCTGGTGGGCAGGTGTGGAGATCTACCAGTCTTGCAGTGCCACAGACAAGCCTCCTATGTAACTCCCTCCCTTGCTTTTCATACCTGCCACCGACCAATATGGAGTGTCTGCCTCTTTCCTCCCAGCTCTCCTTGCCTTTGAGTATGGGGCCAGTTTGTGAAACAGCATGCACAGATCCAGTCTCCTTACCCCACATTTTGAAGCAAGCAGTTTTTAATTTACACAGTTTCTATTGCAGGGAGTGGTGATCTTATTGGGCCTAAGTTCTATAATGACTAAATTTCCATTTGAATTCCCTTGTGACTGGATAGTTCTTCCTCTGTGCCTGGCAATGGCTCCTATCTTTCCTTTTCACACATGAACTAGAAAGAGTCAGTCTTCCATTGTGTCAGCCTTCCAACGCAGCATTTGGGTCCTGACAGGAAGTATAGGAGTTGTTTTTCCATGATGACATGCTGTTTTATCTTTCTAACCTCTAGCTTTGACCAATTTTATCCCAATTTGTTATTTGTAATTTTTTTTTTTCCTGAGGAAGAGAGAGAAAAATAGGCTATGTAATGAGAATAGGAGAGAGGTATAATTTTATGTTATTGAGATATAATTATTATTGAGGTATAATTTTCTGTTCTATTTTGTATTTTATAATGAAAGGAGAACTTTAAAATTGTTTCATACCTTTGGGATTCTAGTCTTTAAGTGAATGAGATAATACTTCCAAGAGTAAGCATGTAATTATAGGTAGATAATGAAAATAGAGTTCATCTTCATACTGTCTTTATTGTGAAATGTAATCCCATTCAGAAAAGTGAGTAAAGTGTAAAGATACAGCTGAACGTTAACCAATTTTTATAAAAGTGAACACCCATTTAACTACCACTCACATCAAGAAATACGTTAACCCCCTTTTGTCCTAACAAATGTTAAGTTTGCTAAATTTTTTGATACTCTCTTCTTGGCTTTTCTTTATAGCTTTTCTGTATGCCACTGTGCCATTAGATGATATAATTTATTTTGACTGTGTTTTTGAATTGTTTACATATGGCATCGTTCTTTTGTGTCTGATTTCTTCCATTCAACCTTATGTTTGTGAGATTCATCTATGTTGTTTCAGGAAGCTGTAATTTGTTAATTGCAAATGCTATCTGATATTTCGTTACACAAATATACCACTGTTTATTTAACTATTTACTGTTGGTAGATATTAGGCTTGTTTCCAGTTTTTAGTTTTTATTAATAATACAATTGTGAACATTCTTATTTATGCCTCTTGGTACTCATATGTACACATTTCTCTTGGCCATAAATCTAGGAGTAAAATTGTTAGTTATAAATGTTTTACATATCTTCTCCCACTCTGTGACTTGCTTTTGCATTCTCTTAACCATATCTTTTGAGAAGCAGAAATTCTTAATTTTATCTTAATATAAATTTATCAATCTTTTCATCCCATTTAGAAATTTTTCCTTACCTTTTATTCTCCCACATTATACACACACACACACACACACACACACACACACACACAAACACACACACACACACCCCAGGGGTGCCAAAAAAAATGTATGCATTCCAAGAAATGTTGTCTATGTATTACTTTTTGAAGTTGAATTGAATTGAATTACAGTAGCAATGTGTAGTATGACATTTACTCAAAAGATGGCTTTAATCAAATGAATGCTAGTGTCATTCATTGTATTGCTATTTTAATATAGTTTTTTCTTTCTTAAAATGTGTATACATTTTCATGGCACTATTATATTATATTATATTGTATTATATTATATACATGGTTTTTGTTTTCAAATTTATGTCTACAATCCATGTGGAAACACTAGGGTTGTTTCCAAATTTTGATTTTTGTGACAGTTTTTGACGCTTAGGTATAAAGCTCCTATGTACATTATGTACATTTTTTTTATTGGACATATGTTCTTGTCCTTCTTGGGTATATATCTACAAATGGATTTTCTGATTCAGATGATAATAGATAATGCCAAACACTTTTCTAAAGTGTTTTGCCAGTTTGTACTTCTATCAGCAATAAATGAGATTTCCAATTTTTCCATATCCTTGCCACCTCATAATATTGTTAGCCTTTTTATTGGTGGTCATTTTGGTGGGTTTATACTGGTATCTCATTGTCATTTAATTTACATTTCTAATAACGATGTTGAATAATTTTTCTAATGCTGATTAGATATTTGTGTATCTTCTTTGGTAAATTGCCTGTTCAAGTTATTTGCACATCTTTGAAATTGTTTTTTTTTTATTTTTTCTTATTAACATGTAGGTGTTTTCTGTATATTCCAGAAACAAGACCTTTATCGTATAAATACAAACATCTTTATCAGTCTATAGCTTGTCTTTCACTTGCCTAATGATGTCTTTGATGAACAGAAGCTTAATTATAACAGTATAATTTCTCAAGTTTTCTTTTATTGTTACTTGTGTTCTGTTAAAAAAAAAAACAAAAAACAGCCTTTGCCTACCAAAATGTCATGAACATATTCTCTCTTGTTTTTCTTAGAAGCTCTTTTGTTTCATCTTTAGCATTAAGCTTTTTATAATCTATCTCAAATTAAAATTTGTGTGTGAGTTGGGTTAATTTCCCCCCCCCCCACATGACTATCCAGTTGACCCAGCACCATTTATTAAAAGATCATCCTATCTCCTCTGAATTGCGAAGGTAACTTTGTTGAAAATCAAGTGAACTTCCCTCGCTATGCACCCACATTTCTGCGTACTTTATTCTGTTTTTTGTTTGTTTGTTTGTTGTTTTTCCCATTGATTTCTCTGTCCTCATACCCAGTGCTTCACTGTCTTAATTCCTGTGTCTGAAATCTGGAGTTGTAAGTCTTTTAAATTTGTTGTTGTTGTTGTTCTTCAAAACCTATTCTAGGTTTTATGCATTTCCACATAAATTTTAGAATCAGTTGTATTAATTTTCACACATACACAGCTTGCTGGGATTGTTTGGGATGGTGCTGAATCTACATATTAATTTGAGGAGAAGGACAATTAATAATTTGAGGAGAAGATGAAACTAAAAACATTGCATCTTCCAATCTGTAAATATGGTATAATTCTGTGTAAGGAATTCTTTAATTCCTTTCAGCCATATTTTATGGTTTTGAGGTAGCGATCTTGCACATATTTTATTAGGTTTGTTGATAGGTATTAAACTTTTTTTGGAAATGGTATTGTTTTTAAAAATCTAATTGTCCAGGGCCGGCCGAGTGGCGCGATGGTTAAGAACTCGCTTGGGATGCCAGAGGGCCCCGGTTCGGATCCCACATATGAGGGCCAGTGACACTGCCCTCTACAGCTAAGATGCTGAACAACAGCTCAACCTGGAGCTGGGTTGCCATGAGTCGCCAGCGACGGCATAGGCTGCAGCCCCTGTGGCAGTGGATTGCCATGGGCTACCGTGTGTAGCCAGCAGCCAGCGTGAGCGGCCAGCAGCCACAGTGAGCGGCCATCCAGAAGCCGGCGACTGATCTGCCTCTCCCGGGAAGAGCGCAATGACGGTGCCAACTTGGGCCAGTGAAGCAACATCCTCCACAACTAGATTGAAGAAAAAAAAAATGACAGCAACTTGTCTGTTCCCCTTCCCCCAATTCCCCAGCACTGTTCCCATCCCCCCAATTCCCCAATAAAAATCTTAAAAAAAAAATCTAATTGTCCAGTTTTTATATTCTTATTATGTTTTTAGTTAAATCTATTCCTCTGGGCACCTTGTAATATGGTGTTAATTTGAGAAGATTTTTGTCTTTTCTAATCTTTCCTAGCTTCAGTCCACTTTTGTCTCACAATCTTCCTGTTTGTTTCTTTGTTTACTTCTATTCTGGGCTTTTAAATTTCTGAATTGAAATGCTTTTTCGTATCTGCAAATTCTTATTTAATTATATTAAATTCATATTAGAGCATTTTTGGTACATTTTTCTTTGTTGATTTTTGTTTTGGTGGACAATTTTCATTAGCTAAGTGTTTTGATTCTTACTTCCTGGTTATTCTTATCAAAGTTTGTATTGATGTGGCCTGCCAAATTCTGTTTATTTTTAAGTGTCTTGGATTTTCCTCACCCAGCCATGACAAATATTTGTATGAAGGAGGTATATGAGGTGTTTAGATTCTTAGTATATGTCTCTTATCTATGCTTCTTTTAAATATGCTTTCTTCTGTCAGTTCAGTGATATATAGATTTATTAGTAAAAGGTATTCTTTTAGGGCAAGGTATGGGTTTTTATGACTATGATTTTGTGATATTCTCAGTTTAGTAGAAAAAACATAAGCTTAGTTTTAACTAATAATTTCAAAATATTTCTTTTCTGTAGATGTATGTTTTCTTCAGTGACTGCCACCTCCATTAATTCAAAATTTAGATAACATCAAATTTATGACAAAAAATTTTTCTCAGGTCTGGAACTTTAAACATTACAAAAACCAATTTAACTTACTTCTCTGAAAGCTTTATTGTGAATATCTGTTGACATATCAATGTCTCCATTCTATATTCAATTCCTTGGTTTCTGTTCTTTCTGTGACAGTTATTGGAATGCATTTATTTAAGGCTCATAATAGTAATATAGAAAATATTTTGTATTTATGAACAGGAGTAACTTTTATTAGAGACTTTCAGAGTACTCTACAGGCATCATCTGGTGAAGAATGTTATTAGGAAGGATTCCCGACAATTAAGATTCTTTCTACATAACTTCATTGTACTTTGTTTGGCTAACATGAAAAAAAAGAAACTGAAGTCTTAGGAAGGCTGAAAGACTAATGTTTTATCATTTATGCTTCTTCTGGGCTCAAGCATTTTGGAGAAATTACTTGAAAATATTGAATATAATCAGAAAAAAAAATGTCCAGATAGTGAGGAAGCCCAACTGACACCAATTTATTGAAACACTCCCTACAGCGTCTGAGATGCTTGGAGATTAGCTCCATCTTATGGAAAACAGTTTAAACCCTGAGGCTTCATTTACTAGTTTACCTATTGCTTGCAATTGTTCACAGAAACAAACATCATTGTATTCTCATAGATTCATGGATTACTTGGATGCTTCCCTTGATGAAGTTCATTATCACTACTAGTAGAACAAAGCCTGTCTTAGGTGGCCAAGATCCCCTAGGGGGCAGCAGAGTAGCAGTTGCCCTCTACTTGGCAGTATCTGGATGGTCCTGGGGTTGTAGGGCAGCTGCAGCCAGCATGAGAAGAAGACCAGAAGACAAGAGAAGAAAAGTTAAGAGGATGTCAGGATCAAAGAAGTATACACAGGTGAGCTCTGGGGGCAGAACTGTAACTGAGCTAGAAATGATAGCTGGGTTTGTGGCAGTTAAATAAAAAGAGAATGTAGTATTTACTTATTTATCCAATGTTTTCTGTGTACTGACAGGCCCTAGAGGGGTGCAATAAGTTCTCTGCTCAATGTGGTATTAAGACACATAAACAAATAATTAAGTCCAATGTATTAAGTGCCTTGAGGAAATGCACAAAGTGCTGTAGAAATTCAAGAACAGTGACAATTGGGGCTGGGAGGTGGTCATGAGGAGGACTTCATACATGGGTGCCATTGATACCAGGCCTTAGAGAATGAGTGGTAAGAGAAACAACAGGGAGAGGTTAAAGTGTATACTGAACATCTGGGCAGTGATGAGCTCTTTGGGTGAGTTGTAACATAACATCCACGTGAGGAGGTGGGGAAGACAAGATGGTCAAATTTCCATCTGTTCATCTCCCCCTCTAAAGCCTATCTCTGTTCATGTCCTCTGAAGATAAGGTACAGGAACTCCCTTCATCAATATTACTGGTTTTCATGGCTCTTGGGCATTTTTAAGAGAATGAAGATTAACTTGGTTTGCAGAAAATTGGGAGGTTTTATTAGGTTGAAGCCAGAAAGCTCCAAGGGAAATGAGCAATGTGAGCTCTCACTGTGCTACAACCTTCCAAGGCAGGAACATGGTGGGTGGGGAGGAGGGACGTTACCAGGAAAGATAAAATATGCCGGCTTAGCATCCAACCTTTGTCCTTTGTTCCCCTTGCAGCTTGTCTCTGTGAGCTGTAGGCATCTCAGGACTCTTGGGCTTCAGTATTGAAGGATCCAGGATGCTTGCAGCCTTCCCCCTCACATGGTATCAATCTATCAGACAAATATCCAGAAAAACGTAGATCTTATAAATCAACTAGTGGAGAGGTGACACGCGTTCATTCTATGAAAAAGTAGGCGGAGGTGATCACTGGTTACCTCATGTGATATTTGCTGTGATGTGGGATGGGGATAATAACATTGCTTTATTCTACACTTAAGATTCCAGTCTCCAAGTGCCTAAGTGAAGGATCCAGAACCTCTCCTTAATTCCATTTGCAACAATATTTAGACTAACATTAGTGGCTGGCGCTGAATAAGCTTGGTCAATAGTTGTCAGATAAAGAGATGAATGAACTCATCAATCAATCAATGGAACTATATGAACACAAGGACATTTGTGAGAGTTCCTAGCCCTGAATTTGCTCTCTCCAGCCCTTGTCTAAAAAAATTGAGAACACTGGTACTTGTGAAAGAAAGTCATAGAGATATGGTTAGTAACAGTTCTCTGAAGCAGAGCTTCCCAACCAGTGTACTGTGAAATGTGCTGTAAGAAACTGATCATCTTGCAACTGATCAGGCTCTGCAGCAGCTGAGTCTCCTAAGCCAGTGCCTCAGGTCTGAGGCTCCTAGGAGAGAGCAGGATGACTGAAGAAGAATTTGAGGATGTGCCCCATAGTGTCCAAGAACTCAAAGAATGAAAGGCAGCATTCTCAGCTCTAACAGGCAAACCTGAGTGTCCAAGGAGGTGCTCTTCCACCTAGATTTCTATCTCAGCTTTCAACTGCGGAGTGTGGCCCACCATTTTGGACAAGCGGCATGGAATAATGCAGGAGTTCCTGACTGAAAGGCATTGCAAATGTGCAAGAGCGCATGGTGCAGCCAGTCAGGATTTGTAGAGGGCTGAAGAGGGCTCCTAAGGATGCAGTTTTCAAATCTGTCTTCACTAATATCTGATACCTTTGTCATTCTTGTGGCCAATTTTCCCTTTCAGTAGAGCCCAAGCTAGCTTCAGTGTGACTGCTCTAACAATGCAAGCACCCCCTGCAAGTTAGAGCATTATCACTAATTTGAAATATTTGATATGAAAAAAAAATGTACTGCAGCCAAAGCCCACCTACAAGTCACAGGAAAATTCACTATTACATTTGATAATGAAAGTGAAGTAAGAGTTGTTAGATTCCTTAAATGTAATTTCAAGTGTTTTAAATATTTAGATGGTTGTAAAAAAATAATCAACAGTGGCTTTAAATTTTTTATCATCTACTTTTGTGAATAGTTTCTCATCAACAATGACTATCAAGAATTTGAAGAGCTCATCATTAAGAAGTCTTGTCAGGAATTGGCTGAAAGTGGTTTCAAGCATAAACCCTGAATTAAAAATTTTATGTTCATTGGCAAAATTTCAATTTTCTCTTCAAATTAAAAAAATAGTTTATTCATAAATTTTTATCAAATGTAATATCTAGTATCTTTTCCTAATATATTGTTTTATTTATCTTATAATTATTTCTGAAGAAGAAAATCTAATAAACTGTTTATCAAACCCTCTAAAGAATCTCCAAAACAACTTTCACTATTTGTTAGTATGCCATACCAGTATTGTTACTTACTAGAGTACCAAAATGTACATAACCGCCCCTCCACACCCACAAAAAGGAGGAAAACATGCTCCAAGCCTCTGAGGCTCGTTGGGACACTTGACTTTGTTTTTGGCTCCTTGAGAACTGTCTTTAGATCTCATGATTTAATTCTTTGCACTTGGCTTATGTCAAAGATGAGAAAGTTGCTGCATTTTCAGTGTTTAGATATTGTTTATTAAATTATCCAGATTGCATGTGATGGGAACTTGAGAGTTCTGGATAGGAACTTACTCTCCTAACGGACCAGTGTAATCTGATAGGAATTTATTTTACCATCTTGTGAGAACTGAGCAACCTGCTGGATTTCCTTTCTTCACTGGCTTCCATTACAGCAATCTCAAAAGCAGTAATAGTGTTAGGACATATTAGGACTATGGAAGTTTGATATTAAAACAGAATAAATTGTGCAGAAACAGGCACAAGGTATAATTCCCTTTCATTGCAAATTTGATGTTATCTGAAGATGTAAAGCTTAATCACCCAAATTGTTCTACATACAGATTTTCCCTTTCTTTCGTGTTTTTCTGCCAACATTCTAAATAATATCTTTGCTGATGCCTACACCTTGTTCCTGCCTGTTATAACTCTTGATAAAAATGCACACCAGCCCCCTACTCTCCATGTATATAAAAGTCAGGCAACTTAGGATCTGTATTAACCAAACTGCTGATTATGACCTATGAGGGCTGAAATGGTCTGAAATACTGAAATTTCATGTAGCATTGTTATTTATTATAGAAAGATATAAGATCAAACCCTGATCTTGAAAGGAAGCAAGGACATCAAAAGTCTTCTACTGCCCTTAGAATTTTTTAATGATTTTTATAAATGTGGGTCAGATTACGTATCTGAGACATACTACAGGTATCACCCTATCACACTGTTCATTCTACTATGCCCCTCAACATAGGATCGTAACAATATTTCCCCAAAAGCCTATGACCCAGTTTTTGTCTTTTCTAGGTTGTTTTCAGAACCGCTTGTTGCTTGTGTCCTTCTCTCTTTTTTTTTTTTTAAAGATTTTTATTGGGGAATTGGGGGGGATGGGAACAGTGCTGGGGAATTGGGAGGAGGGGAACAGACAAGTTGCTGTCGTTTTTGTTCTTCAGTCTAGTTGTGGAGGACATCGCTTCACTGGCCCAAGTTGGCACCATCATTGCGCTGTTCCCGGGCGAGGCAGATCAGTCACCGGCTTCTGGACGGCCACTCACTGCGGCTGCTGGCCGCTCACGCTGGCTGCTGGCCGCTCACGCTGGCTGCTGGCTACACACGGCAGCCCATGGCAACCCACTGCCACAGGGGCTGCAGCCTCTGCCGTCGCCGGCGACTCACGGCTGCCCAGCTCCAGGTTGAGCTGTTGTTCAGCATCTTAGCTGTAGAGGGCAGTGTCACTGGCCCTCATATGTGGGATCCGAACCGGGGCCCTCTGGCGTCCCAAGCCAGTTCTTAACCATCGCGCCACTCGGCCGGCCCTCCTTCTCTCTTTTTTAAATTGTTTCTAATATATCTGTCCTTTCCTATATGTGGTATTTATTAAAAGAGAGATAGAAAATGTCAGGGGTGCTTATATAAGTACATGTCTTAAGATTCTATTTATTTATTTAGTATAGTTGACATACAATATTATATTAGTTTCAGGTGTACAACATAGTGAGCCAACGTCGATATAGCTTATGAAGTGATCACCACAATAGTTCTAATAATCATCTGTTATTGTACAAAGTTATCACAGTATTGTTGACTATATTTCCCTATGTTGTACGTGACATCCTTGTGACTAATTTATTTTATCACTGGAAGTTTGAACTTCTTAATCCCCTTAAAGTGCACCACTCTTTCCTTCTTTTACTCTAAATCACTGGAAATAAACTGCATATTTTATCCTTCACATGTGTCTACCTGGGTTCTTCTGTCAGATTACATTCCCTTTGAGGACAGTGCTTATATCTCTTTAAGAAATCTAGCAACCAATGAGGCTGGTGTATTTTGATGAAAATAATAGGTGCCTGTCTCACTCAGCTCTATTTCGCCTAGTGAAACATGACTTTAAAAGAAGTCTAAGCAGGTTAGGAGTCAGAGGACTGGGAATTAGGAGAACCCTGGATTCCCAAGTCTAAATCAAGTGCTAATTTGCCCTGTGATTTTGGGCAGATTTTCCCCTTTTCCAGTCATGTTTTTCTTATCTGCAAAATGAGGGGATTTGGGTTAGATGGTCTCTAAAGTTTCTGTCATCTTATAGTTCTGATAAAATTTTATGTTTCTGCAAAAAGTAATTATAAATCTTAAAATATCTTTGAGTTAGCCCTGATTCAATTAAAATTTGAAGCCTGAGGCTGCAAGTCATTTTTTTTTTTAAAGTAAGAAACTTGAGAGCCTGATAAGCTGTTGACACAGGTGCTTTTGAGAATGGAAGATGGAGTAATTACTAGCTATGTTTAAATAGACAAAAGAGAAGCTTGGTAAATGTTTACATATCCTCATTTACCACAAAATAAATCATTAAAAAAGTGGAGTCTATATCTCAGTTTACTAAAAGTTTAATATTCCTATAATATTAATTTTTTTATTTTATAGTTCCAAAGGCAGCTGACTTATACACTTGTGATTATATTTATTATAATTAAATGTATTTGACAAAAATATTTGTTGAAAAAAAATGTTTATTTATTTAAATAATAAACTGTTTATCATAGGAGATTATGCATGCTCAAAAACCATGATAATTAGCCTGCTATGACCTCATCAGTTTTCCTTAATTAACTCAACCAGTATCAAAACTGTACTATGAATGAAAACAGGTGCTCTTCGTAGTAAATAGTCATCTTATAAGCTAAATAAATGTCTCTAACAGATTAACTTGAAAATATGACATAATATTATTTGTATAATTATTACCAAGAAATGTAATAGTTATATCAACCTGTTTTTGAAAATCGAGCAACTATATGCTCTTTTGTTGGTTTGCTTTGAATAAAAAGTTTCATGTTTGATGATGTGTGGAGCCTCTTTTCATGTGCTTATTTGCATCTGTATATCTTCTTTGGTGAGGTACTGTTAAGGTCTTTGGCTCATTCTTTTTAATTGGTTTGTTCTCTTATTGAATTTTAAGAGTTTTTTGTATATTTTGGATAACAGCCTTTAAAAAAAAAGGTTTTATTGGGGAATTGGGGGAGGGAAACAGCATTGGGGAATCAGGGAAGGGGAACAGGCAAGTTGCTGTCCTTTTGTTCTTCAGTCTAGTTGTGGAGGACGCCGTTTCACTGGCCCATGTTGTATTAAGATCACTGCACTCTTCCCGGATAACAGCCCTTTTTAACATACGTTTTTTGCAAATAATTTCTCCCAGTTTGTGGCTTGTCTTTTCATTCTCTTGTGTCTTTTGCAGAGCAGAAATTTTTAATATTAATGAAGTCCAGCTTATCAATTATTTCTTCCATGCATTGTGTTTTTTGGTGTTGTACCTAACAAGTTATCACCAAATGCAAGGCCATCTAGATTTGCTTCTCTGCTATCTTCTGGGATTTTTAGTTTTACATTTAACATTTAGGTCTGTGATCCATTTTGAGTTACTTTTTGTGAAAGGTGTAAGGTCTGTGTCTAAATTCATTGTTTTGTATGTGTATAACCAGTTGTTCCAATACCATTTGTTGAAAAGGCTATCTTTTCTCCACTGTACGGTCTTTACTCCATTGTCAAAGATCAGACCATATTTCCATATTTTTGTGGCTCTATTTCAAGGCTCTCTATTCTGTGTCATTAATCTTTTTGTCTAATGCAAATTAAAACAACAGTGAGATACCACTGAAACCTCTTAGAATGGCCAAATTCCAGAGCACTGACAATACCAAATGCTGGCAATGATGTAGTGCAAAAGGAACTCTTATTTGTTCGTGGTGGGAACAGAAAATTGTACAGCTACTTTGGAAAACAGTTTGATGGTTCCTTGCAAAACTAAACATACCCTTACCATAAGATCCAATTTCACTCGTGGTATTTACTCAAAGGAGCTGAAAGTTATGTTCACACAAAAATCTGCACATGGGTGCTTATCGTAGCTTTATTCATAATTGCCCCATACTTGGAAGCAACAAAGATGGCTTTTAATAGGTGAGTGGATAAACTGTGGTACACACACATATTGGAATATTATTTAGTACTAAAGAAAAAGAAAGCTAGCAAGCCATAAACAGCATGGAGGAAACTTAAAATTCATATTACTAAGCTAAAGAAGCCAATGTGAAAAGGCCACAGACTGTATGATTCCAACCAAATGACATTCTGGAATAAAAACAAAACTATGGAGACAGTGAGTGCTGGGAGTTAATGGGAAGGAAGAAATAAATAGGCAGAGCACAGACAACTTCAAATACTCTGCTATGATACTGTAATGGTTGGTAAGCGACATTTGTCCAAACCCATAGAATGCAAAACATCAACAGGAAACCCTACTGTGAAGTGTAAACTTTGGGTGGTAATGGTGTCTATATACAACAGATTCAATAATTGTAACAAATGTACTGCTGTGGTGGGGGAATTGATAATGGGGGAAACTATACATGTGTGTGGACAGAGTATATGGGATACTCTGTACCTTCCTCTCAATTTTCCTGTGAATGTAAAACTACTCTAAAAACAATCTTTCCCAGAAAAGTAAAACAAATCTCACGTTTGGTTTAGGATAATTCAAAACAACTGGTGAATATTCATAATATGAACCTTCTTCCTCATCACTCAACTCCCAGGAGAACTGTTGTTACTCTGAGCACAAGGGAAGTAAGTAGTGTTGGTCTTCTCATCTCTTCACACTGGCACAACTGCTAGTTGGTAGCTGCTCTAACCCATGCAACTCCAGATAAAGGGTGAGGCACTACCGAAAAGCAGGATGCTCTGGTACCAGTAATCCTCCTGTTGTCGTGGCTAGAATTTTACCTCCAACTGTGTAGGGGGAAAAAAGTTGAAAAAAAGTAAGCAAAAGCTTAGGTAAACTATGAGGGAGTACATGAAACACACACACACACACACACACACACACACACACACACACATACATATAATACTTTTGAGAATAAATACAAGTATTTGCCACTTCACTTGAAACTGAAGGTGTTGAAAATGAATTTATATAAAACAAATTCTATTTTTCCACCATTGTCAATTGTTATAAATTAAAAATGTATTGCCATGGAAAGCAGTGCTTCCAATACACCAAATTAATATTTTTTTGTTTAGAAAAGTTTAAATCGATTGTAGTCTCTATAGCATACCGGTAGGCAAAATATGAGTAAAAATGTTCCTGAAGTTGAACTTCCAACCAGGCATTAATTTTTTCATTGTAACATTATCCCAACTTCACCATTATCTTTCAATTATTCCAGGCATCCCAGAAAATAAATTTCCCCTCCATAAATTTCAAATACCAACCTTGTACTCAGGGAATCCAGAACTTTATTGATGGAGTGGAAACTGGAAAATGAACTCCTAAAGACTGCTTTTCTGTAACTGTCCTTTTTTTCATCAACTTGCTTATTAAGAGAATCATTACATTAGTGCCTCAAACCCTAACTGTTGATCCCAATTATTTTGTTTAGAAGTGGGCATACGTAATGCAAGCCAGGTGTGAGTCACTTCTCTCTGAGAATTCTAGTCTTTAGGCTAAATAAGGTCATTGTCTCTCTGTGGGCTGAAAGGTTAGCGTGTAAAATATCATTGGTGTTGGCAATCATGTTTTCCAAAGTGTAGAGAAAGGTGGTCTATTGCAAGAGAAGACTGAAGCCATTTTTAAAGAGAAATAGTAAACAGGGTTGGAGGGCACCCTGAGACTTTTAAATCCCTAATTCCGGCTATTCCTGAAGCCAGTTATGGCTTTGCTGTTCAATTATCTTATAAGATACTTATGTGTTCTTCTAATATATTCACATTTTGTTTAAGACTGCTTGGATTTTGTCACTCATACCGAATAGAACCTAACACAGCATCCTTTTGTGTCTGATTACCAACAGTGTCCAACGGAACCAGGAAATGCCATGTTATTAGAAAGTGATATGTAATACCCCTGGTCTCTCCTCAGAATGAGCTTGAGATTGAAGCTGAAGTTTGTGAAAACAAGCGTACCAATAATTCCTTATTTATCAGTAAATTCATAATTTTGAATATTGAGTTAACGTGGAATAGTGAATATGAATACTCAAACATAAGAAAAATATTGATGTGGATGTGAACTATGTTTGACACAGTTGCAGGTCTCTTTAAGGGTGAGAAAAATTACATTAGAGGTGGAAGTTTTTTTAGCAATTGTCTAATTCTAATTTTTGTTTCAGATGGATAAACTAAGGCAAGAATGGGGAATTGGTTTATAATAATTAACAACATGACCATGGTTCTTTAACTTCTAAATCAGTTCTCTATAGAATTCTCTGTGTAAAGATAGTAACTTAGTGTATAACCTTCTCTCTTGGGGTCTCACTTTGTCCTCCATAAGCTGAGTGGGTTATCCCAGACAATCACTGCTAAGATTGGATCCAGCTCTAATATTCTATGAGTCAATGATTTCATGCAGCTTAAAATCATTATATGATGTTTGTATAATGTCAGAGGACTTTGATTTTGTTTAAAAATGTGAATTGAAATTCTTCTTAGAAAAGAGAAAGAAAAGATGGAGCGAGGAGAAGAGCTAGGCCAGGAGGACAGAGACCCAAAAGTGATACAAATTAAGACGGAAATTTAATTGATTTATTTGTTGGCAATTTACAAGTTGAATCTTTATAGGCTTTTTAGGGGTCGTCTTGCCATTTACAGATGGCTTACAAACAGATTTTGCTATTTACTTTTTTGCATTTAGACTAAGCTCAATGTTTTTCAATTAAAAATATATCAGAATCAGTTTCAGAGAATAATTCAGTGAAGAACACTTACAGCTTCAGCCTTGAGGATGAATGTGTTATATTTTTAAAGGCTTAGCTATAAAGCAAGTATTGAATTAGTCATATCTTAAAGCAAGTTGTAGGGAGGCTATTAACAATAATGTGTTTGTGGGTAATGTAGAGATTTCCATGACATTTTAAGAAAGACAAATTGAAATATACTCACTTAATTAAGAAACTTTGGTTTGAAATTAGCTTCTAGGTTCTATTATCTGTGTGTCCTTGGGCAAGTTACCCAATCATTCTAAGACTCAACTTCCTTTTATGTAAAATGGAGATACTGTTTATACTTAATTCAAAGGATTGTTGTATGTATTAAATGAGATAATGTGTGTGAAGAGCTTAGCATGGGACTTGGCATATGTAAGTTCAGTAGCTGCTCCCAGTAGTCGGCTCTGTTGAAGTATGACATTTAAACTATAGATAACTTTGACAAAAAGGAAAATCTTCAAACAAGGTGGACTCCAGGCTTATGTTTGCATTCCCGTAAATAAATAACCTTATTAAATCAAGTACTATGGGATATTTAACAATGAATAGGGAGGTTTCAATTCAAACATATATTTTAGGTCATTGAAAATGTACGTAATGTTTATAGTTTGTAGTTTACAATACTTTTATATATAAATAAAAGTGTGTGTACAATTTTGATTTCTTTCTTTCCACTAAATAACCATGTTATTATTTCCACCGTTTAAATGAAGAATATGATTAGAGATCTGATGTTTATATAGCTAGGCAGAGTTGGTACTGGCACAAAATCCAATCTTCTGACTACTTCTGGCCCAGTGATCTATTTAATGAATGTTTATTGAACATTTATTAGGAAGAAAGCACCATGATGGGCACTGAGAGAGAGATTGTAATGAGCCGGGAGCCGTCTGCGCCTCAGTGTCTGACATGGCCAAACACACTGCAATTGTGACAAATTCTGAAGCTCTGACTGAGAAACAGATACTGCTTTATATCTTAAAGAATTCAAATTCGCCTTTGGATGCCCCCCAGTAGGACGAAGATCTTATACCCCTTCTAATAGATATATCACAATAATTCTATTTTATACACTAAAGGCGATTTTAGTCACACTACTAGTCTCTTAGTAAAGGTCAAAGTACACACCCTGTAAATCTTAAGATCCTGTTTAGACAATAGTTTTTAGAATAAATATTGGGTGGTCATGGTAACCATCCTTTAGGCGATTATGTAAAGGCTCAGGCCTTGGTCACAGTCATTGAGGGTGGAGGGATTTGGGCGTAGTTGGGATAAGTTAGTCTTTAGCATAGAAAAGGTATAGCTGTACCCTGGAGCATAAGAATTATGAGGAAGTAAAACCCTGATACTAATGGAACAATGGTTAAACTGCCCGGTATAAAAAGGGGCATGCTGTAAAATAAAGTGAGACACTTCTTGAAAAAGCGCTCCTGTGTCTCCGTGCATTTTTTCCACCTCCACCGGACTCCACCTCCACCTGAGGGAACCCCTGGACCTGCGGGAGCTGGTCTCCCACAGTAATATGTACCTACTGTTTTCTTACCCAGCACTTCTCCTTCCAACTGTCCTTTATAGGAACTTCCCAGAGTTTCCTGAGAACTGCCAATACCCACCAAACTCTAAGCACAGGGTGACTGAGAGAGACTTCCTGTTAACCTCATCCCAGTCATAGTAACCAGCCAAAGGAACCACCTGATAGAAAAATGTGACATTCAGAAATCCTTTAGTAGACTCTGTGTCATAGGTTATGGATGAGAAAGAGAGAGAGAGAGAGAGAGAGAGAGAGAGAGAGAGAGAGAGAGAGAGAGAGAGAGAAAGGGGAAATGAGTATGTGTATGTGTGTGTGTGTGTTTACTTTGGGGAGGGGGACACCTGATATTGCCCAGTTCAAATCCTCTTCCTGAGAATTTGTTCTTAGGAGAGAAAGTTACCTGGGTATATGGACTAGGTCATGTAGCATTTGAGAAATGACTGCAGTCACATTCTGCTGCTGAGGAGAAAAGGAACCTTGGCTGAGTGCGACAGAAAAACCAAGTAGATATTCAGAAGCCAGTCGAGATGTGAGACAGAGTCCTGTAGGTGACTTTCTAATTGTTCTTGAACCCAATTTTGTTCTTTCTTGGTGTTTCATCATTCATTCTAGTGTCATTACAATAAATCTCCCTTTTTGGCTAAACTAGTTAGAATTATATTTTTATTATATGCAGCAAAGATTTAGAATTAATACCAGCATCAAGACTAAAGGCATGAGGCCTCTGCTTCTGAGTAAGAAACCAATACTGATATTTCCAAAATAATTAACATTAGGCTAATTACCTAAGAAGTACTGGGGAACTTGTTAAAATACAGACTCCAGGGTACCACTCCCACAAATTCTGGTTCAGGAGTCTGCAATTTGATCTGGAAATTTATATATTTAACAAGATTTTTGAGTGATTCTGATTCACAGCCAGAATAGGAAACCTCTGGCAGAAAACTTGAAAATGTTTTGGGGACATGACAATGTAACTTAAAGATGGTGCAGATCATGTCAATTACATTATATCAGCAATACTGCAGTTTGAGCATTGATTAGAGGGTAGAATTAAACATTTCTTCTTAAGGGGCTACCGTCCTTTTGATTGCTAGAATGAGGAGAAAAAGAAGGGATAAAGGGCTTGGTGGAGAGCAGGAAAGAACTGAAGATCAGCATGGGAGATGTTATGTAGGAAAGGAGTAAGAAGTGGTGGGTGGGCAGAGGAGGTGGAGTCACTCCTCTGTGTGACTCAAGGGACAATTATAGCATTAGGTGTGTCTGGCCAGAAGCTAGGAAAAGCAAAAGCAAGACTAAAGCTCTTTTGATGGAAGTCATTTCCATATCTTTGTGTCTCCTTCCTTGGCCTGGCCTCTGCTGGGAAGGTAGTTCATAGATGTACTGTTGCGGGGACCCAGACAAAGAGACAGGACACCAAGGCGTGGGAAGCAACCTTTATTAGTGCCGGCACTGGCTCAGCGGATTCACATCCAGAGGCTGAGCGCCCACTCAGGTGGGATTTGGGGTTATATACCCCTGAGGTTCCCAGGTTGGCAGTTAAGATTTATTAGGACATGTGGCCACTGTGCCAGTTCCTGACTGGTCCACGGGTGAGGTAGGAACTTGGAAACACTACATGGGGAAGTCTTGATGACCACACAGTCCAGGAATGTCTTTGTCGGAAGCCCGCGCAAAATCCTTGGTGACCACATGCTCTGGGAGGGCCTTTGTCTAGGGCCCACTGCCACAGCACAGGATATTTCCCTGACCTTTGCCTCCTCACTTCATGGGTTATTGCCAGATGGGCATCTTGGGAAGAATTACTTCCTATCCCCAAATTGACCCTACTGTAACTTATATTTACCTCAACATCTTTCAGAAATGCAGGTCGTCAGCAATGTATGGAGCAGCTTTAACCACAATCAAGCTGCCAGGACACTCCCGAGAAGCTTTTCCATTTGAGAAACACGGTTCCACAGATCTTACTAACACCCTAGAGGTAAATGTGAAAATGGTCTTGTGGGTGGAGTAGGGAGAAGGGATGGCTTAATGATTCTCTTGAGTTGTTTCCTGGCTTTGCCAAAAAGCATTATTGGGAAATGGAAACTGGGCGTGGTGAAATGCTCAATATTTTAGGATGTCATTGCAGGAAGGAAACCTAGCGATTATCCAGCCCATAACTCTCTGAGCCCAGAGAAAGGAAGTGACCCGTTTAGGTTCACCCATCTAGTTGGCGGGAGAGCCAAGTCAAGAGTATAGGTCTCCAACACCAAGCTTAGTGTTCAATAAATGCTCTGCATATATCAAGACATTGTACTGTGTGCCCCACATAAAATCACTGAGTAAAACTCATGATTGTGTATAAGGCAGGAGAAAGCAGCAAATATGAGAAGCAGAATTGTAACAATGATTGTATTAGTTAGCCTGGGCTGCCATGACAAAATACCACAGACTGAATGAGTTAAACAACAGAAATTTATTCCTCACAGTTCTGGAGACTGAGAAGCCCAAGATCAAGGTGCCAGTCAATTTGATTCCTGGTGAGGACTCTTCCTGGCTTGCAGGCAGATAACCAACCACCTTCTTGTTGTGTCCTCACATGATGGGGGAGGTGGGGGAAAGAGGAGAGAGAGAGAACAAGAGAACTGTGGTGTCTCTCCTTATAAGAACACTAATCCCATCAGATTAGTGCCCCACCCCTTCTAACCTCCTCTAACCTAATTAGCTCCTTATAAGCAGTATCTCCATATACAGTCACTGTATCTTCACCATGTGAATTATGGAGGGACACCATTCAGTCCACAGCAGCAATCATCTTCACATCGGCCTCATCCTTCTGTCCTTTTGCACATCCCCATGGTCACACTGATGATTTAAACAGAGGCAGGCAGGTACTTGCTCTCACTGCCAGTAGCAAGGATGCTGCTTTTGAAAGGAAAGAGGAGGCAAAAGTATCTCTCAATAATGACACCTTATGCCTATTTTATTTTATGTGGAGTTTTCTTATGACAATAGGAAAGGTCCACAGGAAAACTCAACTCAGTACAACTCAACTAACATTGATGACTCTCTTAACATTTGGAAATATCAATGTTAGTTGACTTGAACTGAGTAGTTGTACAAACTAAGAAGATCCACAATCTCTTATCTGCAATTCCAAAATCTGAAAAGCTCCCAAAATCTGATTGTTTTTCTGTAAATGTGCAGCAAACTCACTTGATGGCAAAACCTGACTTGTGCTGATGTGAGGCTGTTTCTACTCTTTACTTATCTCGTTTATTGAGAATATTCCTGTGTTTTGCTGAAAAAATACTAAAACATTTGATTATGGGGCCCTGCCCCAGATCCTCTGGCATATTTGTGTTATATCAAGAAAGGTACTGAATTATCTTTCTCAAATCCACATGAGTATGAATTCTTTTTTTTTAAAGATTTTATTGAGGAATCAGGGAAGGGGAACAGACAAGTTGCTGTCCTTTTGTCCTTCAGTCTAGTTGTGGAGGACGTTGCTTCATTGGCTCATTTTGGTATTATCATTGTGCTCTTCCCGGGTGAGGCAGTCGCTCACCGGCCATTGGACGGCTGCTCACGGCAGCCCATGGCATCTCTCGAGAGCTCACGCCTGCTCCCAGCCAGCCCTTCTGCAGCCTATGCCAGAGACTCACGGCAGCCCAGCTCCAGGTCGAGCTGTTGTTCACCATCTCAGCTGTAGAGGGCACAGCCTCACTGGTCATGACGTGGGATCCAAACCAGGGCCCTGCTGCTCAGAGTTGGCGTCCCAAGCCAACTCTTAACCAACGCGCCACTTGGCCAGCCCAAGTATGACTTTTTGAAACACGTATGGCCCCCCAAATATTTTAGATAGGGAAATTAGAGTTTGTATTAATAGTAAAGTATTGTAAGTCTTCTCCAAAGACTGAAATTACGTGTGATACGGTTGGGGGAACAAAGCAAGGTTAAGGCAGAAGCTATTGTTTGCCCAGAGTTCCCAGGAAATGAGCTGTTGCTGAAGCCATCAGAACGGGCACGGGTGGGAAGGTGGCTGAGTTGTGCAGAACTGGCAATTCTACATCTACCTGACTCCAATTACTGCAAGTGGGGTCATGGAATTCTTCAAATGAAATTTTTAGGTCAAAATATACGGATCTGAAACAGCAATAGAATGCAGTAATTTCAGGAATCTAGCAGGTTGACCTCCAGAGAGAAGCTGACTTCTGCTGTTTCCTGTTTCTTCATCTCTTCTTGTTGGAACTTGGCCAAATCACTTGATCTGTGTGTCTCCTTTATTTTTATTTCAGTGGGAAAGATGTGAATTGCTTTTCTTATCATATTCTGGATCAATACATAAAATATCATTTAAAGAAGACTTTAAGTCCCACACAGGCCTTGTTTGGGAGGTTACTTGCTAGCACAGCCTTTGGTTCTCGTGAAGAGACTTCTGGGCTGGGACTTGGAAGTCATGACTTTACTTTCAACCTTGATATTAATTTCCATTGTGACCTTGAGCATGTCTCTAGACTTGTTTCCTCATTTAGAAAACAAGAGGTTGAAACTGACGATCTCTGAAGTCTCTTATGGCTAACACTGTACCTTCAAATAATGCGATGAATCATGATAATTATAACAGGACCCCAGTTTGTTTAGCAATTTATAGTTTATAGACAATATTAACATTCATTATACTTACAACGAATGTGTTATTGTAAGCTGGGCAACTAGGTATTATTATTCTCTTTTAAAGATGGTCAGAGAATAGAGAAGTGACTTGACCAAGGTCACAGAGCAAACTAGTGTCTAATAAAGAAAGGTCTTCTGACTCCTTAGCTGCCTAGCCTGTGTTCTTTCCACCCTGCCTCACTACTTCAACAGTTTCAGAGATGCCTTGCTCAACACAATTGTGAAAATGCATGCACAATAGAGGAGCATTACTTATGACCAGTTGTAGGCAGAACACTTGCTTATGTCTTGTTTTGGATTTCAGTGCTTGTTGGCACCAGGCTCGGAGCAGGGGCTTGGGTAGTTAGTCACAGGTGATATGAAGAGGGACCAAGTATGACAGCTCCAATGAAATGCTTAACCAGAGCTCACTGGGAGAAGCCACAGAAGGTGAGGAAGCTCAGTGTGTGACCAGGTGCCAAGGACAAGTTCAGACAGCTGGAGCATTCTCAGAGAAAACATACTTGTGACCTGCCTCATGTCCAAAGCTTTCTAAAGCCTCTTGTGGGGTCTAAGTCAAATAGCATTTTCTACCTTTTGACAGTGTTGTGTATCTGGGGAGAAAATAGCCCAGAAATGTTTTAGCTTTTGTAAGTCAAGACACTGGGTTTCCTCGTTAGCTGAGAAGACATCAGCTGATGCAATTTCAGAAATGTATGAGACAGCAAGGCAAAAAGAGGAGGTTGTACCTCTCTGGGTCTCGGTTTCCTCTTCTGTAAATGAGCCTGCAGTCAAGGCCCGCTGCCATCTGGCCCCGGCGTCTGTATCCTCTACTCCACAAAACCCAACTTCTCCCTCTTGCCCACGAGGCCACCTATGCTTCTCTAAGTCCCCTTTTCCTCGATTTGTTCTCCTCACTATTCTAATTGTCCATGTTTGGGGTCAGCACAAACGCCACGAAGCTTCCTCTGAACTCCCTGACTGGAAGTGGACACTCCTTCCTCACCTACTAGTCACTCGTTTGACGTGCAGATAATGCTTAACAATTTCCACCTTGTATTATAGTTGTTGTTACATCTCCTATGCTGTTGCCTGACTGGGATCTTTGATGACAAACACATCACTGTGTCCTGTCCCCTCCCCTGACCTATGCACTTACTTCACAGGGAAGTGAGAGCTTAATAAAGAGCTGGATGAATGAAGGGATGAACATGATCTAAGGCCTGTTTTAACACCAACCTTCTGTGATTTCAAAGCAACATAATAAAGCAAGGTTAGCAAGAATCCTTTTAGAAGTAAGATACTTTTTTCCCAAGTTCTAATTGAGACTTGTTGCATCAAAACCTAAACTGTTTTGACCGTACTATTTCTGTTTCTTTAAAAAGAAATCCATTCAAAGGTAGGTGCCATGTCATAGAAAAAAATGCTGCTTGGGGATTTTTCCTCAGAAGAGTTAATTTTGAGATTGTGCTCTGTTCCTTACTAGCTGTGTGATCTTAGACAAATCATGCCAATTTTCTGAGTCCCATTTCTTGAACCTGAAGAGAATGAGATCTGTTTCTCAGGGTTATTGGGAAGAGTTAATGTGATAATAGATGTGAAACTGCTTTGCAAGCTGAAAAGAACTCCACATATAAAAGCGGTTATTATTATCATTATCATTATTATTATTTTGGCAGTCATTTCCATGGAGCATAAATGGAGTCTCTAGAGCTCCTTTGAGCCTCTAAGTGTACAGATTGTATTTAGAACTTATATCATACCCAATATGGGGTTGAACAACAGCCAATCAATGCTAATAGCCTTGGGTCTTTATTTACCGAGTGTCCTTCCTCTGAGCTCAAGAGCTGTTAAAAGCTGGATCTATCATTCCTCAGTCAATTTCCATTCAGTCACTTATTCAACAAATGTTTGCTGTTTGCCTACTATGTATCGGGCAGTATTTTTGACAGTGGGTGTGTTGCTGATATTGTTCATGTCTTGGTACATTACCGGAAACTACAGGTCCATAGAAGAAAGGGGACGGTTACAAAGCCTTATGTGCAGACAGGGTGGGGGTCAGCGGTGTGGGTCTGAGCTTAGAGCAGGGAGTGGCCAACGCTGTGCTAAGAGTAATTGTTTTATGAACAAATGCTGGGCCCCTTTGGCTTGAGTCACATGACTTCTTCTCCCGCAAGCTGGGCCTTTGCCTCATTTGCCCATAATGAGAAATGATGTCAGTGGCTGAAAGGCACATTGTGCGACCCAAGTTCCATGGGTTAGGTTTCTGAACTGCTTTGGTCGGCTCAATTTCAGCCGCTCTGGAAAGAAAAGTTTAAATGTCGTTATTGATTGAGAGAGATTTGAGTCTGTCCTAGAGCTGACTCCTGCAGAGCCTGCACCTGGCAGCAGGCACATTTCACAGAGTTGCAATTTCACTTTTATCCTCCAGAGACAATAGGCTCTTTTTTCTGAGTGGAAGATTTTTAAGATGCTGGGATAAAAGCTCCCCTTTCATGTGCCCATGATTTAGAGAGCAGGGAGTCAGCAAG
This sequence comes from Hipposideros armiger, assembly GCF_001890085.2. Lineage (NCBI taxonomy): Eukaryota > Metazoa > Chordata > Mammalia > Chiroptera > Hipposideridae > Hipposideros > Hipposideros armiger. The sequence continues at coordinate 579,209 of NW_017732321.1, forward strand.
GATGTGGTATGCCAGCCCGAGGTGTTCCAAGGAAGCATGGGGCTATGTTACCCATGTTCGGTCTTATGGCCTCTCAAAGACTTCTCCTACAAGGGCTCAGAGCGAGCTTCCCCAGCTATGGAATAGGCCTAGCAGTATTAGCCAGAACAGGAATATAACACAGGCCATTTGTACCATTTTGAATGATATGGTTATTGATAGTTTGATATCTCTTGGAATTATGGACCTGTAGAAGGACCCAGAGGTGACAGGACCTTCTCACTCCAAAAGCTCACTAGGTGGTGATTAAGAACATACAAAAATAGGGCTGGCCGAGTGGCACGTTGGTTAAGAGCTGGCTTGGGATGCCAGAGGACCCCGGTTCGGATCCCACATATGAGGGCCAGCAACACTGCCCTCTACAGCTAAGATGCTGAACAACAGCTCAACCTGGAGCTGGGCTGCAGTGAGTCTCCGGTGGGGGCATAGGCTGCAACCCCTGCCTCAGTGGGTTGCCATGGGCTACCGTGTGTAGCCAGCAGCCAGTGTGAGTGGCAAGCAGCCTCTGTGAGTGGCCGTCCAGAAGCCAGTGACTGATCTGCCTCGCCTGGGAAGAGCGTAATGATGGTGCCAACTTGGGCCAGTGAAGCAAAGTCCTCCACAACTAGACTGAAGAACAAAAGGACAGCAACTTGTCTGTTCCCCTTCCCCCAATTCCCCAATTTAAAAAAAAATATTTAAAAAAAGAACATACAAAAATAATTAGAAGGGGCCACTCATTCAACAAATAATTCTTGATAAGAATTTGTTTACTCAAATCATACAAAGAGTAAAAAGGATTTGTTTGAACCAGAAAAGGTTTTCCATTTTTGTTTTACTTCTATTTTCTCTTTATTTATTTATTTTTTAAGCTGAGCCATCCTGCTACCTATTGGCAGCTTAGTGGCAGCTCAGCTCGGGCCAGGCATCAAACCACTGTTGCTCAGAGCTCAAACTCTTGAGCGAGCTCTTAACCAACTCAGCCACTCGGCCGGCCCTTTGTTTTACTTCTAGAATATGGTATTTTGTGTAGTTTTATAGATAACTGGGAAGAAAGTTGGGGGGAAAAAAGATTGTTCAATTGATATAAAGTTTCAGTCATGCAAAATCAATAAATTCTAGAGATCTGCTATGCGACATAATGTCTATATTAGTATTATCCTATAGTTTGGTATAGTATAGTAACAATATTGCATTATGCACTAAAACATGTGTTAAAAGGGTAGATCTCATGTTAAGTCTTCTTACCATAAAACAAAACAAAACAAACAACAACAAAATTAAAGGGATACAAAGAAACTTTTGGATATGTTTATTACCTTGATTGTGGTGATGGTTTCAGGGGGTGTAGGCATATGTCCAAACTCATCAAGTTATTTACATTAAATATGTTGTGAAGTTTTTTGTATATCAATTATACCTCGATAAAGCTGTTTTTAAAAAGGATTGGTTGGGAAGGGTACATTCCAGAGGTGAGCAATGTACTAGAGACAGGGAAGCAGAAGCCGTTCCTGGGCACCTAGACTGATCATCTTGGGATAGATCGGAGGGTACAACAGGCAAGTGCTGTGGGCAAAGGTTCTGTCAGTCATCTTGACAGCAAGCTTAACTGCTCTTTAATTGGATAGACAACATTATAAAACTTTGAAAGGGCTATTTGGAAGCATTTAATGATTACCCATGTACAACTGAAAACCTTGGTCTAGAGTTACTATTTCACAATTCACCCAACTCTATTATTTTTCATAGATTGCACTGAGCAACTGGAAATCTGGTCTTTTCTCAAATAAATGACATTGAAATTCCTGATGAAGGAAGACTCAGAAAAAATCTGCCACATTTTAAAAAAAAATTAAATTTATTGGGGTGACATTGGTTAATAAAATTATATAGGTTTCAAATGTATAATTCTATAATACATCATCTATATATTGTATTGTGTGTTCACCACCCAAAGTCAAATCTCCTTCCATCACCATATATTTGACCCCCTTTACCCTCTTTTATCTCCTCCCTCTCCCCCTTCCCCTCTGGTAACCACTAAATTATTGTTTGTGTCTATGAGTTTTGGCTTATTTGTTTGTCTTGTTCATTGTTGCAAATGGCAGTATTTCATCTTTTTTATGGCTGAGTAATATTCGTGTACCACATTTTTATCCAATCATCTATCAAGGGACATTTTGGTTGTTTCCATGTCTTGGCTACCATAAATAAAGCTGCGATGAACACAGGGGAACATATATCTTTACAGATAAATGTTTTCAGATTTTTGGGGTAGATGCCTAGAAGAGGATCATATGGTAATTCTAGTCTTAATTTTTTAAGGAACCTCCATACAGTTTTCCATGGTGGCTATACCAATTTGCATTCCTACCAGCAGTGTATGAGGATTCTTTTTACTCCACATCCTCTCTAACACTTGTTATTACTTGTCTGGTTGATAATAGCAATTCTGACAGGTGTGAAGTGTCATCTCATTGTGGTTTTAATTTGCATTTCACTGATAGCTAGTGAAGTTGAGCATTTTTTCATATATCTGTCAGTCGTTTGTATGTCTTCTTGGGAGAAGTGTCTGCTCAGGCACTCTGCCCATTTTGTAATTGAATTGTTTATTTTTTTTGTTGTTCAGCTGTATGAGTTCTTCATATATTTTGTAATATGTTTTAGATATTAGCCCCTTATCACAAGTATTGTTTGCAAATATCTTCTCCCATTTTGTTGGTTGACTCTTACTTTTATTGATGGTTTCTTTTGCTGTGCAGAAGCTTTTTAGTTTGATGTAGTCCCATTCATTTGTTTTTGCTGTTACTTTCCTTGCCTTTAAGGTCAAATTCATAAAATCCTTTCTAAGCCCAAGGTCCATATGTTTAATACCAATGTTTTCTTCTATGCAAATTTATTGTTTCAGGTCTTATATTTTAGATCTTTGATCTATTTTGAGTTAATTTTGGTGTGTGGTGACAGATAGCAGTCTAGTTTCTTTCTTTTGCACGTGGCTTTCCAATTTTCCCAGCACCATTTATTGAAAATGCTTTCTTTTCTCTGTTGTATGCTTTTAACTCCTTAGTTGAAAATTATTTGCCCATATATATGTGGGTTTATTTTTGTGTTCTCAATTCTGTTCCATTGGTCTGTATGTCTGTTTTTCTGCCAATACCATGCTGATTTGATTACTGTCCTTTGTATTGGGTTGTTGGAAAAGTCATGATGCATTTTTGCAATGAAAAACATAGAAAAAATATGTCATGACTTTTTCAACAACCCAATAGTACAAGCTGAAGTCAGGAAGTGTAATACTTCCAGTGTTGTATTTTTTTCCTCAGGGTAGCTTTGGCTATTCAGGGTCTTTTGTAACTCTATACAAATCTTAAGTTTTTTGTTCTATTTTTTTTTAAAGTTCCATTGGAATTTTGTTGGGGATTACATTAAACCTGTATATTGCTTTGGGTATTATGGTCATTTTAACTATGTTGATTTTTCCAATCCATGAGCACAGAATATCTGTCCATTTCCTTGTGTCTAATTTCTTTCAATAATGTCTTGTAATTTTCAGTGTACAGATCCTTTACATCCTTTGTTAAGTTTATTCCTAGGTATTTTTTTCTTTTTGTTGCAATTGCAAAAAAAGAATTGTGTTTTTCATTTCTTTTTCTGAAATTTCATTGTTATTGGGTTGTCAGAAGAGTCATGACATATTTTTTCTATGTTTTTCATTGCAAATATGCTTCATGAATTTTCTGACAACCCAATAGTATAGAGGAAAGCAATGGATTTTTGTACATTGATTTTACATTCTGCATCTTTACTGTATGTGTCTATTGTTTCTAATAGTTTTTTTTTTGGTGGCATCTTTAGGGTTTTCTATATAAAGAATCATGTCATCTGCAAAAAGTGACAATTTAATTAGTTCATTCCCAATTTAGATGCCTTTTACTTCTTTCCCTTGCCTGATTGTTCTGGCCAGGATTTTCAACAGTATATTGAATAACAGTGGTGAGAGGGGGCATGCTTGTCATGTTCCTGATATTAGAGGAAAAGCTTTCAGTTTTTCAACCTTAAGTATGATATTAGTTGAGGGTTTATCATATATGGCCTTTATTATGTTGAGGTACTTTCCTTCCATACCCATTTTAATAGGTGTTTTAATTATAAATGGCTGCTGTATCTTGTCCAATGCTTTTTCTGCATCTATTGATATGATCATATGATTTTTATCCTTTATGTTGTTTATGTGGTATATCACATTGATTTGCATATATTGAACCATCCTTGTACCCCTGGAATGAACATCATTTGGTCATATTGTATAATCTTTTTAATGTATTATTGTATTTAATTTGTTAGTATTTTGTTTAGGATTTTTGCATCTGTATTCATCAGAGATAATCGTCTGTAGTTTTATTTTGTGTGTGTGTTATCCTTACCAGGTTTTGGTATCAGGGTAATACTGGTGTCACAAAATGAAGTAGAAAGTATTATCTCTTCTTCAATTTTTTGGAAACAGTTTGGGAAGGACAGGTATTAAATCATCTTTGAATGTTTGGTAAAATTTACTAGTAAAGCCATCTGGTCCCAGATTTTTGCTTTTGGGGAGGTTTTTGATGATTGTTTTGATTTCCTTGCTGTTGATCGGTCTATTTAGGATTTTTCAGTTCTTCATGATTTGTCTAGGAAGGTTAGATATTTTTAAGAACTTGTTCATTTTTCTTAGGTTATTGAGTTTGGTGGCATATACTCTTTTTTTTTTTTTTTTTTTTTGTAGAGGGCAGTGTCACCGGCCCTCATATGTGGGATCTGAACCAGGGCCCTCTGGCATCCCAAGCCAGTTCTTAACCATCACGCCACTCAGCCGGCCCATGGTCGCATATACTCTTTTATAGTATTCTTGTATGATCCTTTGTATTTCTGTGGTAACTGTTGTAACCTCTCCTCTTTCATTTCTGATTTTGTTTGTTTGTGTCTTTTCTCTTTTTTCCTTAGTGAGTCTAGCCAGGGTTTTCTTTCAGCCATTACTTTAGTTGGGATTTGGTGTGAATACCATAATACTTTTCTTGCTTTTGGCAAATGACCCTAGAAATTCAATGGTCATAATGGGTCATTAGTTTTATTTTGATAAATAATATTTTGGCTTGGATGAGACAAAAAAAGAAAAAGAAAGAAAGAAACTCCCCTATCTTCCATTGATTATATGCCTTTGAATCACGAATCATCTTTCTCCTTGGTTTAAAAATAGGTAAATATATAGGCATATTTTTAGAAGTAATTTCTTCTTGTTCTTCATTCCAAAGATTACAGTATATTGCAATATTCTCAGGGATTTAGGAATTGGTTAATTTACTTAGTTCTCTAGTTTTCATCAAAGTAATGTATTCACTTTTCAGTTTAAGTATTTATATTTCCAATTCCTTAAGAAGTTCATCAAATGAACACATATATGTCTGTGTGTAATAGGTCCACTCTTTCTAAAATACCCAAAGCCCCAAACTAGTGTAAGTGAGCAGTGTAGAACAGTGAATTGGACCTGGCTCTGGATTGCAATTCTACAGGGACTCTGCCTCAGCTTTGTGAAGTTGGACAAATCACATACCTGCCATGGGCCTCAATTTTCCTTGAGAAGCCACCCCCCTTTTCTGCCTCTAACTAATATTTATTGTTGTCTATTAGGTATTTTGCACTATACTGGATAGATATTGTGCATATGATTCCATGGTGCTTTCCCTCACAAAGGTTCAAGTCTGAAGGAAGGGAGATAAGGTCACCCAGCATTTTAAGTCATGAAAGAGTAATGTATAGGGTTCTATAAGAGACCAGGGTGAGCAGAATCAAATCACGCAGGATGATATGAGAATGCTCCCTGGAGGGGCTGACACTTGTGATGAATTTGGAGTGAGCTAGAAAGAAAAGGGGGCATGAAGTCTTCACGGGCAGGCAGAGGAAGGCAGATGAAAGCACAGAGACATGACACAGTATGATGGACTTGGGGGGACAATGGGAGGCTCATGGTTGAACATGGGGAGAGGTGGGACATGGGACTTGAAATGCAGAGGGAAAATCTTTTAGGCTAAGTTAAAAAAAGCACTAATGATAACTACCTTTTGTTGACTAAACTGAAAATACAAATTAAGCATATCTGTAGATTTTAAAAATTAGAAAAGTGACCTACCTAGCTTTTTACCAAATAGTAATTTTGAATACATATCACACCATTTCTCAAATGTAAGCAGTATTAAAAAGATCTGGTGGCTCAACTGAGATCTATCAGCAAGGTCAAGAGCTGAGGAAGTATGGAAATGTTGATGTCCTTCCACAATACCAAATGTTACAACTGTTCATTTAAATGTTCACCAAAGTGCTTTGATAAACTAGTCCAAATATTAGCATATTCTTGAGACTAATAAGAGTTCAACTACTTGGTAGTATTTATCCTATTTTAGTTCTCCTGAGCATAGGCATTTAGGATATTTTTCATTTCTTTGGCACAATTTCATGAGCACTCAAATTAAACATTTTTTTCATGTTTATTGTAGCATTAACATATTAAAAATTAAACAGAAATAAATAGGAAAAAAAGTTAAAGTTAGAAATTGCAATGTGAGAGAAGTGTTGAGATTCAGTTCACCCATGATTACTGATTCCAACCACAGGAGAATCTTTGTGAACCTTAGGAATAATTATTCACAAACTTGAAGAGTTGTAAGGATTAGAAATAATATGTACAAAGTGCACTGAATATAGAGTAAGTGGTAAATAAATTGTACTGTCACTTTTTGGGCTCTGTGCCAAGTACTCTTTTGACCACATCTCTAAGGCAGGGCCAGTGGGACAGGTGAGCCAATGGGACCTCTGTGGGAGCAGACTCCCTAGGAGAGGTAGAGCAGGAAAAGCTGCTGCCCTGAAGGTTGTTCTAGAGCTCATGGAGTTAAGGAAGAGAGATAAAAGCACAGCTGGGAGGTCAAAAGCTGAATCTTGCATCATGCTGATTAAGGAGGTGAATAAATGCAAGTCAGATGCAAAGCTGGTGGCAAAGGAGAGAAAAGAATCTAGGATCAAATTGCTGAGTGGGTGATGTCAAAGGATGAAAATTTAAATTTGCACATGGCCAAGATTTCTTTTGTGCAGCCTTAACAACTTGGGAAGTCAAGGAGAGGAATAGGAAAGGGTAGGTCTGGGAGAAAACATATGTGCAAGATTGAGTCTTTGTAGCCAAAGAGCTAAGTCTGATAGATCAAGTAAACATGAAAACTGTCAATTCTAAGTGTGAAAGGCTTTAATAAAGGATAGTAAGTTACACTGGAAGGCCCTCTATCCAGGCAACTCCTCTGTTCCAACATTATAAAAACTACCCAAAATAATCAAGGCCACTGGGGCAGAAATTAAAATTGGCTCCTCAGATATGGAAATGGCCATGTTCTAATGGGAACAGTAGGAGTGTTAAGGCCCCATGCTCAATTCAGCACCCCCTTTCTCCTTCTCTCCATTCCAGCAACACCAGACTAGTGGCTTCACCTCAGTCCACTCTACATTCTCTCTCCACTTAGAGTTTAATGCTGAAACTTCTGCCAGAAATGGCTTTCTTTTTCCCCCTGGAATGGCTTTTTCACCCTTCAGGGTTTCTGGCTGCTCTCTGACTGGTAAAGAAATGCGCTCCCTCTCTTGTGTTCCTGTAGCACTAGTTTATGTAAACACTAGTCGTGGAAGATGTCTTACCTACCAAGTATATGTCCTTGAGGCATGAGAAAAGGCCAAATGTGTAAATTATGGAAGGGACTAGTTGGGTTTCTAATTCCATACCTCACTTGCTGTGTATTTTGGGCAAATGATATATCTGCTTAGAGCCTAAGTTCCTTATCAGTGTTATTATGGGGATTTAATAAAATAATGGATATAAAATGCCCAGCAATGATGTTAGACAAAAAAAAAGATGTTTGCTAAATTCAATGTATGAAATTCATAATATAAATAAATATAAATGTAAATTAGCCAAGTATCTTAAAATAGTTTTCAGAGGCTACCTTTAGCTCAAGAAATAAGTTTGATTTCTAACATTGTCCCTCTGTCCTTTTGATAAATTTTGATGCCTCGCATAAACAAGTCATTCTCCTCTCTTAGCAATTTTGCTAGAGTGACATTTTAATGTTATTGGATATATAATCCACAAAGAAAGATGCTTAAGTTAATTTCATAAGCATTTGATTTTCTCAGTGTTGATATCTCTTCTGAATTCTGATTTTCAGTTTATGAGTAAGATGGATGAACTATGTCATTGTTTTTCAATTTGCTTTCATTTTGGTTGCATTCAGACTCCCGTGTCTCCATTAAGAGTCTGATACTTGTTGCATAACCTCCACCCTTTAAAATAATTAAGAAACAAAACTCCAGTATAAAAAGGCACAATTATGTTGGTGATTCTCCCATGTCCATCTATGCTGTCCACAAAATGTCTGCTTTCTGTACTTATAAGACATTAGTCTTTTGGCACTATTATCTGGAGCAAATAATGCTGAGTGTAATAATAGCAAATGATTTGGCATGTGCATCAATGTGGAAATAGGTTTACAAATACACACTAATGTATTCTGCAAGAATACATCATCTTTTTAAATGTGCTTTTCTAACATACTGACATTGAGTTGAGAAAACACCACATCCATTATTAGAAAGGTAGAGCAGTTCTTTGTATTCTGGGAGGATTCTTGATAGATGATTGCTATATTTAACAATGGAAGCTAACATCTTACTTAAGGGGGAAAAGAAAAAATGGTCTATTCAGAGAGAAAATCAAGAATTGAGGTATTTTAAGTTCTATGCTTAAAAGGGGAAATAACAATTGGGACAAAACTAAAGGAAGTGAGTAACAGGATCAAACAGTAACATTTAGTTATACTCAGGACTTGAAACTGGAAATCAAAATCCATGGAGTAGTTGTCATTTATGTATTATTTTGTCCAAATTATTCCTTCTTCCCTTGACTGAGTCAGGGTGCTGGTTCAGCTCATGGAGATCTACGGAGCCAAGCAGAGCGAGAGAGAGATTGTTAATGAGGAGTGTGTGTGTGTGTGTGTGTGTGTGTGTGTGTGTGTGTGTGTGAGTTATAGTGAGGGGAAGGTGGGCAGTTTGGGAGATGGGAAATCACAAGACCAGAAGGAGAAGAAATAAAGTGTGAATAAAGATCAAGTCGAAGTATACAAAAGTGGAGACCTTTGTTTCTCCAACCTGGAGATTTAGAGAGAAAAGAGCAAGAATAAAGCAGGTCGATGGGCAATGTTGAAGGACTCAGTAGTAGATCCAGTGCAGAACAAGCACTTCTATTCAAAGCTCACTTTCATTTGGGGTATAATGAATGAATAAATCAACTGAATTAACATGTTTAGGAACAACATTGACCATCATTCATTTGTTACTCACTGATTGATTCAGTGAATTCAGAGTATGACGACTGTGCACTATGTGCTGGCATTCTGTTATGTGATAGGAATACCCCACAAATATTGACAATATATACACAAATAAATGATAGACATGAATGAAAAATACTGAAAATGCTATGAAGATTCAGAGGTCTCTCAGGGAATGTTTAAAGTGGATTATGACGAATAGGATAAGAAAGAATAAGTCCACAGTTTCCATGCAATCCTATAGTTCTATAAAACTGAGTTTGTCCTCCTTTATTTATTATAGACTTGAGTCATCTGGTAACTTGGGTTGTTGGCATGATGTTGTGGGTGAAAAAGAAAGAAACTAGTAAAAAGTTTAGAGGAGAGAGGGGCAGTGAGGCAAGTAGAGGAGACTATTTTGATAGGATTTGTAATTCTTCGTTCAGTAGCTGAGTGTCATTAATAGGGCCTAGTAGACTACTCTTTCTTCACTTCAACCTGGTCTCTGTTTTGTACTCAAGTGCTTTGTACTTCATCAGCATAGGGAATAAAAGACTGTAAGATAATATTTAAAAGGACTGACTTTGGATTCAAGTAATTCCAAGTTCAGATCCAAAAGTCTCCCCCTCCAATGGGCCTCAGGTTTCTCATATATAAACTGAAGGAATTGGTGGAGCCCTAGTGGCCCTTTGAGCTCTGACATTGATGCTATAAGGGAATGTGACATGTGTGTGATAGCTAAGGGCTATCGTGCTATACAATGAGGAGTGATGCTGTGGTCCATATACGGAGACGCCCAGTGTTAGGTCTGGAAGGGGCCTTACAGACTGTTTTGTTTAACTCTTTTCTTTTGCAGATGAAGAAACCAGGATTAAGTCTCAACCCTTCCCAATATCCTTCTTATAACAGCTATCAATTATTAATACCTTGCAATTCGCCAGAGAGAAGGAAAAAATGTTTGTTGAATGAATTTGGAAGGGATTGGGTAGGCTAAGTGAAAGGTTTGACAGTCATAATATATAGGCATAAATTTAAAATCAGTTGAAAAGCAATAGGTATTTTAAGTTGAGAGAGACTTTAGGTGACTGAGAGAGGGCATAGGAGTATCATCAGCATCATGCTCTCACAATCGCAGGATCTAGAAATCAGTACACAAGAGATCCCTCTGCAAAGGACAACAGTCGGGGTTCCACCTCTAACTAGAACCCTTGTCTTTGCTTCCTTAGAGGCTAGTCCAATAGAGTCATCTCAGTGGGGTAAAATCACAAAAGAGGGAAAAAGACAATGTAAAAAATTCTGAAAAAAATTATCCAAAGATAGCAACTATAAAAATTTATTTGATATTTTTGTTATTTATTTATTTATTTATTGGAAATTACAGAGTGTCAGTATTATCAGCAATTGGTCATTGAACCTCCAAGATCCTGTTAATAATGCCTTTGGGTTAATACACCTGTGGGATCCATTATGCTATTGTATTCTTTTGCTGTTATTTAATTTCAGTTGGCTGAAATTACTCATTAATTTTTTCCTCTTTTTTTAATAGCAGGGTTTTGGCACTGGTAACACGGCTAATTGCTTCATTTCTGCATTTTACTTTGCCTGGGTGGCCGCAGCCACTAAGTGACTGGGGATTTGAATATAAACGTAGGCCAGGAATATTTTCACCAAGTAAGAGCACTGGTAGTGAAAGAACTCTTTGTTATTATTTACTGCACAGATGGTACATTTGTGCCACATTAATCAGGCATCATGGAGAACACATTATGGAGGTCGTGTGTTACTGGCAACGCATTTAGTTTAGTTACCATTTTTCAGCCCTCCAACAAGAATTTCCGGTTGTGTTTACCAAGTGCTATGAATAGAGTTCTGAAATAACAGTTTGCAGTGTAATACAAACAGGACAAGTTCTCCAACCAAAGAATGCACGCAGTGTGCCTACCATTATGGAGAAAGCTGTGAGGAATTGGGGTATCAAGCAGACTTAACTCCTAATTGTGTTTGAAACTTGTTACTTGGGAAAATGTGTTTTCTTCTCCACTCTAGGCCTCAGCTCAGTTTTTACTTTTGTATAATAAATGTTTGCACTACAAGATTTATGGAGTGAAACTGCAGTGTAAACACTGTGAGTCCACAGGCTACTTGTTTACCCCAACACGTAGAATAGTATCTGGCATGTAGTGGATTTTCAATGAATACTTCTTACATGAATTAATGACAGGCTTTGGTTATATTTATTAACTATGTAGAACTTCTTATTCATGTGCTATTTTTACCAGAAAAAAAACATCGAGCATGGAGGTAGGGGGGAGTATGGGGTGAGTACATGGCTTTCCTGCAAATGTCTACATTCCTTGGAGGCAGCATGTTAATGGTGCATCTTTAGACTAAAACTTGATGTACATCTGATCTGCCCTTATCACCAGAACTCAAGGATGGGGTTGGCCTTCATAATGACCCCAGAGTCAAGAAATTACTTTTGCCTGTCATTTTGCCACGTTATTTCTTATCCCCAGAGTAAAAGGGGGCAATTGGTTGAAAAGTGTTATTTCCAAGCATTCTGTTTTGACTGATTATTTCAACCTGTGTCTATTTGGGACCTAACCATTAATGAGATTGGCACACCCCCATTTTAAGTAGGCATGATGCCAGTGTAACAGATGGGCTTTGAAATTGTCCATTGATAGCTTGTGTACAAATCCCTAATATTGTCAAATGGACGAGGTTCTTAACAAGAAATGTCAAAAATGTTTGTCAGTTGGCATCCAGATGCCTTACCTCTGCATCATTACTCTGCCTCACTGCTCTGCAAATCTCTTTAGGCTCTTAACAGCCACCAGAGAAATCACTGTTAAACCATGTGGACAGGTGATTTCTTGGTCAAATACACCCAGATGACCTGCATCCTCTTCTGCTATTTCCCATCATTTATAGACTGTTCCTTACCTCCATTTCATACCTGCAACCTAAATCACTTCTATTGCAACTTTATCACTTGCCATTTTCTTCTCAGGAAGACTGTTATTTCACCCTCACCCAAGGAAGAGAATAAAAACCTCACACATAAGATAAGTTGGCTCTCTGAGGGGATACTACCTAATTGCTACAGCACTGTCATTCTCACCTGGTTTTGCCACACTGATTCACATCTCTTTTCCTTGGAAATTTTTGTCATCTACTTTCTTCTTCCTTCTTCTTTAACTAATTTCTTCCAACATAGACTCTTTGTGAAGGCATGGCCCATCTATTAGTCTGCCTAAGAGATACTTGAACCTAGGCCTGATACTATATGGTTATTGCTCGAGAGTAAACACTGACCACATTTGTTAACTACTTTGTGCCTATCTTGCTGCCTCTTGCAGGTTACTTAGGATCCTGTTTATGTAATCAGGGTTGCTGATTGATGCCTCTCACCTGCCAAGTGAACTGGCTCTGTAGCCATAGAAAAAGCTTTATTTCATTCATTTACTCATCAGGTATGAAATAAAACCTCCTGTTATATACACTGTTCTGGATGCTGGAGACACAACAGTTAGCAGGTGGATATGGTCTTTGTCTTTGTGGAACTTACATTCTGGTGACAGATTGGGACTGAGACCCTCCGTAGAGATGGTGAGCTGATCACTCGTTCCATCTTATAGTGAATATTCACTTATTGTGGTGAGTGGATCTCATTATCATCACTAAAAACAGTTTTAAATGCTCAACTGTTATATTTAAATAATAGATTATCCAATTATGAAAGATGGATAGTAAGAAAACAATTGGGCACAAAGAAAAGGTTACAAATTCCTCTCAATTTATATTTAGCACTCTGGAAGAGCAGAGTAAGTATATGGGAAAAATCCTTGTGGGCTAGTAATTGATTTGACATATTAGCAAGGCTCTTTAAATTTAATTATAATGTAATACATTGCTGTTAATTAATCCCAATCATTTGTATTGTTTTTGTACATTCTAGTAGGAACCAAAGCTTGAGAATCTGACTATGCACATATAGCCAATCAATTACATGGGTTAACCAAATTAGGCTGGAGTGTCAGTGTTGCTACTCTGATTCAACTGTGTTGTTTAATTAATAAAGCCATATAATTTATTGTCCAAACTAGGCCAGCTTTTTTAGGGTGAAAGAGGACACCCAAATACAAGGGATCTAGTCCCACCTCATTTTTGGTATTTTGAAATAGCAAATTACCAAGCTACTAGTCTATTTCCCCCTTTTCAAGTTCATCATCTAGCAAGTTCATCATAACTAGTTCAAATGATTTCTTATTGACAGTTTCATAAAGCAATTCTGCTCTTAAGTCCTCTCTCACTTTGGTGGCGGTGCTGTGGGAGCAGACCCTTATCTTCTTATTTTTTAAAAGAGGAAGGAACATAAAGGCTTCCAGCCTCTAATGTTTAAAGCCTACAGGCTAGCTAATTGCCCCACCTCTTCTGTGCTTCCATTTCATCTGTGATGATCTCTACTTGTACTTTACCATATTAAAAAAAAAATCATTTATGTTTCTATCGCCTTTAATAAGCTTTATGCTTCTGTAGGGAAGAGGTCATGTTTTATTCATACACTAACCTTTCTGTGCCTCTGGTTGCTCATCTTTAAAATACAGATAATAATAGTACTAACCTCATAGAATTTTATGAAAAAATTAATTAAAACATTTGGAATTCTTATAACAGTGCCTGGTACATAGTAAGCTCTTAGTAGTGTTAGCTCAATATTATCATCATCATTATTAGTTATCATTGTAGCTGTAGGCAGCGTCATATACACAAAAACATGTATACTAAATATTATTAATTGATTAAACATTATTGTTTCCTATATTCAAGATATTCTATACACCACAAAGATGAATCAGGAACCCATATTTTAATAAGGATGGGGAACAGAAATGAGATATGCAGAAAAATAATTATAATACAAAATAGAAAGCATTGGGCGATATGCAAGAGCTAAAGGTATAGCAATATTGCTGTTTTTAATAGAGAACATTTTCAGATTGAAAAGATCAGGGAAGATTATAAGAGTGAGATGAAATTTTAGTAGAAACTTGCAAAAAATATAAGATTTGGATATGTAGACATTTGTGTTAGCAGTGTAAGGAGGTGGAGATATTCCAAGGATGACTATGTAAGTAAATGTATGGGAAAGGAAAATTGTAAGGTTTGCTTAGAATATGGCAAATATTGTCTAAGAGTTAAGCTTGGAGAAGACTTGATAGGTAGTTTGGATCCAGATAATGGAAAGGTCTTAAATGTCAAACCACAGATTTTGTATTAAATTTGATTTATTTTCTATTTAATAAATCATCTGGGTTGTTAAAATTATGAATAAAATAATGAATATTCATGAACTAGGAGACTCTCTCCCTGTTCTTGTTCACTGTAGATAAAATGAGGAGGTACTTACATAAGAAATCCTGGAGTAGATGGGTCACCTCTGCCTGTGAGGCAGGACCCTCAGATTCTGAGCCGGTTTTGTTCCACTATGTGACTTATCAAGCATCCTCCTGCCTCTTATCTGTAAAATAATAAATATTAAGGGTATGTATATAGATGGACTCTAAAGGTATCTCCTTTCCTAAAATTTCTGAGAGGGAAAGAACATGTAATGTTGTGTAGTGTTAGGAGCAGAAGTTATTTATCCCGATGAAATAGACTTTTGTTCTTAAGGAACAACTCTCGACATTAGCCTAGTTCCTAAACCTATCAAATTCTAAAGAAATCCTGAGTTTTGTGATTTTTTCCAAATATTTACTTGAGCATGCAGTTGCAGCGAATAAAGGTTAGCAGGCCCCTGGTTGTGGCCTTTGTAATCCCACATTTTTAATTCCTCAGTGCTGCATGGAGGCAGGCTTTGCTTAACCAAGCAGTTCATCAACAGGAGTCCTCCACTAATAAATGTACAAGACTGGCTGAATCGTCATGATTAATATTTGTAATCAAGGCCTTCAGGCATTGGAAAAATCCCAGAATGCCTTCTGAATCACCAGAAGATTGAATTATAGTCAGCCTGAGGTTTCTTGTTCCAAGTACATTTTATTGTATTTCAATGTTTTGAAAATTGGGATTAGAAATCTACTGTGGAGGGATCTTTGTGTAACCTGGAGTGTGTGATTAATCTGCACACTTCCCTCCTAGCCATTCCACATAACAGTTTTTTAGATTTGTTTTTACGCCTGAGAATAAAAGAGACAATATTCTCTCAAGAGAATTTAGATGACAGAAAGAAAAAAGGTAGTAGATATACATTTTCCCCCGGTATTAAACATTTTGCAGATAAGTTACGTATAGTGTGGGCTTTTAACATAGTTTGATATGAAAGTCATATTGCAAAGGAGTTTTGGCTTTGCGCCCTCCCTTATACACAAAAAACTCTCTTCCTCTGCACCTTCAAAAAACGATTATGTATACAGTTCTAAAGTACTTATTATCGATAAGGTGCCTCCCCACCTTTGGGAACTCTGCTTCTTGGTTTATTGCTGGAAAGAAGCTATAGAGAACCTCAATGGCTTTGGTTGGAGAGCTTTCCAAGCCTCGGAGCCCATTCATGGAAGTTTTAGGTTGGAGGCCAAAGCGATGTCGGGACACAAGAAAACTCAAGTCTGAGTAGCAAATAAGCGGGAGAATATTAATCTTTGGTAGCTCCAGGACTACTCTTCCCCGTACCAGAAAAACCAAAGCAGAACAAATACAAGACTGCAAATGGAAATATAAAGCCATTGGGGGAAGTGAGAGGCTGAGGGGAAAGCTGAAAGGTTACTGCAGCAGCTAGGAAGAGAAACCCAAATTAAGACCACTAAATAGGACTCTTAAATCTCCTTCTTTTCCTTGTCTTCTGCTTCCTGAATCAAACCATACCCAGCTCAGGGCCCATCTTCTCCTCTAAGATTTCTGTAATCCATCCTGGAAAATCATACCGGATTAATGCACAATCCCAATCCAATCCATTTTCCAGTTTGCACAGGAAATCCAGTCCGGTGTTTATTTTTAGCAGCGCTTCCCTGTGACCGAATGCTACAGCTCTTCAGCGAGGATAACTGAGGAACGTATCAGGGAAAGAAGGAAAGGGGGGTGGGGGAGCGGGAGGCGGTGAAAAGGGGAGGGGGAGCGCCCTGCGCATGCGTGCCAGCGCCCATGCAAATCTGTACATCTAGAGAGCAAAGTGGGATGATCTGTCACTACACCTGCAGCACCACGCTCCGAGGACAGCTCCTGCTTGCAGCTTCCGGACCCAGGTAAAAAAAAAAAAAAAAATTCTGAGCGGGCACCATGCATGCATTTCAATGCCAGATGTGCGTAGTAATCTATCCCCTGTAGAGGCAACCTACTGCTGCTGCTGCTAAGTGTCCTTTGGTGGCTGATTGCAGCTTCAAGGTTTAAGAAATCCCATCTTTCAGGAAGCCTGAGGGGAAGGAAGGAAGTACGGGCGAAATCATCAGATTGGCTTCCCAGGTTTGGGAATCTGAAGCGGGCCCACATCTTCCGGCCAACTTCCATTGAACTTCCCAGCACTCGAAAGGGACCGAAATGGAGAGCAAAGGTATGTGGCTATCCCCTTCGGGGGACTTCCCGTTGCATGTGCGTGTGGTCAGGGCAGTCCTCGGCTAAGGGACTGCAGTGCTAGCGGAGCGAGCATCATACTAGGTCGATAGGAGGAGATGCTATGTCCGTTGCAGCACCGGGGAAGTGTGGCAGGAAGGCGACTTCTTTTTAACTCCCACTGCTTAGAAGACAGTGTTTAATACTCCATCCGTTGCGTAGTGAAGTGCGATGAGTTGTTTTTCTTTTTTCTTTTTGGGTGGGGAGGAGAGCCTTTAGATGATGGGGGAGGAGAGATGTGTGGGTAAAGTAATGTCTTTCCTGTAGAATGGATGGGCTCAAATAAATATATTTCATTTGCTTTACGACTGCTGACAGGCACGTTTATATCTGCTCTCCAACAATGCATTGCTATAAAAAAGGTTTGGGTTTCTCCACCCCCACCCCATGAAGATGGTATTTCTGGGTGTGTATGACCACATCCTACTGCATTTTCAATATACATCAGCAGAGAAATTGGGTCTATTTGAAACAGTGTGCATTAGAACTGACCTCTAAAAACAGTGTATCGGAGTACTGCTTGGCTCTCTTGACTAGTTCTGGACATGTATATATTAACATTCTTCTCCTAAGTATTTCTGTATAATATACACATACTAACTGGGAAATAAATTGTAAAAATAAACTTCTGATGGCATATTTAACACATAAACAAAATGGCTATTAAAATTATAAGATTGGATATCCTTTGGGTTTAACTCCATCTATGCAGGTCTCTTCTTCCTCCTCCTCTTCCTCTTCCTTAAACACCCACCAGGTTGCAAGAGCCTTGAGTGATGTGGTCAAATATCCAGTAGGAATATAGGATGTATTTAATTCTGGTGAAATCAGAAGAAATGATGTCAACTTTTATGAAACTATATT
Source organism: Hipposideros armiger (assembly GCF_001890085.2). Lineage (NCBI taxonomy): Eukaryota > Metazoa > Chordata > Mammalia > Chiroptera > Hipposideridae > Hipposideros > Hipposideros armiger. The sequence continues at coordinate 597,070 of NW_017732321.1, forward strand.
CATTATCCAGAACTCGAGAAGCTATATTTGAAACAAGGTTTTATTTTTAAACCAGGAATGTCAGTCATCGTGGTAACGTTCTCAACATAAAGGAGTGGTGGTGGGTTACCTATTTTGGGGCTGCTTAATAAAAATGGAGTATTGAATGATAGCAGGTATACATTCAATAAGGTATTTTAAGTATTTAATGAGTAGAGCTAAGTATTTGAACCTAGGCAAACGTTTTGAGTATGAAAAGAACTGAATCGACATGGATTCAGACTAGCTGGCAATTTTCAGTTTAGATAAATTATTCTTATGACTCGCTGATGGGCTTTTTTATAACTAACAATGATGTACGTACATGAGAAAATTCATGTCTATAAATATATGAAGGATATATGTATTAACTCTATTGTAGAATCCATTTTAAAATGAGAAGCCAACCTTATAGAGGTCTGTAATATTCTAGTTGATGAAGTATTTCTTGAACGTAAAATTAATGACTGACACAGAGAGTATCATTTTACTATAAAACAGTTTTTGTGTGTGTGCTTAGATGACAACTGCTATTTGGGTTTTTGGCAAGGATTCTTGTAACATTTTTGCCTACAATTTATACACAAATTTCTGGTCCATCATAAAGAGGATGTGTCTCTTAGCAATACATTTTATTTCCATTCTTCACCCATAAAATGTGCTACATGTCACTCAAAGTTCCAGGTGGCTTATAGCTCAGATTGATAGAAGTAGAGTTCTAGCTATTCTGCCAGTCTTGGGAGAAAGAATCGGAGAAATCTACCTGAGAAGAATCGGGCCAGAACTTCTATGCCTTTCTAGATAACAATGATATAAGCATGAATCACAGCACTGACGAAAACACAATGAAGAATTTTGCCCCAAACCAATATCGTGGTCATTTTGCAGAGGTACCATAATTGCCTTAGGCAAAAGGTGTGATGAAAGTCTTTATGCGTGTTAGTTCTTGGACTTTACAAAGCTGAATTAGCCAGGTAGTGATCACATTAAGAATAGATCAGTTTTTACACATTGGTCTCCTTTTCTAAGTTGATGCAAATGACACAGATAAAAGTTGTAGCTAACCTGAAACTTTTACTATATAAGGAAAAATGACTGTATCAAGAGGAATGTATCTGTTTCCTACTGAAATGAGTGCACCTTTCATACTTTATGCTGTCATGTACAAACTTCTTGCCCCAACAGATTCAAATCTATTTTTAGGAAGACATTCTCAAATGTAAGTATATATAACTATTTTTTTTCTACTGGAAACTCTTTTAATATATATTCAAAGAGTATTATGGCATGATTCAATTGAGGGTTCAAGAGTTCTCCATCTTAGAAAAAAAATCTAATGGCCCAATTCATCTTGAATCCTGTTGCTGGCATTTATCAACTTTCAAAACATTACCTCCAGCACTTGAAAATCTTTCTTAGCACACTTATCCACTGTCTCCAGCAAGTTGAACTTCAGTTATTTACAAATAAGATCAATTTTCGTTTGCTTCATTACTTATTGCTTTGTCGGACTTGCTGTCATCCAAGGTAAAGAAGAGGAAAATAAATCAATTGACCTAGCAATCAATTCACAATCTAAGTTCTGTGATCTTTATGCACCGTGGTAATTAATATTGCCTCAAAGATTTGGGTTGGTGCAAAGTCTGAACAGCTTTGACAGAATTTGTGCCTTGCAGTGGTTCACAAGCTTTGCTGCATGGGAGAATCATCTGGCATGCTTTTTGAACATCCTCATGCCCGAGTTGTGCCCCATACCAATTACATCAGAATGTTGGGGTAGAAGAGAAAGATAGTTTTTAAAGATCACAGAAGCAGCAATGTTTAGGAACCATTGATGTAGGCTCTTGATAATAAAAGTGTAGTTTGAAAACTAGCATTTTAGAACTGCAGCATCTTGATCTTTGCTCCAGGCCTATTGAATCAGAATCTGATTTTTAACAAAACCCCCAGGTAATTTTTATGCATATTAACATTTGAGAGGCATTGATTTAGAGCAAGGAAACAGGCTTGTTCATTCTATTTATCATCTATCTATCTATCTATTATTCTAGCCATTCTCTCTCTCTCTCTCTCTCTCTCTCTCTCTCTCCCCCCTTCCTCTCTTTTGTTTCTGCCTACTGTATGATATCTTTCTTTGTCTAACTAGGTTCTCAACATCAAGCTGGCAATTAGAAACACCTGTGGAGCTTTTAAAGGCCACATCTCTATAGACATTCTGGTTTAATTCGTTCTGGAGTGAGACCTGGGCATAGGTATTTTTTGAGAACTCCCCAGTTGATGCTAATGGGTAGGTAGCATTAACCACTGGTCTACGCTCTTGCTACTTAAGGTGTGGTCCATGGACCACATTAACAGTTGCCCTAAAGCAGCATTAACATAATTTGTGAACTTGTTAGAAATGCAGAATCTAACAGACTTGCTGAATCAAATCTGTAGTTCAATGAGATCTTCTGGCTATTTATATACATAATACAGTTTAAGAAGCATTGGTATGGATCTTAGGGAACTGATTGTATGTGAGAATGACATCACTTGAGACACTTCAGTAGAGATTTTATATAACCTCACCACTAGTCAATATGGAAGCTCCTGGATATGTAATCATGATATAGGTCTTCTGGTGGCTTTTGGACAGAATGGAAATGAATGCAAAAGAAATTGCTTGCCTCATGATTAGATCAGAAAACAGACTCACTTTAAAATACCCTCTCTGCTCTGCTGCAAGTCGTTTACTTTCAACCCCTGGTTATCTTTAAGTACTTATTTTCTTGGTAGATTTTGAGCTCCTGACAATGGCCTGGTATTTACCTTACCCGTGGTATTGTGATATTGGACTTCTTAATCAAGGTACATTTTAACAGAGTGAATATAGTTTTGCTCTTTTCCCACTGTCATATATCTCTGCCCAAGTCTTTTGAGATTCATTTGATGTGGCCCTTGCTCCATAAAACCTTCCCTGACCCCTCAATATCTAATTAATATTTTATTGGGGTACTTTATATGACCTAAATACTTATTTGTCCCTCACATATTGCATTTTTGTTTTTACAATTAGCATTGTAATTTTGTGCTTTTTTATTTAAACACATGTTTATTGAGCACCTGCTGTGCTGCCAATGTGCTTAGTTTTGAGAATATAAGAGAGAAGATTCTATCTCTGATCTTAGAAATCTCCTATCTCCAGTAATACGAGTAGATAAACCTTCTTGTGTGCATAACATTCCTGCAGCTACCCAGGTGCCCACCTCAGAGAAAACATCTTCATTTACTTATATGAATGGATACCCTAGGGACTCAGATTATGTATGTTGAATTGAATAGCATAGGAGATTTATGCATCCAGGAGATTGTAAATTGGGAGAGGCAAAATTAGTTTGGTTACCAGGAGGGCTACAGAAACATCAGTTTGATTCCGGAACCTAGAAGACAGTAACCTGACCTGCTTTCTCTGTAGAGAACTGCACATATGTACTCAATGAAGATTCTACTCTGCTCTGGGTTTCATACCACCCATTAGAGTCGAGCCAGGGCCATGAACTAATAATTTATTTAAGGCATAGAACAATTGTTTCTCTGAAACCGGGATGGTTCACCCTGTAGGAGAGAAAGGAAATGTCTATAGAGAACTCGTCTAGCGAATTGGGAAGTGATTTCAAGAAAAGCTACTTTATAGTTAAAAACAAGAACTAAAACGCTGAGGCCATTGTGGTGGGATAAGTAAACTATATTGCAGTAAAAAACATAAAGTAATAGAATAAGCATTGGACATAGAGATCCTTGTTCTTATCCCAGCTCTAATGGTGTTACACAATTAGACAAATTACTTTCCTTCTCTGAGGAAAGAAACTCTTTTAACATAGATTTGGATATGATTTTCTCCTCTCTCCCAACCCTTAAATATTTCCTTAAATATTGCATGAAATTTGTTTTATTTAATTCAGTGTATTTACCAAGTTGCTACATTGTTTTAGGCGCATTGTTAAATGCAGGGGATAGAGAAATAAATAGTGCATTGGCTTGCCCTCCAGGACCTTACAGTCTAGGGGTGCAATCAGGCTCAGGAGCTGTGGATTTCTAACATTGTGTGCCTTTTCTCCATTTATCTTTCAGAGTTCTAGTGGGTTACCCAAGAGGCTAGAATATAAAATCATCCAGTAATTAATGACCATCACAGATGCACTTAACATTCCACAGCAATAATGCCTGTCTTTTGTTTCCCTCTTGGTTTCTTTAAACAAAATCGTTGCGTGGGAGGACATTTGAACTGAAGCTAAGTATCTACTCTAAAAGCGGTTCCAACTGACTAGCTACCTTCCTAGTAACCTATTCTCCCAGTTAGGTGGCCATTATGAGGCTTGTTAGCATTAATAATGAGTCTAGAGGGGCTCGCTAGTTATCTCTCTTGTCGTTCTCTTTTGCTTCTGACGTCCTGACCCTTCTAGGTATGGGGTTTTGTGCCTAAGTGATCACTAGTGGAATATTGGATTTGTTAATATTTGGTTTCCCCATTTGTCACATATAAACAGCCATAAATAACTTTCATGAGACACTTTGTATTTTTTCAAAGCGCTTTTAATATATGTTATCTCCCTTTAAACTCTGATTAGACGTTTTAACTTCCCTTTATAGGTAATAAAACAGGCTCAGAAAGCCTAAGTGACTTAGCCAACTCATCTTTATCTTTGTTTCCCTGTAAAATAAGAATTATTGTACCCACCTCAAACCTCATACTATGATATCATGATTATGAAATTAAACTCATACCAATAAAGCATTTAGAATTCTTTAGAATCACAGCCTTTCATCATGATTAGCTGTGTTTTTCTCTTCACTAGACTGTGAGGTTCTGGAGGAGAGAATTTGGTCCTCTGCCATCTTTGTAGTTTTAGCAGCAAGCGTACTGCGTAAACACTCAACAGATCATCTCCACTGACTTCCACAAAGGCTTTAATTTACCAAAAAGGGTCTCTTTTGAGCTTACTTTATATTTTAGAGGGTAACTCCTAGAATACCTGAATTTGTCTCTATGTTGCTCAGCCTTCCTTTCAAGGTAGTTATATAACATCTTGGGGGGCTGGGGATGGAGGCACATTGAGTCAAGCTTCCTACCTTGGATGGGTTTAAAATACAGACTGTGTCAAATCTGTCCACTAACAGTGATTCTCAATCAAGGTGCACATCAGAATCACCTGGGCACCCGGTGGTACATGGGACTTGGATATTCAAGAAGCACCCCAGGTGATTTGGATGTGTAGTCTCAATTACCAGTCAATAGATAAGTTCCAGGGTGGTTACTAGGAAACTGTAACATGTACCTGTGTCCCAGATCAGGGACACTACAGAACTCGAAGTGCCTGTGCCTTGTTTTTTTATTATTATCCTCTTTAGTGTTAAGAAAGTATACATATAGAAGAGAGACCTAATTACGGTGCTACAGGCTTGGGATAGAAAATAGACATGTAAAATAGATGGGAGTGTCTGAGGCTAAGATGACACATTGTTTCCCCAACGTCTTCATCCTCATCTCCTATTAGCATCCTTGCCTGCAGAGCATGGTGGGATTTTTTTCCAGGATCTATGTCTATAGTTCTAATTTTAGTTTGCTCTTCTCTCCAGTTACTTTTTGAAGCAGTCTTTGTCTCCTTGTCTTTGGGAATGTGGAACTCCCACCCAAGCAGACCATGCTATTTTGGGGCTGCAATGCAACTGATGATACCTTGGCAGAAGTCCCAAAGGACACCTGTTGCCTCTCTGCAAACCTTTTGTTTTTTTCTTTAGCACACACTCCATCATTTTCCCTGAAACAAACCCTACCACCAGTGATTCAGAGAGGAGAGGTAATTGAAAGTGGGCTTTAAACTCTGTGAAAGAAGTAAAGGGAAGCTGCTATTCTGTGGTTAGCATTTTGTTCCTCTCTTTTTGTGGACTGGCCATTAGCCCAGGAAGCAGCCCAAAGGGACTAGACTGTAGAAAAAAATATCCAGAAGCTCTTAGAGGCCATTCAGAAGATGACAAAACACATTAAAGATTCCCCTAACCAGCAGGCAGAGGAAGCAACAATGACAACCTGCCAAGGGTCCCTCTCTTCCTATCCCCTTCTTTCCTATACTTGTTACCCATGGGAAACAATTAGGTTTTTCTCAGACCCTCAAATACTGTTAACGTTAAACAGGTCAGGGAAACCCAATACAAGGCAAATGCCTTTTCAGCTTTTTGGAAACTGAAAATTTAGATATGCTTCTGACTTCAAAACAACAAATGTCAGGATGTTTTTGCCCTTAGTCTCATTCATATACTAAATTGGGCTTAGAAGATCTACAGACAAGAGAATTACACAAGATTTACTACATGATCATCCTGATTGCTATAATCTGGAGAGTTTAAAATTAGATTATTTAACCAGCTTTCTCCAAAGGTTCTTCTTTTCTTTCAAAATACTTTCAATATTTCCAGCATGATTTATAATTGAATTTGGTTTACTTCTTTCTCTTTTCTGGAATGGAAAGGAGAAATATTTGCTATGTGTCAAGAGAAAGGTCACCATGTAAATGTCACTTGATTTGCAAGCCTACAAATAATCTAACATGAGGTGACATGGGTACTTTTGATTTATGGACTTTGCATCAACATCAGTATAAAAAGCCAACTGATAATGCAAATATAGCAAAACCCTCAATAATATTGAGGTGAGGGAGACAACCAAAGCAATTTTAAAACAGAGTAATTGATTGATTTAATAAGCAGCATTTATTATCTACTATCTACTATGTATTAGATTCTCTAAGGCTGAGCTTTTCAAACTGTGCTATACATACTGGTAGGATTAAGAGGTTGTATACTGGGGTGATCCACTGAGGCATAGAAAACATGGTGCTTGTTTTAATGAAATAAAACTAATATTAGAGGAGTATTTCTATAAGCTAGAAAACCGGGGTTCAGGTTCTAGCCCCTCTATTCAATGGTGGAACCTGGGGAAAAAATATTTTTCTTCTCTCTGGAGCTCAGTGTCCTAAACTTTTTCAGAAACTCTATTTGCCTATTGATTTCTACTTCTTATTACAAAGAAACTGCCTTTTCAGCTCATCTGTATTCTTTCTTTCCTTGATCCACTTTAGACTTGACATCTCTAGAAAATAAAACAAGGTGGTCATAATCACCACATTAATTTTTAAGGACCCAGTCAGTGTAGGTTTGAGCTAGCTTTTTAATGCTATGAGTTGTGTGAGTGAAGTTGTTGGGTCTGTAACTGGGTTGAGCAATTGAACAGGGTCGAACAGTTAATTTGGTTCCAAGTCAAAAAGAACTAAGACTGGGGGGACATTGCTACTTGGCTGAAGTTTGGAGATTGCATGATTGTGAACACAGTAGAAGCCCAGATATGTCTGAACTGACGGGGGCTGCAGCAGCCTGGCGGAGATTCCCTGACGTGGGAGTCTAGAGACTTGAATTTGAATCCTGATTCCAGCTCCAAGTCACTGTATGAGTTTGAGTGGGTCACTTCTTTTCTCCGTCCTTGACTCTTCACTTGGGAAACAAGGGTGGATTAGAAGCAAGATTTTTTTTTCACCTCTAGGATGGTAAGAACCAGCATTTGTGAGGTGTTTATGTAAGTACAATGGATATGTTCTGTGTAAGGATTGATGGTTGGCGCCTTTGTATCTCTTATTTCTTTGGCTAACTCAGTGGCATTTTTGCTCAGCAGATTGTACATCATGCTTTTGTAACTTTTTTTACCCTCACATGTGTCTTCTTTACAATTAAGATTAGTTTATTTATATAGCAGTCGTATGTGAAGTTGATTTGGTGGATATGACTTTTTTTCCTCTTTCCCAACCCTCAGTAGCACGTCTCCCCTAAAAAAAGATAAGACAAACAGAATATGTCAAGAGTCCAAGTACTGAGTGCTTTACTGACATTACAGAAAGGAGATTTGATTTTCTCTTACTTCTCAATCATTAGTGATATATTATTCAAAAATAATTGCACTCAGTCCTTCATTGTTTTCAAACAATTTAAAAACCAATAGCCATCTCTTCTGATGTTTGATTGGCTACAATCATTTTACTTTTTTTTTTTTTTTTAGCTGAGCCATCCTGCTACCTGTTGGCAGCTCAGCGGCTGCTCAGCTCGGGCTGGACTCGAACCG
>NW_017732321.1:608996-615338 GCF_001890085.2 Hipposideros armiger
ACCTCTGCTGCTGACACCTTTCTCTGTCTTAGTGGAACAGTAAGTTTTATTTCTGTTCACTTTTGGCTCTCAGTTCCTCAAAATTTTGACATTAAAACTTACAGATTGATATATATTTTTTTAAGATTTTGGGGAATCAGGGGAGTGGAACAGCGTTCAGGAATTGGGGAAGGGGAACAGATAAGTTGCTGTCGTTTTGTTCTTTAGTCTAGTTGTGGAGGATGTCGCTTCACTGGCCCATGTTGGGATTATCATTGCACTCTTCCTGGGTGAGGCAGCTGCTCCCCCCACTGGATGACCACCCACAGCGGCTCACGGCAGCTCACAAAAGTGCACACTAGCTGCTGGCCAGCCCCACTGCAGCCTATGCCATTGCCGGTGACTCACGGCAGCCCAGCTCCAGGTCGAGTTGTTGTTCACCATCTTAGCTGTAGAGGGCGCAGCATCACTGGCCCTTGTGTGGGATGCAAACCGGAGCCCTGCTGCTCAGAGCTGGCATCCCAAGCCAACTCCTAACCAATGTGCCACTTGGCCGTTCCCCAGATTGATATTTTAAGGGAAAGTTCCAAAGAATCTTTGTGAAATGTGTTAGGTTAAAAAATTGCTCCTTGAAGATCTGTAAATTATTATCAAGTCTCAGAATTATAATGACAGGGCAAAACTATGCAAGTACTAATATACATGCATTTTATAGCTATGTGATACAAGGTTCCTCAAACTCTCCTATCCTTAAGTAGATGAAGACTCATGTAAGAAATATGTTTTCCTATAACTTGACCATCATTCCTTCAATGGTATATTTTGACATTCTGGCTGTCTTTCTTTAGAGAAGATAGAAATTTAAAACAGCAGTTTCTGAACCCAGTTCTGGTTTTGATTTTTGTCTGTCCACTTCCTAGCTGAAAATGTTGGGCAAGATTCCTAATCTCTTTAACCCTGGATTTTCTCATCTGTATAATGGAAATAATAGTATTCTATTCATAGAGTTGTTTTGAGAATTAAATGTGATGATATATGAAAGTATTTACCATACTGCCTGGCATATATTAAGCACTCAATGAAATATAGCTATTACTAAGTATCTCAAAACTGCCTTATTATAACCTCTGGTACAAAATCATATCCATGGGCTTTTGCAGAGTCAGATGGATTGAGATTTGCTTAATTGCTTACATGAACCCCAAGTATAATACTTCCAGTCTGAGCCTTTAGTTGTAACTCAACATAAAGCTGTAAAATATGGTAACCCCACAAAGACATTGCTTTAGATCAAAGTCTTAAAAACTGTTCTAGGAAGACACTGACAAACTAGACGGCCAAAATCAATGGTTGAAATCTAGAATACCACATTGTCCAGAGAAGGTCTCAGCCTGGCTGGTGAAAGATTTATGAACAAGATTTTTTAAATGAGGGTCAGCCGATGACTTTCATCAAATAACCATAAGGAGCAGTTAGACAGATGGCAAGGACAGCCTTATAATTTTTCGGAGCAACCTTTTTTGATCTTGACTGACCATTGAATCATGACTTAGAAAAGATGTGAGTGGTTCGGGGAGCACACCGCAGCCTCCTATGCTACTCATCCCTTCAGAAACGTTGCTAGGGCAAAAGAGGTATAAAGACGATTCCTCATGAACAAAATTTGAGGTGATTTATTTCTCTTTTTTTATGTTACTTTTATCACATAGAAGGTATGTTATCAAAGATAGCAGTTTGTGTTGCCTCCCTCAATATTGTTTCCTCCCCAGAGACAGTCACTTTCAACTCTTTTTGATATTTGCCTCTGTATTTTCAATAATATTCTCTTCTTACTGCTTCTCAATTTCTCAGCTCTATTTTTGATGCCCCACTATGGAAATGAAGCTTTCATCTCTCTCATCATCACATTCTCACCACAAGAGGCACCCTTTCCATTCCACCATCTTCCCAGGGCTGTTCTATTGCTATTTGGGTTAGATCAGTATTTTGTAGTTACATTATTTTGACTAGGTAAATACTTGTCATGACTAAGCCAAGTTAAACTGTGATTACTCTTCCTTTCCTTTTAAGATTTCATTTTTTTCCTGTGGTTGACAGTTATCTTGTTTTTTGTTTGCTCATTTTCCTACATACTTTTCACTATTTAGCTCCAAGTCTGTGCCAATGGCCTGGGTCTCATCTCAGGACATTCAGATGCACAGATTTTTAAATCAATTTCATCTTGCAGTAATCTCTCTCAGAACCTCTGACTTCCTTCTAAGCATATGCACTGTGCACTGGTTCTATCCTGGGGTCTCCCTTTCCATCACCCTGGAAAATCCCTGTAGGTCTCTTTGCTCAGATCTTTTGTTTTTCTGGATCCGCCGTATTCTTTCATAGTTCACTGCCTTATTTTGGTGAGAAAAAGGATACATAGTAGTTAATTTTCTGGGCCTTTGCATATCTAATAGTATCTTCATTCTTTCCTTGTATTTGAAACATAATTTGGGTAGGTTTAGAGTTCTAGGTTGAAATAATTTTCCTTCAGAATTTACATGGCACCACTATAATGTCTTCTCCCTTATGGTTTTGTTTTTCTGGTCTGAGGCTGTTCTGATTCCTTAGTTTTTGGACATATCTTATTTTTTCTTGTTGAAAACTTGTAGGATCTATGTTTCCCCAGAATTCTGAAAGGTTATAAAGATTTGCCTTTTTGTGGTTTTATTTTCACCCATTATGTTGGGTATTTAGTAGTCTTCTTTAATGTGGAAACTCATATTCTTCACATTTAGAAAATTTTCCTGAAATTTTTTTCTTGATGATTTTGTATTCTGTTTCTCTTTCTTCTCCTTCTCCTTTTTCTTCTTCTTAGTTGTTATTTGGTTTGAACTTTTTGGACATCTTGTTACTTAGATATTGACATCCTAAATTTATTCTTTTAATGTTTTATTTTTCATATGTTTTATTTCTTATTTTGCTTCTCTTTTGCATTTGCCCCTATTTTCTAGGTGGTAAGCTGAACTTTAACTTCTAGTCTTCCTGTTAGGTTTGTTTTTATATATATTTTATTTTTGATATCAGGCTTTTGGTTTCCAAGATCCTTATTTGTTGGTTTTCTTTGAATGTTTGATTTTATATTATGCTGTCTTGTTCACTGAGGCAATATTTTCTAATACCTTGCTGAGAATANTTTTTTTTTTTTTTTTTTTTTTAGCTGAGCCATCCTGCTACCTGTTGGCAGCTCAGCGGCTGCTCAGCTCGGGCTGGACTCGAACCGCTGTTGCTGAGCTCAAACTCTTGAGCGAGCTCTTAACCAACTGAGCCACTCGGCCGGCCCTGGCTACAATCATTTTAGATAGAAGCATTTTTTGTTTGTTTGTTTCCAGATGAAAGTTTCCCAAAATCCAAGGCTTTCATGGTTCATGAGCTGACTTTCTTGATTGTGCAAATAATAAAATTTAATGATGGGGTGAACTATTGAACAGCCTTGAACATGCTTATGAACATGAGTTATAATCACAAATGTGATGATAATTATATTGTGATATGGTGGGAATTATGAAAAAGTGATATAGATATATGTATTGATTATAATCATGGAAAATTTGTATGTCCGTGGACAAAAACTAGATGGCAATATGCAAAAATTGGCAATATTTGGATAATGATGATTGGATTATGAAATTTTCCCCCTCTTCAAATCTTATCAATATTTTATTATAGTTTTTAAATAAAGCATAGTACAATAAGTATTAGGTCAGTTATAAACTTTTAAACAAATTTACTTAAACTGAAGTCAAGCAAATCTCTTATGCTTCACGGTTTCATGCTTTATTCATGTGAAACATTGAAAGGACATTTGAGGAGATAACAGTCTTTTGAAATAGTGCTTATGTAGCATTTACTATGTACCAAACAGTGTGTTTCACATATATTGATTCATTTAATCCTTATAGCAATCCAATGAGGCAGGCACTATTATTATCCCTATTTTAGGGAGTGGAAAACCCAGGTATAGAGACATTAAATAACTTGCTCAGATCACACAGCTAGTAAATGGCAGATTGGCACCAGAGTCTGTGAGCTTAGCCACTAGTGTTCACTAAGGTATGCTTTTTTCAAGTCTGATAAGTCGGTTAACCTTCCTTAGTTACTAAAAAACAAATCCAGCTGTGTACATATACTTAAAATTTAGTGGACATTTTATTAACATTCAGGATGCCCGATCACTGCAGGCTCAGTCTCCCCCAAGCCCTGGACCAATAAGAGCCAGGCTTGAGGGACCCTCAAGGGTTCCTGCCAGCTTTCAGGTAGTTTTGAGAAAGATTCCGTGGCTCCCCTGTGCCTTAGGTTGGCTTCCCACCCCAGGGGCTTAAGTAAAGCAAGCAAGGAGTTGCAACTTCCTTTTCTCACCTCACCTTGAATAGCTGCCCTTCCTATCTGGGAAGCTCAGCTGTATGGTAGAAAGATTACAAAACTTGAAATCACATACACAACTAGCAACTTGATAATCCCTATGACTTGGGTAAGCTATATCTCTGTGTCTTTGCATCCTTATTTGTACAATTGTGTTTTTAAGATTAATGGGACAAGTAAAGATAATATACCCGGAGTTCCAAAACAATGTATACAAGTGGACACTTTGGTCAACATTGCCCAAGTAGTAGTTCGCTGTAATCAGAACTGCCTGGACGCTGATGGTAACTGCTTTGAGCACCTCTAGTAATTGCAGAAGTCAAACGTGACTTGGCTCCATCTTTTGTTATCGGTATATATTGAGTATTACAATTTTAATAGTTTTTTTTTTCCTTTCTGAAAATGTGTATACCTTTTTTTGGCACCCTCTGTATATAAAGAACCAAACATAAAATTAGTACTTGATAATAACATCTGCTGCTTTGGTGGTTATTATCTGACCCTTAAGCTTACTACTTCCTCATTCCTGTGTGGGGTTGGATCCTTGCCTTGAACCCCTCACCATGATGTTAGCCCCTGTGCATAGAACTAGATGCAGCCTTTGGTATCCTTTTCACCACCACATGTGACAGTCCTAATGCATGGCTCGATTCCTCCCTGATGCCGGACGCTGCCGCCTTTCTTACTCCTAGTCCTATACTCCTTCTTGCCCCTATCATTTATCCCTGCTCCTCCTTTGACACCTGCTGTGATTCATCTAGAAATGGCTTCATTTCTTCATTTTCTTTAGACTGCTGACCTTTGCTTGCTCTTATTCATTTTCTACATCATTCCTAGTTCTACATCTTTCCTAGTTCTTAGTTCACTCAGTTTTCTCTTTTGGGCCCACCAGAATGCCACACAGCTGTGGTATATGGTCTAAAATGATAGTTTTTTAAGACATACTGGTTTGTCATATTATAAGAATTAGAGTAGTGACATCACTTAGGTAATCCACTGATCTTTTTGATCAGAATTTTACTAATTTGTTCCCATCGTCTGGCCTAAAATGAAATCCAGTTTCCTGAGAAAAGAAAACTTGTCTGTTGTGATATGAGTGTGGACATGGTTGATTAGATGCAGGAAACATTCCGTTGTTTATGTCTGAACTGTGAGGACAACTTTCTGCCCCGTGTGCCCAGACAGGGGTTTTTAGAAGTATGCGTCATAATAACCTGCAGGCTTGTTAAAACACAGATTTGGGGGTTTCACTCTCATAATTTCCGATTCAGTGGGTCTAGGATGGCCCCTAGAGTTTGCATTTCTAACAAGTTTCCAGGGGGTGCTGATGCTACTAGTTAAGGATCACATTTTGAGAACCATTGGTATAGACAACCTAGCCTAGGACTCTCTTGTACTTGGGTATTGGATCTAGAAATAAATGTGGACCTTGCTGATTATTGAGGAATGTTAAAATAAAGGGTCATGGGGTAGCATTCTCATGAGGGAACTCCACAGTTTAAAAGAGTAAACAAGATCACATCTAGAAAATCACCCCTGCGTTGCCCACAACCATACTGGTTAGTTAATTAATACAAAGATCCATGTTTGGATGTAATCATTTATCTATGTCATGCACATTGTCATTGGGACTAGACATGGAAAATGACAGTTTCTAACCCCATGAAGACCTCACCTCACAGACTAGCTTTTGAAGACAGGCACGAACAGAAGCCTAGGAAAAGCTGACTGCTGGCAATGCATGTGAAAATGTAGATGAAATTTTACATTTACTATCACATCATCTGTGTATAGATTGCTCTGGCTAGGTCTTATAGGTCAGGAATCAATGAATAAGGCAAAGCATATACTCTCTACTATTACACCTGATATAAAAATATAATCTGCGGGAATACAGAAAAAAGGGGTTGGCATTTGAAGTTGGTCTTGCAGAAGGGATGGGACTGAAACATTGGAAAAGAATTCCAG
>NW_017732322.1:0-2659 GCF_001890085.2 Hipposideros armiger
CCTCTAGTCTTACTCTTATCATAAACATTTGGTAGAGTTGCTTAACCTCTACTTCCAAATGCTCTTTCATCATTTGTCTCCCTGGACACTACACTCAATTTGTTTTCCTCCTCTATTACACACCTTTTTAGTCTCAATTGTTGGTTTCTCTTTTTTCCCCCTCATCAATTCAAGTGGAAGTGTCCCAGGTCTCAGTTCTGAGTCCCATGTCTTCCCTTTCTTCCCCTTCTCTTCTTCCCTGCCTTCACCTCTACTCCCCTCCCCTTTTCATGCTTCCCATCCCCTGTCCTCCTCTCAATTTCTATCTACATGCATTCCCTTGGTGATCTTATGTAATCTCATGGTTGTACATATCAATTTTGTGCTGATGATTCAAATTTATGTCTCTAACCAAGATTCTTCTCTTGGATTTCAGACTTATATATCCAACTGGCAACTCAACATCTTTAGCCTGATGTCTAATAGAAACCTCACACTTAATATTGCCAAAACAGAATTCCTAGGCATTCTCTGAAAGCCAGTTCCACTTGTAGCCTTCTTCATCTCAGTTGACAGCAATCTAATCTTTTCATGTCGGGTGCCAAAAACATCATAGTCATCCTTGAATTGGGGGTTTTCCTTACACTTGTTTCAATGTCATCAAGTTTGATGACTCTCCAGAATCTAACCACTTCTCATCACCTCCACTCCTGTCTTCTTGATCTGAGCAACCATCATTTACTACTTTGGATTGCTGTGCTCTTTACTCCTGCCCTGTTATCTGCAGTCTATTCGGAACATAGAATCAGGAATGATTTTCTAAAATGAAGTTAGATAATGCTAATTCTGTGTTTGGTGTTTTGCAGTGGCTCATGTTTTACTCAAGGCAAAAGTCATGATTTTTATTGTAGCCTGCAATAAACCATCTTTTTCTTGCTACCTCTAGCAAAGTAGTTTACAGGTGGAGGTGATCTTGCACCCCTGGGTTGTTTGGCAATTTTTGATGGTCACTACTCAAGAGAGTGGAGGAATGTGATATCATCTAGTGCAAGGGTGTCAAACTGGCAGTCCGTGGGCCGCATGCAACCCTCGAGGTAATTTTTTGTGGCCCACAATGCTCTGAAATAAAACAAAAATAAGAAAAAATTGTTATGAAGAAAATAGCGCTTAGAGGAGATCGAGGCAATACCATACACACAATTCCCTCTTAACCCTTTAACTACTGAAGACAAGTATACAAAAAATTACCTCGAGGGCCGCATGTGGCCCACGGGCTGCCAGTTTGACACCCCTGATCTAGTGCATAGAAACCAGGGATGTTGCTAAATACTTACAATGTCTAAGATAGCCTCTGGGCTATTCCTTTACAAAGAAATATTGGGTCTAAAATATGAGCGTTTAAACACACCAGATGTAGTCTCATTTCCAAATGTTTTCTTCTCAGGGNTTTTTAAAATACATTTATGCTCATGTGCCTGCAGCATCCCAATGATAATTATTGCTTTGAAGGAGGCAGTTCCACCGAAAAGGTCTGCCGTTCATTCATCACGGGGCTATGGTGATAACATTGTAGTTACTGGAGCTGACAGCTGCAAGGTTGCAATAGCAAACAGTGGATAGGAGTCCTGGGGAACCATCAGCCTTCTTAAATGTGTTTAACAGTTTTACACCAAGATTGTGTTTATTGCTAAAATCTTCTTTTAAAGTCTTAAATATCCTGGCTATACAAACAGCTTCAGAGAAGCGATTTTCATATTTTCACCCTCATCACCACACGGGCTGTGATCTCATATCTACAAAATCACGTGACAATGTGTTTAAATGGGTAAATTCACATATGTACTGCTGGCTGAATTTCCTTATAATAAAAGTAAAATGGCTGTGTGGAAACCATTATAGCATACTAGATAAATTGCAGGCTTTGGAGCTGGGGAGGCATTAATTCAAATTCCATTTGAATTTAAGGTTTTCTATATACTAGTTACTTAGCATTGTCACCTTTGGCAAAATGAAGAATATAATGCTACCTTATAGCTTTATGGAAAAGGTTAAAAGGTGATGCATGTAAAGTGCCTAAATCACTGCCACAGAATAGATAGAAAATGTAACTTCCCTTTGCTTTCTTCACATTAGCAGATAACGCTACTAAACATTATTTTTCTAATCCATAAATAGTTTACATGTATCGTGCATAAAGATTTTTAATTCAATCAGCTTTTAACGATTTCTTATTCTTTCATTAAATTGAAAAAAGGTAAATAGTATAAAACACTGCTATTTTAAAGTAAAGCAAGCAAAATTGCAGATATAAAAAGGGAAACATTCTTCTGATTTACTGTGAGTTAAGTTGTTACCCAGGCAGTATTGAGTTTGGATTCAGAAAACAACATTTTGAAAAAAAACTCTTTTGGGAGACAAAAAAAAAAAAAAGAGATATTGTAGACACAGCTACTTCAGTTATCATTCATATTAGATAGAAAACCATGCCGAAGAAACACTACTTCAACAGCTCAGATCTTAGAATCAAAATGTAGTGATGGGAATGACACCTATGAGAGTTGATAAAACACTAGAACACCTTTGTTGTGGAAATACTCTAGGAAAGAAATGGAATTGAATATCACACTTGTGCCATCAAAATGTAATTTTCAAAGCAGTCAGCAAATCATATACCTGAATT
>NW_017732322.1:5584-7701 GCF_001890085.2 Hipposideros armiger
TCCTACAATATAGCCCCTCTAGCAATTTTAGTATATATAAATTGCCGCAGAAATCTCTTTTCCCCAAAATGCCTATCAGGCTCTTTATTAATTTTTAGTTGCTATATTATTTAGATTAGAAAGAAGTCTCATTCAGTGTTTGGGTTTAGAATTTTAGTCATAGCATTTATTAACACGAAATAATTGTATGTGTTTTGCTTGCTTTGCTTGGTAATTAGTTAGGTTTAGTCAAGTTTTGGCTCATCTGCCTCCTTTTCTAGAATGAAAATTATTTTTCGTTTTTGTCTTGTCTTTGGACCTAGAAAAGCACTTAGTACAAAGTGCATGGTTCAATGAGTAAGTTTTCACTAACTGAATTATTATTTTGATATTAGAAAATTGCCTTTGAATTAATACTTGTTTTGAAACAAAACTATGCATTTATTATTTGGGCCTCAAAGTATAGAAAAGTAATAACTACTGCTAGAAAAAAAAAAGCTATACTTCAATGAATAAAGATTAGGGCAGTGCTTTCTGCTTACTTGCAAAAGCAAAGGAAGCATTTTCAGGGTTTCAGAGACCCTCTTTGACAAACTCTGTGAATAATCTTACTCCATTAAGAAAACCTGGTAGCCATTGACGCTCCATTCCTTGCTGTGCTTTCATGCTTTCACCAGTGGTTATTTACCATTAGCCTAAAAAACTTGCTTTAGTCTTTCTTGTAGCAGGTCTGCTAGCAACACCTTAGCACAACTTTTCTTGTTTTTGAAAATGTTCTGATAGTAGATGATTCAAATGTAGATTGTTTTTCTTTTATCACTTAAAATATTATTCCTTTTTTTTTTTTTACTTTTTCTGATGAAATGTCCATCATCAGTTTTATTGTTCCTCCTTTGATGAAAACATGTCTATTATCTCTGACTGCTTTTAAGATTGTTTTTGCATCTTAAATTCAGCTGTTAGACAATGATGCACATAAGTGTAGTTGTTTATTTTTAAAATTTTCTTTCTGGATTTGTGCTAGGCTTCTAAAGTCTGATGTATTTTATCAGATTTTGAAAATTTTGAGCAATTATGTTTTTAAATATTGTTTCTGTTCCACTTCTCTTAGATTCAATTACACTTTTGATAAACTTTTGACAGCGTTTAACATCTTTCACTTCATTGTTTTGTTTCCTTTATTCTTCCATTACTTTTTTTATTTCTGTATCTCAATTTGATTATTTTCCACTGATCGTTTTTAGTTTACTACCCTTATCTTCTGTGTTTTCAATATGTTCAATGAGTATTTATTTCAGATATTTTCTCTCTTGGTTATAGAATGCCAATTTGATTCTTTTTTTTGTAGATTCCAATTCTTTGGTGATATTCTTTGTCTTTTCACCTATGTTGCATATTTTTCTCTATTACCTTGAATATATTGAACATATTTATTTAAAATTTACCATCTGTTAATGCTAATATATGAAAACCAGTGGGTTTTTCAAAAATATCTACTTTTTTCTTCTTGGTTTTTAGTCATTTTTGAATTTTAGCATGACTCATACATTTTAAATTTATTTATACATTTATATTATTTACACATTTTTATTTTGTTCATAGACATTGCCAATCAGAAATTTTAGAGTCTTTGCATGACATTTTATTCTTACTAGAGAATGTGAAAATTTTTTATGGCAGACAGATAGAGTGTGGCAGGCAGAATATGTCACCATGATTCTGTCAAAGCTTGGTTTTAGATGTTAAGTTGTTCTATTATAATTTTGCCCTTACTTTAAGTTGTGTGTCATTATATAAGAACACTGCTTTATCTCTAGGATCATGGTTCTTCTGGTGACTCACATAAAAACTCAGTAGATTGGCGAAGATATGTCCATCTTCATAAAGCTTGAACTCACTTCTTCCTTTTCAGCTATTTTAGCCTCCAAGGTGCTATGTTTTCCACTGGGTTTCTTAGAGTTTCACCCTGTGTATGTTCAGCTTACAAGTCAACCAACAATTTTAAGAGGTTTTTGTCCCTCAAGTCTCAGCTTCTTGGCAACCCTGATTGAGTTTTGGCCTTTGTCTCCACAGCCCAGTAAAACTGACACTTTTGTAGGTGCTACCCTTAAGCTGCAAGATGAAAAATACTCTCAGGG
>NW_017732322.1:9701-10986 GCF_001890085.2 Hipposideros armiger
GAAATGAGGAGGTTAAAATGTTTGCTATCTAGCAAGGATATAAAAGTTTAGAAGGAAACAGAAGCCAGCCTCCGAATTAGAACTTCAGTTCAAAGTCCTCAAATAACAGATATGTTGTGTCTTGAATACAATGTTCTGTCTTGAATGGGAAGATCTGTTTGACTTTGCTTAAAGCCAACCTTTGTGATCCTGTTACCAAGATTAATGTGTTTTCAAAGAGTTCATATTGGTTTTCACATTACCTATTTTGAACAGCAACAACAAAACACCACGAAGTAATCTTATAGATACTGATGGCTCATTATTCTTTTCAGCACTACTATATGATAAGCATTGTAACTCGCACTTTATAGGTGAAGAAAATCACTTCTTACTAAAATATTTTCTTGGAATTAGATGTATGTTTTGAAACTGTCTTTGTACATTTTTTTTTAAAGAATGTCACCCACTCAGCCATGTGACAACTTTATTGACACTATTCCCCCCTTAAATTTATGTTTCATTGTTCCCCTTTTACCTGTGAATTAACTAGTCACTGAGGTTACTGGACTCAGACAGAGCCCTAAATCAGTTTCACTAAATTATTTGACCTTTACTCTGGTAGTGAAGTAAATAGCAGTATATCTATCACTGCTGCCCAATGTGTCTTGGTGCATCAGTGTTTGGTGATAGCAATTGTGGAAAAACAAAATACCAAGTCATTTAGAGACAACCATATGCTAAAACACAGCAGTGTTCATTTATTACCATGTAAGCAGCAGATGTTTTTTATTACTAAGTCGGTTTTGATCCGCTATGCTGAGCTTCTTTGTTAAGTAAAATAACCTGTACTGTAGATTAAGATTTAGAACATCTAACCAGTTAATTTTGATATCTGCAGATAGTGTTAATTTCATTTGTTATACTTGGTGGACCTTTTACACAATTCTTACTCAGAGTATTATAGTTGTCTTCAGCATCCCCAGTTTGCTTTTCCTATTCTCTTCTTTTTCTTTCACTCATTTCTAATATTAATAACTATTTGCTCATAGGAGATAGGTGCTTTTTGAGATTTATATTTTGTTATTTTGATATACAAATGGATAGATTGGGTTTAACATTTTATGGTAAGAAATCAGATTATGATTTTGATATTTTATTTGAAGTAGAATTATGTAATAACAAGATATTCATACAAAACCTTGGTCACATACCATATATTTTATATTAGAAGCAAGATAATTTGTATTTAGTACATGTACCCAAGTATAAGAGTTAAACTTCTGATCTCATTGATAGGGATTAC
>NW_017732322.1:13591-15152 GCF_001890085.2 Hipposideros armiger
AAATAAATATTCATCTATAAGGGTATTTTTGCCTGTATTCTATAGCCATTTATTTATGTTTCATCTAACAGAAATATTTGGTCTCTATGTATGAAAGAGACTAGGTGTCAGCAATAAGAAAAAAGGAGGTGTAGTCCATGCCTGAGAATTTGCAATCTCTTACTGATATAGACATCTACAAAAATAATTACAGTAAATATATGATAAGTGCTAGTATAGAGGTATGACTAAAAACTAACCATACAAAGAAGGAAGACCACTCAAATGCACACTATTAAAACAATACTACTGCAAGATGGTTCATGGGGAAAATACTACACATTTTTCCTCTGGTGTTAGCATCAGCAGTCCAAAAATTGAAGGGAATCCTAGAGTTTCTTTGAATCCAGCAAAGGGAAACAGATGGGTTGTTTTTGCTGTTATGAACATTGTCAGAGAGTTTTTTAGAATCTTACTATTGAGAATCCCTGGGCTAGTCCTGTCTCTCATGCAGAAACTAACCCATTTTACTTTAGGGACATAATGGACTCCAGGCTCCCCATCAAAGCCAGTTGAGCCTGCATTTGACTTATCTGGGAATCAGAAAATTCCTGTGGATATGGAGATCTCAGCAGACTGTATTTGCCCTTTTTCTGTCTATCCTCCATCTGTTGCTTATTCTCATGCTACACGCGCAAGCTCTGCATGCCCTAGAAGGTTCAACAAGGTAGATGGAGAAGTTTTACCTGCAGGAACATAGTTCAAGAACAAATCTCAAGAATTTGTTAGACATGTCCTTTACTTTAGATTTATAAAACTTAATGCATTCATTTTCAAACCATTTTGGAGGGCAGGGACAGATGTGCATCTTTTCTACTTTATTATCCATTCCATCCATTCATCCATTTATCCACTCATCCATCTTCCTACCTATCAGCTATCTAGCCACATATGGATGTATATATACATGTACGTGTATTCCATAATTCTTTTCTCTGTAAGATCTCTTGCATCATATGTCTTTGTAAATGATGTTTCATTTAAATTAGAGGAGTGTGTAATGCAAGGAGCTTGTTAAATTGTCTCATTGTGCTGCCCTCATGTACCCTTTTGTGCTTGCCATAGTATCAATTTTAATATTTTCTATTGAGAATGAAATTGATGTAAAAGATACGATCCATGATTTAATTTTCATAACCCAATTGCTGAATTGGAAGGCACTTGGCATTTATAATGTGCCAGTTTTAAAAATACCTAGAATATATTTTATATGTCACATCAGCTATTCTTAATAAAAATGTATATACTTATAATACTTAACCCTTCAGTTGTGCAGAACATATTGCTTTTCTGAAAGATAACACAAGTAGAGTGGGGGGAGGCCCACACTGTTGTGCCTGGTAAATTTTGGAAAATGTACAGGTTCAGTGCCTATGTGAAGCTAAGAATCACAATCACTGCAAAGTAAGAAGAGCAGTCAGCTGGTCATGGGTGGTTGCTAAGCAGATAAAGGAAACATTTCTCAGGACAGCCTGGGCCATAATAAGAAAACTGGGCACACAGCAGTAGTTAGGCAATTTAT
>NW_017732322.1:17852-18968 GCF_001890085.2 Hipposideros armiger
AAGGAGTTAGACAAAGTTCCTTGTTCAGATTCCTAGCTGGCCTGCAGTAAAAATGGAACTCAGAAATTTTTGTTTTCCAGTTCACTGATTCAGGCACACTGATAAGGAAAAAAAACCAATTCTATTTGATAAAACTTCTTTAAATAAGGCAAAAAAATCAATCCAGAAACAACTTACAGATTATTTCTTCATCTGACAGATTAAGTTATTGATGTTATAACATTTCTGAGCCACACAAAACTATTGGCACATTCTATTATGTCAGTCTTGTTCACAAATTTTAAAATGTTTAAAAGTCCAAATTCTCAAGTTAAGGCTTTAAATGATGGGAGAGAATATTGGTATATGCTAGATCCTTCAAAATGATCTTATTTTAATTCACTATTTCAGTTTTATTTCCATTTATTTCCATTTGTAGGCATCACAAATACAAATCCCTCCTTCTCAAATTCCACTGCTAGTCATTTAACAAACTCATTTAATGACTTAGTAAACATGTGTGTTCTACCTCATATACTTTTTTCCCAAAAACCTCCTCTCTGTGAAATTCTAACCACTCTAGGTGCAACTCAAGTACTGCCTCTGCCAAGAAAATGCTTCTAGTAATTTCTACAAACTACTCTTTTTATGAAGGGTATACGTGTGTGTGTGTGTGTGTGTGTGTGTGTGTGTGTGTGTGTGCGTGTGCACTTATACATACATATACATATGGATTTTCCAGAAGTGGACAAAAACACTGAAAAAAAATATATATGTATGTATATATTATCCTCTTCTGGGAAATCCATATCCTTCAGTGATTTGAATATGGTTTTTTAGATTGGTAGTTAGCTCCTTATGAAATGAGCCAGTCACAGTTTCCTCTACTTTCCACTAAAGTTGACTGGTTTGAGTATCAGCATATGACTGAAAATAAACCAATCATAACCTTTCTCTATAATTTCCACCTGAAGTTGGAAAGGTCAGTCTCCTCCAAGCTGTGAAACTGATCTGCAAAGCACGATCATGCTGATACTGTAGGTCATAGCATTTCAGGTGATAATTATTGTTTCCTTGAAGATTTTTTGAGTTCCCTTATTTTTTGATGAAAAAATATTACTTTAAAAAGCCAGAAAA
>NW_017732322.1:19167-20128 GCF_001890085.2 Hipposideros armiger
ACAATAACGTCCAGCACATTTGCAAATTTACAATCAAAGCACGTATCTGTACTTGTCTAAATTCCCTAAGAAACCAACACAGTACATGCAGTTGATACTACATTGTGTTTTTCATATACTTGATAGCATTGTTTCATTATTTTTTTCTCAAATCATTTAAAGAAAATATGTTATGCCCAGTTTTAAATAGATATTATTCTCAAATATAAGGCAATATGATTTAACTCACAGTATTACTCCAATTCAACAGTCTAAACACATGATTCTGAGATGGTCATTTCCTTTAAGGTAAGTCTTTCGGCCAAGGCAATGGTTGACTCATTTCACTGTATTCTTGATTACTGGATATATTCCTGCTGTCACATTACTTGCCTCAATTTTATACCTTGTTTTAGTTATTCTGATTTCACCATTACTTGCTCCTAATAGATGGTTTATATTCATCCCACAGTTGATTTCTTTTTTTCTTCATCTCTTCTATGTTTACTCCTCTTCCACTAGTCTCTATTCATCCTCACCCATGTTTTTTGAGATTTCCTGACCTTCTTCCCATTGTTTTAAATAAAATTAATTACAAAATACTTTACCAGGTTATAGTTAATTAGAAAGTAATTTCTCTATTTCTTTTAGACAGTATGATAGCAATTAAAATAATATTGATATAATTTCTCTATTTCTTTAAGACAGTATGATAGCAATTAAAATAATATTGATATAATTTGCAGTTGCCCTGCTGTCAGAATATTAAAATGATAAAATACGGATGATTCAATATACAACTGTGAAGATTTCTATAGCTGTCTATATGGCATACCTTTTTACAGACTATAATAATTATAGGATATTTCTAAGTGGCACAATTAATTGTGGAGCACCTACTCACTTCCAGGCATTATCAAATAGTTTGAAATTACAAAGAAGTAATGACAGTGAATATCTCTGACTTGAAAAAGTCAAAGAG
>NW_017732322.1:24981-26583 GCF_001890085.2 Hipposideros armiger
ACTAAAAATGTTTTAGGCTTTTTCCTGTTTAGAATCCCACCCAGACTTCTACATTGCAAGTTGTTGTTATATACCTTAAATCTCTTTTAATCCAAATAGCTCTCCCACCTTTCTCCTCTCAAAATACTGATTTTTAGAGAGTCTAGGACATTAATCTTGCAGAGTGTCTCATAGTCTAGAATTGTCTTTTAACATTTTATTATTTGTAATATTTTCTATAATTGTAAATTTTGTCTAAAGGCTTAGCTTTTTTACTTTTTTTTTTTTTTTAGCTGAGCCATTCTGCCACCTGTTGGCAACTCAGCGGCAACTCAGCTCAGGCTGGGAATTGAACTGCTATTGCTCAGAGCTCACACTCTTGAGTGAGCTCTTAACCACCTGAGCCGCTCTGCCAGCAGCTTTTTACATTTTTAATCATCTTGGCAAGAATAGTTAATAGCTGACGTGTGTTTCCTAGTGTTCCATAACTAGTAATGCTGTTTGAATGCTTGGTTAAGAGTGCCTGCCTAATCTCTGCTTTGGAAAAGTACATTCTTCCCTCACTATTATTAGGCAGAATTTGAATTGATATCTTGGTACCTCTGCTTTGGAATTTTTCTAAATAAACAAACAGATAAAACCCTTAAGTTTATAACATGTACAGGTAAGTGCAGAAGCTATAATTGTGCAGTTTAATGAATTTGTTACAATGTGAACACATCCATATAACCATCATCAAAATCAAGACATAGAAGATTAACAGCACTCCTTCATGTCACCCAGTTATTAATCGTAAACATATCCATATTAACATTTCCATCACTATAGATTACCTATGCCTGTTTTTGAGCATTTTACAAATGGAATGAAACTATTTGTCTTGTTTCTTTCACTCAATGTCTTGTTTGTGAAATTTATCCATGTCGTTGCTTTGAGCAATAGCCTTTTTTTCATTTTCATAGACTATTTCATAGTAATGCAGTTTATTTATTCATTCTATTCTTTAAGGACTTATGGGTTGTTTCCAGTTTTTGCCAGTGATAAACAGCACTGCTATAAAATTCTTGTACATATCCTTTGGTGACTTATGTTTGCATTTTCATCAGGAATGTGCTTAGGAAGGAAATTGCTGATTCGCTGGCTATGTGTATTTACATTAGTAGTTATTAGAAAATAGTTTTCTAAAGTGGTTTAACAAATATATACTCCCCCTAACAAGGATAAACATTCCAGCCACTCCACATCTTCTTAAATTCTGCATGTTACAATGTAATTTTATTCCTGGATTTTCCCACCAAATGACAAACTAAATAAATCTTAGTGACAGAGACAACTGAAAGTTGTCCCACACACCTCTACACTCACCCTGGGCAAAGCAATGTTTCTATTGATGACCACTAGACTATGTTCACATTGTAAGGTCAGGTAAAGCTAAATGGGTGCCCAAGGATTTCTCCGAAGTTAAGGCAGCAATGTAGAGGATCCTAACATGGCACCCTTTACTGCTATTTGATTACACTCATCACACAGTTTTAAATTATTTGTTTAAATTTGTCTCAAGCTTCATGAGTTGGCTTTGTTTGCCACTGTGGCTGGTACAAAGTGATAATCAATAAATATTTG
>NW_017732322.1:30468-32139 GCF_001890085.2 Hipposideros armiger
AGCTCAGCAAAAGTGAACTTATTAAATGAAATTAAAACAAACTAAATATTCCAATCTGATAGGAAACAACTGCCATTGTTTTGATGTTATGTATCAAAAAGAATAATAGCCTCAGAGGTAAAGATACCTAAAAAATTTCAAGTATTAGAAACTGCAACACAGGAAAAAAAATTCTTGTATGTCTCATATTTTTCCCCATACCATCCATAAGACTATGATTCATGTTTTTAAATTGAAGGGGTTTTATAATGTGTTATATTAGTTTAGAATTGCAGTTTCATACATTTACCATATTCTCAAATTTTTTCTATCATGTGATTTTATATACATGCATTTTGTTGCATATGTACTTGAATTTATTATGAGTAAACAAACTTGAAAAATTGTATCACTAGTAAACTATTGGAAATACTGAGGACAATGTCATTTTATATTCAGTAAATTTTTAAGAGGCAATGTTACACATTATCTAAACATTCCTTCAGACAATTCTAATTATTAAGCTCGTAACTGATTCCATCATGTATTAAAATTTTAAATAGTATATTAAAGCAATATGTCATCTACATTCCTATAATCCTTAATAAATGCTATAGGATTGAAATGCAGTTACATTTTAGTTTGTATCTAGTGCAGCTATTATAGTTAACATTTTAATAACAATGTTTGCTGTGTAATATTATAGCTGTATAAGAAGTTTATCTACAACACTTTCTGTAATAAGAATGTAATTATATAATAGCATTTTTATAATTTATTCATACAATACATTTTTTTTTACAGTAAGTTATTGTTATTCTCAAGTAGTTTGTCTTAAATGGGAGTGAGCAGGTGGTTAAAGACAATGAGTTCAGGGACTAAGGATCCAGGGCACTGCCTTTTTCGTTTCCTACAAATCAGTTTGTCTTTCTATCATTTCTTCTGTATTCGTGGAAGGCAATGGTTTGTGTTAAGGGTTATTATTATCTGATATGAGAGGAAGAAAGAATGGGGTGAAAATTCTGAAAGCTGTTCATATGGATGCATTTTGCATTTCGTAATTGTGAAAATAATAAATGTGAAAAATAACATAATATTCCACTATCTAGGTGTGTAACCCATGCTAACATTTTAATGCTTTGAGTCTGTGCTACTATCATGCTTGGAACCTTTTACTTCTCAATAGTTTGACTTCCAGAAATAAGTGGAATGAAATCAAAGAGGTATGAGTAAGGACAATGCTTTAGATATCTTTGAATTTTAGGGGGCTGTGGGGTGAAAAAATATTTAAAAAGCTTTTCATGGTGGAAGAACAGGTATGAACAATAATGAGACATAGCCACTAAAGATAAATAGATTGATGATAGAGGGCAGGAAAGAATCATCCATGGTGAATGATTTCTTTGAGAAATTAGGGGCAGATAGGACCCAGAGGACTGTAGGGCAGAGGATGTGTGGAACGCAAGTAGATGAATAGGAAGTTAAGAGAATTACCATCTCGTGAAAGTTCTCATTTTAACATAAGTGAAAATGAAGTCATCAACTAAGTTAACAGGTTGGTAGGAGAGTCAGAGATTTGAAGTTTGGAAAAGACCTTTCATGGTTTGGACAGTAGGAGACTGAGCTTATTTAAAGACATTTAGAAGAGATGCTTGTTGAACTCAGAGGTGTTCTATAAGGCTTCAATGACAC
>NW_017732322.1:34769-35697 GCF_001890085.2 Hipposideros armiger
TAAAATAAAAATGTGCATTATGTATGTGTGTACATATAGGTATAACAATTAAGTTTGCAAACTTGTTGCCAACATCTAACTTTTTCTGATGTCAGAGGGATTATTCATTATGAATTTGTACCAACTGGACAGTTAACCAAATTTACTATTTGGAAGTGCTGAAAAGGCTGCGTGAAAAAGTTAGACAAAGACGACCTGAACTTGTCACCAACAATTCATGGCTCTTGCATTATGACAATGCACCAGCTCACACTGCATTATCTGTGAGGGAGTTTTCAGCCAGTAAACAAATAACTGTATTGGAACACAGTCCCTATTCACCTATCTGGCTCCCAATGACTTCTTTCTTTACCCAAAGATAAAGGAGATATTGAAGACACTTTGATGACATTCAGGACATCAAGAGTAATATGACAAGGATAATACGCCATTCCAGAAAAAGAGTTCCAAAATTGTTTTGAAGGGTGGACTAGGTGCTGGCATTGGTGCATAGATTCCCAAGGGAAGTACTTTGAAGGTTACCATAGTGATATTCAGCAATGAGATATGTGGCACTTTTTCTAGGATGAGTTCATGACCTTAATTGTCAGACCTCATGTATGTATTATATCTGTACTATACATGTATATAATGCATTATTTTTCATGACTTCACACTTAACAAAATGTTTCCATTAACCCATTAATCACAGGTCTTGAAAGCACCAGATAAATAAGCTTCTACTATATTTGCTTCTAGTTGGAATCATAATAATTTACAGTGGTTGCACTTTTTATTTCTTGTTCACATCCTCAGTTTGACCAATCTGGTATAATATCTGATTAACTTAAGAATAGAAAAATAGGTTATTACTTAATAACTTTGTTTAATAGATCACAGTCAAGCACAACTAAAATTACTTTAGGAAAATTAAAATCAGGATTGTTGA
>NW_017732322.1:36582-40711 GCF_001890085.2 Hipposideros armiger
AGCCCTATAATTAATCCTGAAGATTATACACATTTTATTGTAATGTTGTTGGGAATCTTTTCTTGACTGCTACTACTCTACATATGAGTTTGGCATGAGTTTATAATTCTATTCATACTCCATAGAGGATTATGATTTGCTGTGCCCCAAAACCAGACAGAACACATTTACTTACAGGATGAGCAATATAAATATGTATTTATTTCAAAATCTTCAGAATCTTCATTCTTATGTGTTATCTAATGTAAACACTAGGATGCTTTAAAAGTTTGTCCTGAGTTAAAATATTTAGTAAGATTCACTAATTCAATGAATTTTAGCCACTGAATACAATGCTTGCATCATGAAAAATCATAAACCTTATAAGGCTTTAGCAGTGCCCTCAACTATAAGTGATTTAACTGATCTTGATGAATCCTAAGTAACGGAAAGAAAAATGTCTTTACTGAGGGAATCAGGTATGGTAGAGAAGGAGAAACAGCACCCAGCGATGTCTTGGTAAAAAGTAATTTTTTAGCAGCAGTTTTTCATATTGATAGAAGAATGCTTTTCCTGAAGCAGGGCTCAGTGCCCAAGTATGGGATATGTGTCCTGATGTTTTAAGAGTTGTAAGAGTTATAGACAGATTCTGTAAACTAAAGTTATCTTCAAGTGTAGGATTTCTAGTCACATCTTTTACTACAATTACTCAGATGCTGCCATATATAAAGCAGTGCATGAATCCATAAAACTTACTTCCCCTACTCTTGAAAGTAAACAGAACACTTCAGTAACAAAATCAAATTGGTTTTGAGAGCAAAGCAAAGAAAGAATTCTCTCTGGGCCTCAGTTGAATCTCTTAAAAAAGGAATTAATTTGATTATAGTGATAATAAACAGCAGACACATAATTTAAAGAGCAGTTCAAATTGACTTAGACAAAAAGTAACTTTAAAATATGAATAATTTAAAAACACTATTCTTTAAAAAAGACCACAATTTATTAACTTATGTATGTTGGTTTCAGAAGATGATCATACTTTCAAGAACTATGTGAATGGGAATAAAATCGTGCTTTAAGTTTTTTATGTGACCTAATACAAAATAGGGTGACTAGCTTAGCAGCCACATACCCAAGTTGCAGCAAAGTTTGAAATAGCGTCCACATTTAAACAATCTAGCCCAAAGAGTCATGACAAAGTATATCATCTTTATTCCACAAATACATCCCTCCTTGAGAAGTTCTTTCTGTGCAGCCTAAGTTTGAGCCAGTGAGCATACAGTAGGTGGGGAAGCTCATTTATCGAACATAAAGAACTGCTTGTTGGGTTTCTTTGTTTAGACATAATTACTTTACAGAATTCATGATCATGAATGTCACTAAATTTTTTCAGGGTATTTCTTCATTAGTTGCTTTTAACCAAGAACAAAGAGCATTCAGAATGACTAGAGAATAAACACAAATGACTTCTT
Organism: Hipposideros armiger; assembly: GCF_001890085.2. NCBI lineage: Eukaryota > Metazoa > Chordata > Mammalia > Chiroptera > Hipposideridae > Hipposideros > Hipposideros armiger. The sequence continues at coordinate 38,034 of NW_017732322.1, forward strand.
AAGATCCTGTTATCACCTCTGATGTTTTTAAATGTGTAGAAAAGAGCAGTTGTGAGATGTAGTCCTTTTCAAGTCATGAAGTATACTTTTTCCCTCACATAGTAGGTGACAGGTTATTACTTTTAATGCAGANAGAAGAACCGGAGGAATGTAGAATCCTGATTGCCTAAAGCACAAAATGGTGTCAGGAGATGAGGACTAGTGTGTCATGTTGCTGCTGTATATTGAGAGAACGGAAGGCTGAGAAAAAAAACACTGGGTTTAGTGATGCCAAGGGGATTTATTGATAAGAGCAGTTGCAGTAGGAGGTAAAATTGTGATTGGGGTGAATAGAAAATTGATGAATAAAAATCAGATATAATAAATAAAACTAATGTTTAGTATACATTTTGTTGTTAAGAGGAAAATTGAATAGTAACTGGAGGAGGAATAACATAAAGTACAATATTGCTAAGATAAGATAAATAATTTAATATTTATTTGGGGGAATGAATCACTAGAAATGAAAAACTAAGGTAGGAAAAAGGGGAAATTTTCTAAAAGAATATTTCTGAATGTAGGTAGGAGAATGGAATCTAGTGCTCAAATAGACAGCTTGGCTTTGGGTAGTAGAACATGCAGTTTATTTAAAGTTACAAGAAAGAAGGCAAAATATATGTATTATACATATATAAATGCTGAAACTATAAGTGATGGTGATGTCTTTTGAAGGTTTCCTTTTAATGTCTCAAAGTTCTCAGTGAAATTACAAATAACACCAGCTCACATAGAGAATGGGTTTTAATGTTTTTTTGAAAAGAAAACGGAGTGGAGGAATAGATGAATTAAAGGTCTATACAGTATGACTTTGGTTACCCATTATGAGTACACTCTGAATTTAGTGACAAGGGATTTACAAAGAAAATAGTTATTATGGTTTTGTGCGTTTTTCCTCTAGGCATGATCAGCTACGGGAGAGCAGATAGACAGTATTTGGGGAACCAAATTGAACTGGAGTTGTGGTTTAACCAAAGAAGTATGATAATGTGATGAGGCCAGGGAATTGGATAATATCCAAGAGATTCCTCATTATATTTAACCATGTGTAAGGAGAATAGTCAGAGCATAATGGGAATGAGGGACTAAAATGATGCCAGTATGAATGGAGTAAAAATCTTGGTAGAGTTGGAAAATGTTCAATACATGATTACTAAAGGGAGGGGGCTAAAAATGATGGTATTGTCCAGAGGTAAATGTTTGAAATTGTATTTATAGAAAACTCTCAGTTACTGGTAATGATTAGGTCTTGAGTGTAACCATGGAAGCGGTCTAGACCAAGATCATTGGATGAGAAATTATTTATTAGTTAAGATATGCTAGCCTTATAATTATGTGGCAATAATTAACACCCCTCTCCAAAAAAAGTGCATCATAGTTCAATTTTCAAAAATATGTTCCTAGTTTGACAACTATCTTCCAACAAATGATTCAGAGACTCAGATTTGCTCTATCTTTTCAATTCACCAACCCTTTATTTTCATCACATTCAATAGGCACAAGATTGAAAATAGCGATAGGAGAGGCCAACTCATATTTTAAAAGCCTTGGCCCTGAAGTGGCACACATGATTTTTGTCACATTCCATTAGTGAGAACTAGTAACACTGCTATACTTACATAAAAATTTGGAAAGTGGTACTATGAAGTATGGTCCATATTTCATTGGAAATTTTGTACCATGAGAGAAGAGAATGTGTTTTAGTTTACATCACTTTGCACTACTGGAGGACATGGGACCAAGTGATCAGGAATTAAATGAATTATTTAAGTTAGTGTAGCAGTCACTAAAAATGATGTCAGGGGTAGCACTGGAGAAAGAGACAGTGGTTCAGGAGCTAATGTAAATGAAATGAATCACTTATGAAACGGTAAATGAATGTAACAAGCATGACATAGTAGAATTCGTAGTTAGGGTCTGGTGACATGATAATCAAAAGTGGATGTTTTGGGGAGTTGAGAGGGAGAATCACTTGGGAATAAAGCTGAGGAGCAATGAAGACACATACCCATCCTTGAAGCCAGGTAGTGTGAGGACCATGGGAGAGTAAACAGCTACCACCTAAGAGAGGTGCAGGTGAAACATGTCATTAGGGGAGATTTGGGTTTTCTTTTGGATAAGGAAGTGATGGGAACTCCCCCCCACACACACACAAGATTTTCTTTTTTCTATAAAACTTTGATTTTTCAGCTATAGATATACTGTTGATCGATCTGGAATGTCAGAGGGAACAGTGAAAGAGTCTCAGGAGATGGAATAGATTGGAAGGTGGGAGGAAAGACAACATGTAGAACTGTATATGTGGATGAGGGTCTCAGGAGGTGAAGGATAACTAGAGACACATGGGGTTCTTTTGATTGACATGAATGGAAATTAATCCTAAGACCCATAGTAGTGAAAGGGATGTGGTCATCAAAGGACGGAAGGCTTATCCCGACTCCTGCTAACAGAAGTGTAAAGTCTTTCAGAAGAGCAGGCATTTTCAGTGATTTGGCACTTCCTTAGCCACTGCCAAAGGGGCCCTGAAAGGCATCTCCCTTCCCATAGTGCATGGATTTCCTCTTGAATTCTGATGAAGGAGGCATCTTGGCTTGCAAAGGGATAGACTTACTCTGACCCCAAGGGCTCCCTTTTGATTCAAG
>NW_017732322.1:41826-55558 GCF_001890085.2 Hipposideros armiger
GTACACAAGTATGGCTCTCCCACTAGAATATAATCTTCATGACTATGGGGACTTCATACTTTTGTTCATTGTTGTTACTCCATCTTCTATAGCAATACTTGGCACTCAGTTGGCACTCAATAGACATTTTTTTTATGAATGGAAAAATCAAGCCTATAAATGTACACCATGAATGATATAGATAAATCAAGATAGGAAACAAAGTTGGTAGACTGTATCAGCTACAAAGTAAGGCCATGCTTCCAAGGCTTGCTATTTCAACATTCGCTGACTTAAATTTTTTTGCCCTATTTATTTATAGTAAGATTTCATACAGAAATTCTGCAGCTATTAGCAGGCTTGGAATTTTGAAGGGAATGCAAGTGGAGAAACTGATAAAATTTTCCAGCTGAAGAATTCTCCCACTATATCCTTCTAAAGACCACTTGTGAGGAGAGATGGTTAAGTTTTTTTAAAATTAAGCTCTTTATGTGCTGGTTCATTGTGGATTTGGTGGTGTGAAGATCAAGCATTTAGCATCTGATGATTTCCCTCAGGTTGAGGAAAGAGAAGATGTTATGAAATAACATTAGTGACTGGAAAGCATTCGCTAGATAAACATAATTCCTGCAAATCTTGAGTACACATTTGAAGTTTTGGGTTCTTAAGAGTTAAAACCTGAGCTTGGTTGAGTGATTGCTCTCTGACATGTTTTAGGATCATAGGTACGAAGGAGATAGCTGCTTGGGTTTACCTAGGGCTGGAGTTTTAACTGGTAACTACCATGCACAGAAAGAAGGGTAAAGAAATTGAGGTTCTTTGCCAGGCAAGTGGTTATATAATGGACCATATATCTGAGGTGGGAAAGGAGGGAAATGAAAATGGAGAAAATACGTAGTGAGGATGTGAACTTGAATTTGCCTCAAGACCCACTCTGTTTTGACCATAAACCATAGTCTCAAAGAAAATATCTACTGACAAGTGTTATGTTTTATCCCTTAAAAAAAGAATTTAAAATGTATTTTTATCAATATGAAATATTATTTAAAACATCACTTACTAACTTTGTGATATATCTTATCTTCATTCCTAAGCTCTGGATATGCAAGATAACTAAATACATTCCCAATCATTAATGAGCTCGTAGTCTAATGGGAAAGATAGACATGTAAAGGAATTATTTAAAATGTTAAGCACTTATAAAAATATGATAGAACGAAAAGAAAGGAGAATGGCAATAATACCCTCTCTGATCAAAAGTCGGCATTATACATATAGATAGTTCTGTGAAATGAATGTGTGGTTTTAGGAAGGGTATGCATGAAAAAAGCTTGCAAATATTTATGATTCAATTATTTGATTCAGGAGACATTGGGAGCAGTGTAAAAGCACTGACATTTAAAACCTGAAAAGTCCTATAATCGACTTGAATGTCTGGTTAGCCTGCCCTTCAGATGTTTTATAGATGTGGAAATTTCTGACTTCCAGAAAGTATAAAAGACTTTTAGAGAGTGCATATATTTACCAGTCTCTTTTTTGCACCTATAATCAAATCTAAGGGAAATAATACAGAGGCGATTGTTCGAATTCTTTTTTGCTGATTTAACACATCATTTCCCACTAAATATTGGAGTATATTCTATATCCACATGTCATTATTACAGATATCACTGTTAGGGATTAAATGAAATAATGTATAAAATGGCCTTTGCACAGAGCTGGGAAAAGGAGAGCAGTAAATCCATGTCAGTCATACAGCTATATATTGTTGACATCTTTTTACTACTGTTTTCTAGGTTTCAGGTGCTTTCTCAAATATGTCTCTTCCTCTACTTATTAATTCTACACTCTCCTAAGGTGATTTTATCCACTTATATAAATTTAATTAATGTCTATCTGCTACAATTCCCAAATGTACATTTCAAGCCTAAGAACAAAGCTAAATCTCAGAAGGAACATGTAGGCTTAATATACACAGTTGGGGCCTGTTAGCAGATAGACAGTCTGTGAAAAGGGATTATCTTATTATAGCTTGGGCTGCTATAACAAAATACCATAGACTAACAGACACTTAAACAACAGACACTTATTTCTCACAGTTTTGGAGGCTGGAAAGTACAAGGTCAGGGTTCCAGTGTGGTTGGGTTCTAAGGAAAGCTTTCCTGGTTTTCAGACTGTTGCCTTCTTGCTGTGTCCTTATGTGACAAAGAGGAAACTCTTATGTTTATTCCTTTTCATATGAGGGCTATGATCCCATCATAGAGGCTCCACCTTCATGATCTTATCTAAACCTGATTACCCTCCAAAGTCTGCACCTCCTATTACCATCACATCACGGGGTAGGGTTTCAGCATATGAATTTTGAGGGGGCACAAACACTTAGTCCGTAATAGTGATTAAAGATATGTTGAACTTGAAATTTTGTCATTGGGACGTGTAAGTAGAAATAGCTAGTAACCACATCTTGAATGAAACTACAAAAAATTCTAGTCAATCTCCTGGCCTTCCATTGCTTCCTGACTGAGCCAATGACTCCACTGTATACCTAGCCACTCATCCTGGAAACTAGAGGTTATCTTTTTCTCCTCTGTTTCTGTCATCTAACACAGGAGCTTAGCCAATCAATCATAAACTCATCTACCCAAAATATATCTAGAAGTCCTCTACTTCTTTCTCTCCTCGGTGCTGCTACCTTGACCCAATTCACACTGCCTCTTCCTCCCGTACAGTAATGCCCCCTAATCAGTCTCAGAGTAACCACTCTCAAAAAGATTGTACCCTTCAAAAGATTATGGGTCATATTTTTCCCCTCTTTGCCCAGTTACCAACATTTAATGGGTAAACCTTTTAATCCCCTCCCTATGACTCTATTCCAATCCACTTTATACAAGAGGATAGAGAAACGTGCTAGTGTTCCATTAAATAACTCATTCCTAATATGTTTAGAAACAGAATCTGATAGCTGTTGGGTCTCATTATTAGTTGATAGTTTACTATGATGTAAAGTGAGTAAAAGGCTTCATTCATTTTTTCCTTTGGCCTCCTTACTCAGATTGGTAGGATGGTGAGGGTTCTCTTCTTTCTCTCACTAAGCCTATGCTAATCTGGATAGGATTGTGAAGGCTCAGTAATGCCAATGGCTAACGGCCTGGTCAGTTGGTGCTGAAGCTGACTGCATAGGATTGGCCTCTCCTGCAATGCGTTCTGAAGATGCCTGCACCTCCAGGTGTCGCTCCTACGGGACTGTCACTGTCACAGTCCATCAAGTTCACCTCCTGTGACTCAGCCTCTTTCTTCTTACTTAGGTGGTAGGACACACCACAATCTCACCACTAATGTTAAAACCGATAATGGCCTTAGTGTCAGAGCTTTTTGGCTTTATTTCTAAAATATGTGAAACTCTTTACTGGAGAACCTGNTAATGAATGCTATGGAGAAAATAAAATGGAGGAAAAGGTTAAGGAATGTTAGTAATGGGGCTAAACTTTACATAGGTGTATAGTTTTCAATGGCTGGTGTAACTATTGCCATAAATTTAATAGCTTAGTATCTTACAATAGAAATTCATTATCAGTTCTTTAGTGTTATATGGAGTCATACAGACCTTGAGTGAATGGGTCTCACTGAGCTAAAATCCAGGTATTGGCTGGGCTGCATACTGTCTGAATGCTCTGAGGGATAGTGCATTGTCTTGCCTTTTCTGCTTCTACAGGCCATTTACATTCCTTGGCTCATGGTCTTCCTCTATCTCCAAAATTAGCGACGTTGCGTCTCTCGATGCCTTTCTCATATCACTCTCCTCTTCTGTCTTGCTCTTTCACTTTTAAGTACCCTTGTGATTGTATTGGGCCCACCTGGATAATATAACATAACTTCGTTAGCAATCTTAATTTCATATTCAGCCTTAATTCCCATTTGCTATGTAACCTGACATATTCACAAGTTCTGGGTATTAGAATATGGGCATCTTTGGAGGGCCATTATTCTGCCTACCACACAGGATATCTAAGAAAAGCCTCACTCACATTTGAGTAATGATTTAAATGAAGCACAAAAGCAACCTTTAGAGGATGAACATTCTAAGTGGATGGAAAGCCTGTGAAAAGACTCTGGGGCAGGAACATGCCGAGAGCGTTCCAAGAAAGCTGAGCCGGATAGTGTGTCTGGCGTAGAGAGCCCAAGATGAGAAGATTAGTAAAAGAGGAATTCCAAGTATAATGGCAGAGTTTGGAGGTGAAATAGTCCTTATAGGTCATAGTAAAAAAAAAAANCTCCACAACTAGACTGAAGAACAAAACAGCAATTTGTCTACCTGTCTGTTCCCCTTCCCCGATTCCCCAACGCTGTTCCCCTTCCCCCAATTCCCCAGTAAAATCTTAAAAAAAAAAAGATTTGTGGCATTGACAAAAGAATAGACAAATAGACCAATGGAATAGAAAAGAGAGCCCAGGAATAGACCCACATAAATACAGTCGACTGATCTTTGATAAAGGAGCAAAGGCAATACAATGAAGTGAAGACAGTCAGTAAATAGTGCTGGAACAACTGGAGACCCATAGGCCAATAAAAAAAAAATCTATACACAGACCGTACATCCTTCACAAAAATTAACTCAAAATGGATCATAGACCTAAATGTAAGATGAAAAACTATAAAACTCTAAGGATGATTGTTTAACTCCCTATGATGACTTTGTTATTATTCAGGTTACAAAACAAAACATAAAACATTTAGTCAATGGCTTACAAGGTGGTTATTAAAACCAAAAGCTTCTCAGCATTCTCACAGGCCAAACGCAATCTGTCAATTGGAAAGTGGCCTCTGCTAAGTGATATTGACAAATTATTGTCACAAGTGTACTTGGAAAACCACAGTAAATAAATCGGTTATGTTACCTAATTAGGATTCTATTTGAGAACTAATTAAAATGACTTACAAAATTAGGGAAAATTTTATTTAAATTCTAAAAACCTTTTAAAAGTTTATTCTTTTTTTTCCCATTCCTTTGGTTAGAAATTGAATTAATGTAAATTAAAATTTCCATTTTCCTTTAAAATTTTTTTCTAAATTTGCTTATTTCTATATGAGACACTATGATTTATATGAGATGAATGTAACTGGAAGGCTACAGATGTTATTATGAATAGAAATGGCCATAATAATCAGCTGTAATTACCATCTGGGATGAATTCATGTTGAATCAGTGTTTTCCTTTTAACATTGGGTGGACAATTTCATACATGATGTTAGATCACTGAATTCACAATAACTGAATTATGGAGAACTAATTGTTGTATGTGTATTTTATATGTTGTGCTCTGGATAGTTCAATATATCAGGACACCCTANATCTCACCACTAATGTTAAAACCGATAATGGCCTTAGTGTCAGAGCTTTTTGGCTTTATTTCTAAAATATGTGAAACTCTTTACTGGAGAACCTGTTCCTTGGAGCTGTCTGTTTCATAGTACCTCATGCTTTTCAAACACCTTTTAAAATTGTCTCCATAAAATTTTGACCTTCCTTTTTTTCTTCTCAGAATATGAGCATATTTGGACATGTGTTCTAGATTCATGGCCTGTAAATTACATAAACTTCTATAGTAAAAAAATTGCAACTAGAGGTAGGTGGAGCCAATTTATATTGCAATCAGAATAATAGCACCACAATCTTATTAATGGTTAAAGAATACATAGTATGCCATTGTGCCTTCAAGAAGTCAACAACCCAAAGAGAATTGAAGGTTTTTAAGAAACTATCAATGGAAATGTGGGAAGATTGCTTATTGGAGACATGTGTCAACAACCTTGATTATTGTTTAGACTTAAGTTTGATTTGTAGTCTTTGGGACTTAAATCTTTGTTGCATTTTCAAAGTATGAACAGCTTACCTTTGCTAAATTAAGTCCTTTGGGTTTCAACATCTTTTACCTGATACACACACATGTAGACATATGCGTGCATCTCAGGATAATTACTGCTCTTTTCAAATAGTTGATGCAAAGATATAAAAAAAAATCTAAGGACTAATTTTATTTGTTCCTGTCTTAATAATAATAATAGCAAATAATAATTATTATTATAGCAGCTAGAACAACTCTAAAATATGCCAGAAAATTTGCATGCATTATTTCTAAATCTTTTTAAAACCTACTAACTAGCTGTGTATGTGATACAATATTTTGAGGTATTATAATTTTTCTCCCTGCGTTTTCCCCCTTCCACTCCCACCCTCCAACCCATTCCATATAAGCAAATGATCAGACTTTCATTTGTTTTGAATGAGTTTTGGGAGAACGTGGAATACAGAATCTTTCTAAGCCCCACTATGAATCTTTCTAAACCCCAGAGATATGAGAAGATTGGGACATAGACAATGTGTCTTGACCATAAATATAAAGGGGGAAAGATTTCACTAAAATTAGAGATTTTCCAGCTTGGTGTGAAGGGAGATGGTGAGAATGAAGTTTTGGAGTCTCAGAATACAGGATACATGTCTCTGATTTCCATCAGAGAAGCCAAAGGGCCAGACGTATTTCCAGAGGAGAAATAGCTACAAGATCCGTTTGGGCAAGTGTGGTCACTAGCAACCTCAGAGGAGATCTCAGAACCCCAGGAAAAGCTTGGATTAGGTTCCAGGTCCTCAAGTTCATGATGATGAAAGGAAGGATGGAACCTGTCAAGGAAGGTGACCCTAGGACAATATGGCACCTGGCCTGGAGCTGCATAGGGTTTTAAAATAAGGACACAGATTCTGAGGAAAGGGTAGAAATACCGTCTCCCTAAAAGACTTTGAATAAATAGGATTGGGCCAGTTCAGTATGGTAACGATTTCTTGAATTTCTGTTTCTTGCAATAACTAAAGAAAATTATTAAAAATGCCAGTGGTGTTTAGAGAATACATTGAATTGAATTGAATTAAACAATGGTAGTAGTTTAGCGATCTAATCACTTCATTTTGATATAATAGTGCCCTCTGTCTAGCATGTATTGGTTTTTCAGGTATTGTATATTGTCTGAATCCTGACCTGAATCAAACTTTTATCTAATTGAAAGCATATTGGAGTTAGACATTGTAAAGAAATGTAATTTTTCAGGATTTCTTTCTGTCATGAATTTGGTGAATAAAGTTTGTTTTGCATTTTAAGAAATGCAATTGCAGCAGCTGAAACTCATTACAATGCATCTTAAGGCATAAGTTATGTTGTGCTTATAAATTTCCATCCTAATGTATTTCTATTGTTATATTTTTTGCTTACAAAGATTTTTATATCACTTTATTTAATTGAAATCAAACGATGTTTTTTACCTTTTAGTGATGCAGAAAAAAAATGCATTTGTAAGCTGCTATTATTCAAATTGAATTTTCTTATAAAATTCTAGAAGTCTTTAGTGCAGAACATTTTACATATGTTTAAAACAAGTGCTAAAACTGTGACTTCCACTCCACCCAACCAATGGAGATGATATGGTAGCTGAGATTGTAATTGTTTATCTGCAAGGTGCTGTTGAGTCATCAAATGATACAAGATTCCAACAAATTAACATGAAAGTAAAAAGGGAAATATTCGATGTGTACAGACATGCTCATCACTTTGTATAATATGTTTAGTAAAATAACTGAGTGAATACTAACCCATAATGGTCTGTATTCTTAGCAGCATTATATGATTACTTTTGGATTTTTAAAAATATTAGCATGTATATTTTAGAAAATAATTCAGAAAACTGCTTATAAATTGAGCCCAATTCTGAAGGAAGTGCTTGTTCATGACTAACCCTATGAGTTACTAAGATAGGTAAAAGATTTGAAATTATTTCCAATCTAATACTAATGTCTGATGCCATTCTGAAATTGCAGAGTATCTGGGACAGTTGTATAAATTCTCAGCTGGATTATGGTTTTCTTGTGTCTTTATGTTCAAGTAGTGACCCTGGTTCTGATGTTAGAAGGTTTTTGCAAAACCCAACAAAACTGAGGAAATAAATGTATGATGTATTCTTTATGTTAAGTTTCTTATTTCTTAACCCTCTAGTTGGAAATATATTTTTAATCTAAGTGAATGTTGCCTTTTGTTCTAGAATGTTTTGTTGAATTTTAAAATGACCACAAATGTTTCTCATCCCTACATGTACATTCTTTAGCAATGTGATTTTGCTGCTTGTCCTATTTGACTCTGAATCTGGCCAACTGACTTGCTTTGGCCAGTGGGACATTAGCAAATGGAATGCAAGCTGAGGCCCCTTGTCATTAACCCTCTCTTGCTGATGGGAACCCTTCTCCTATGTTATCAAAGAGAATGAGAGACAACCTGGAAACAGGCCCTTGCTGTCCCAGCAATCCCAGCCAATGAGTGAAGCCATCTTAGTCCATTAAACCCAGGCATCCAGCCGAGACCAAAAGAATCTCTGGATGAATCCAAAGAACATGAAAAATAATATACATGTGTTATTTTACGCCACTATGTTTTGGTACATATTATGCATCAGCAGCAGGTAGGCTTATAGATCAAGATGAAATAGAGAACTATTATAATGACATACAGGATCCGACAATTAAGTTTGTGAACTTGTTGCAATGATGTTGCTACCCTTTTTTGATACCAGCTGGTATCAGTTGTACCATAGTTAACTATGTTTACTATCTGGAAGTGCTGAAAAGGCTGAGTGAAAAAGTTAGATGAGCTGAACTTTTCACCAATAATCCGTGGTTCTTGCATCATGACAATGTGCCAGCTCACATGGCACTGCCTGTGAGGAGTTTTTAGCCAGTAAACAAATAACTGTATTGGAACAACTTCCCTACTCACCTTATCTGGCCCCCAATTACTTCTTTCTTTACCTGAAGATAAAGGAAATATTGAAGGAAGACATCTTGATGACATTCAGGACATCAAGTGTAATAGACAATAGCTCTGATGACCATTCCAGAAAAAGAGTTCCAAAATTGCTTTGAAGGGTGGACTAGCCACTGGAGTCAGTGCATAGCTTCCCAAGGGGAGTACTTCAAACATGACCATAGTGATATTCAGCAATGAGGTATGTAGCACTTTTTATAGAATGAGTTCGCAAACTTAATTGCCTGATTTCATAATACTACTTTATCTTCTGCTAGAAAGCCTGTCTGACTTTGTGCTTTGACTTCTAGTTATTGTAGATTCCTCAATACTTAAATGAAAAGTTCCAAACCCTTATTTCTTTCCTCTCATCATTATGATTGTAGTCCCTAATTCTGATTTGTTAGCTTAGGTTAACATCCCACTTGTTTTTGGTAACTGCCTACGCTTGGTATTGAAAGTAGTGCTTTTCTTTGACATTTGTTTAATAGTGAGAACATTTTCTATACCTGTGGGTGCATTAATTAAAGCTTCTTTTCCCAAACTATATTTCCATGTTCCTCCATGCAGTAAATCCTTTATAGGTCTGTTGGGCTCATTTGAATCCACGTAGGTATTTCTCAGGCTCTTTCTGGTCTACTAGAATTTGGCCCTCTGTCCTTCTCTCTTGGTGCCTTGGATACCACCTTGAATTTATTGGCTCAGGCATCTGGCTTACAATGTAATTTGAGGAAATACATCTTTGAAGGAAACATTATTGTTACTTGGAACTACATAAAACCAGGCTAAAACAATGGATTTTGTGTTATGATTTCAAGTATATTCAGAGTTATTCCTTCTAAATATATTGTCATTGTGCCCAAACTTTTGTTGCTCCTTGGAACAAAATTCCCTTGGTTTTCATCATTTGCTAATTCTCTATTAGAAATAGCCACTCATTAATTTCCTAACAGAGGAAAAGTACAAGACAATGTAACTCAGAAATGAATGCTTTGAAAAGAAGAGGGACAGGGGTGGAAATATGCAGATCACAGGGTATTCTTTAAAAAAATAAATATGGTAGTGGGATTATAAGCACAGATTTGGATTCACAGAGACCAGGGCTAAAATTATAGCTTCACTATTTACTGATTATCTACATGAATTTNGTAGCATAGTTTGATATCATGTAGTTTGGTACTTCCAGCTTTGTTCTTTTTTCTCAAGATTGCTGTAGCTATTTGGGGTCTTTTGTGGTTCCATATAAATAATGGGAGATTTTGGAGGTGAAATAGTCCTTATAGTTCACAGCAAAAACAAACAAACAAACAAACAAACAAACAAACAAACAAAAAACTTTTATGCCGATACATTTTTTTTTTTTAGCTGAGCCATCCTGCCACCTTTTGGCAGCTCAGTGGCTGCTCAGCTCGGGCTGGACTCGAACCGCTGTTGCTCAGAGCTCAAACTCTATGCATATACTTTTATACAGACTTAAAAATGCTATTGAATTTTAAGTAAAAAAGTAACATCTGACACATATTTTTAAAAGATCATCCTAGAAGCTTGTAGCTAAACAGAATAAAAAAACTCTCTAATGAAGATTATGGTGGCCTGGTGCAGAGTGGTAGTAGAGCGAAAAGTGAGTAGTAGTTGGATTCTGGGTATATGTCAAAGGCAGAAGAAACTTGGGAGAAACTCATTTGCCCTTTATCAAGATGGGTAAGATAATGAGAAAAACAGTTTTTTTGTTTTGTTTTATGTTGTTGTTTTGGGCAGTAAGTGATATTACTAGTTAGCCTGGGACATGTAAAGCTTAAGATAGCTGTGAGACATCCAAATTAAGATAGCTAGTAGAGAGTTGAACATGAGTCTAAAGTTCAGGAAGATAGTAATAAGTGACAGATTATATTTGGTTTTCAAAGCCAGAAAAATGACTGAGGTACTCTGTTATGACTGTAGATAAGAAATAGAGGAGATTAAAGAACTAAGCACTGGGGCACTCCAAACAGAGGTCAGGGGAAGGAAGAGGACCCAACAAAGTACACTTACATAGAAAATACAAAGATGGGAGAAGAACCGGAGGAATGTAGAATCCTGATTGCCTAAAGCACAAAATGGTGTCAGGAGATGAGGACTAGTGTGTCATGTTGCTGCTGTATATTGAGAGAANATCTGTTTTGAAACAAGTTGATATTTCAGGTTACCACTTGGCATCTTTCCAGTTGAAAAAATATATGGATTCAGGTAGAATAAGGGAAGTCAATATTATCTGTGATGAGGCCATTTCCTGTGAAAGATCCACCTCCCTCCCCTACCACCTAAAAGTTTAGAAGAAGGCTAATTGAATATACTCAGACACGTGTTAAAGGCATGCCATAGTGGTTCAATATAGAAACACTGTATAGATAGATTTAAATATTGCTTTTCCCAGTCCAAAGGTTTATCTTTATGTGTGTGATATCTATGGGTTTGGACATGTTAATTTTAATGCCTCAGTTATTCAATATTTTTTACTGCATCATTTTCTTTGTCTTTTGGAAATAGAAATGTAGTTGTATCTATTTAAAAACTTACAGAATAATTTCAGGTCAAAACCTTAAATATTAGATAACAATTGGAAATTTAAATTTGTTTCTTAGTGTTTTCTGTATTTTCCCAAATAAATATTTGTTACTTTAATAATCAGGAAAATTAAATATAATATTTAGAAGTTTAAGAATCAAGTTATAAATGTCAAACTAAAATCATATAGTATATCAAAATGAGAACTTTGGTAACTGCAATTAAACTTTAAAAGTATGTGCTTAATTTAAAACTAATGTTCTCGATATTCCTGTGGAAAAATAACTACAAATGATATCGCATTTCATTCATTATGATTTTCTGATATAATCATTTATTTAAAATTTTATAAAAGTAAACTGGAAAAATATGTTATCAGGTTATAAATTAATAAACTTTAAAAGGTTTGTGAAAACACTGCTTTATATCACATTATTATTTAACTTAAAGAAATAGCACTTGAACTTCTAAGTCTTACCAAACTTTAAAAAAACTGTGTTGTATTTTGTAAGGAAAAGCAGTGATGATCAACAAAAATGTGGCAGCTTTACATAAAAGGGAAGATTTATAATCTTCAATTACATATATTAGAATTCTATTTATAGTTTGTTACTTTTGACTATTTTCTTAATTGTTTAATTCTTAATTACTTTACAAATATTTGAAATAGTACTGCTTCTTCATTTGCCAATCAGGCTAAGTGTTATGGTAGAGTTGTAATATATATTTATAGTGTGATATAAAATATTATTTGTGGCAAGAAGGCAAACATATAAACTGAATTGATTTATTGATAATATGCTAAATGTAATTTTTAAAAATTTCTATAAACTGTTTGAGAATATGAGGATTGACTGTCCTCATGTCTATGGAACAATAATTTCAACAAAGTAAAATGTATATTATAAGACAATAGATTTTGTTTTTAATGGGGTGACAATTGTTAGTAAAGTTACATAGGTATCAGGTATACAGTTGTATAATACGTCATCTATATATCACATTGTATGTTCACCACCCGGAGTCAGTTCTTCCATCACCATATATTTGATCCCCTTTACCCTCATCTACCACCTCCCTCCCCCCTTACCCTCTGGTAACCACTAAACTATTGCCTGTGTCTATGAGTTTTTGTTTCTTCATTTGTCTTATCCCTTTGTTGTTTTCAGTTCACAGACAATAGAATTCTTGTTCTCAGTAGTTTATCATCTACCTAAAGAACTTAAACACATCTATTCCAGTTTGTTACTAAGGAGTATAGAGTGCATGGAAGCTGGATTGGTTTTGAATGCAATAATATCAGAAGTTGAAGAGAATAATGAGCAATTCTTCAATTGCTCTTTGTGTTTCTATACAAAGCTTCATTTCTGTAATAAGGCCTTCTGCTTTAGTATATAATAATTTCAATGAAAATGACTTAGAGTTATTTGTTCTCTAAACTATAAACATTATAATTATAAGCACTATAAGTATAATTAAAAGCATTATGGCCTAAGACAGCAAAGCCTGTAGTATTAACTGGAAATGGTCTTTGACAGCAGAACTTTGATAGAAGAACTGCTGTTGCTCCTCCTCCTGGCCCCCCCATGTATCTNGAACTTCCTCAACTTGATCAAGAATATCTCTGAAAAACTAACATCATATTTAATGATGAGAGAATAGAAGCTTTCTCACTAAAGTCAGGAACAAAGCAAGGATATCTTCTCTCACTACTTTTTAATATTGTACTGGAAGTACTCGCTAATGCAATAAGACAAATAAATAAAAGGTATATAGATGGGGAAGGAAGAAATAAAAACTCTCTTTGCTCACTGATGATGTGACTGTCCAGGTAGAGAACATGAAAGGGTTGACAGAACATCAACAACAACTCCTGGAACTCATAAACAAGGTTTTAGGACATAAAGTTAATGTACAAAAGCAAAAGTCTTTTCTGTATATTGGCAAGGAACAAGTGGAATTTGAAATTAAAACCACAGTCTCATTCCAACAAGTACATGAAAAGATTCTCATCATCAATAGTCATCAGAGAAATGCAAATCAAAGTCACAATGAGATATCACCTCACAACCGTTAGAATGCCTATCATCAAAAAGACAAGACATAATAAGTGCTGGCAAGGGTGTGGAAAAAAAGAGAACCATTGTACGCTGTTAGTGGGAATATAAATCAGTGTTGCCACTATGAAAAAGAGTATGGAGATTTCTCAAAAAAATAAAAATAGAACTGCATATGATCCAGCAATCCCACTTCTGAGAATATAGTCAAAAGAAATAAATATATGATATTGAAAAGATATATGCACTTCCCTGTTAGTTGCAGCATTATTCACAATAGCCAAATATGAAGATGACCTAAGTGTCCATCAGCAG
>NW_017732322.1:55894-56918 GCF_001890085.2 Hipposideros armiger
AAGTTGAAGAGAATAATGAGCAATTCTTCAATTGCTCTTTGTGTTTCTATACAAAGCTTCATTTCTGTAATAAGGCCTTCTGCTTTAGTATATAATAATTTCAATGAAAATGACTTAGACTTATTTGTTCTCTAAACTATAAACATTATAATTATAAGCACTATAAGTATAATTAAAAGCATTATGGCCTAAGACAGCAAAGCCTGTAGTATTAACTGGAAATGGTCTTTGACAGCAGAACTTTGATAGAAGAACTGCTGTTGCTCCTCCTCCTGGCCCCCCCATGTATCTATCTCAAGGAACTTCATTCTTCATATCTTCAGGAAGAGCCAACCTTTCTGCAGTTAACGGTGAGTGAAACTGAACTAAAAATTTCATTGAGATTTTGGAATTAGATACTTCATTTCTTTTTCTTTATTGATGTTAAATTTATTGCTTTTGCTAGAACCCTATTCGCTAAGATCCTAAAAGCATGGCGATCAGAATGTGCTAGTGCTATGTTTCATTTTACGTCAACATATTCTAATATATTTCTCACAATTCCATAGCCAAAAACAATCTGCCCAAGCACAGAAAAAAATATGGCATTTCTATACTATCTGAATTAAATAATTGGTAATATAAATTTGCTTCAATCTGGATTTCCTTTAGTTAAATTTATTAAACACTGATAAAACACATTTACTTTATAATGCAGGCATATTCAAGACCTCTCTTGAATGGGTAATCCCAGTTATACAAGAAAATGTATTCAACCATTAATTTGTTCATTTAGTAAGACATACCCAAGACCTATTATGGGTAAATGATCATGGTAGACATTGAAAATGCAGAGTAAGTGCAGGCTGTCACAGAGAAGCAGGCAGGACGATCTCTAGTTATAAAACATCATGACAAATATTCGAAGATTTATGCAGCAGGAAATGTGAAAGCACAAAAAAGGAGTAATTAACTGTGTTTAGAAAATCAAAGTAAAATTCACACTGTGTGTGAATGTGTGTTGTGGGTAGTGTGGTGTTTGAAC
>NW_017732322.1:61633-64188 GCF_001890085.2 Hipposideros armiger
TTTTTTTCTTTTGTTTTCTGAAATTCAGAGGCATTAAAATTGATGTACTTTTTTGTACATGTGCTCTGCCTTTTATGGTTAATTTAGAATGTGTTATTTCTAATGACTTTAGTGAATAATAGGATCAGGTGTAATCTCAATTCTTTTAATTTCTCTTATAATCTGGAAAATACTGCATATATTAATATATCGATAAAATCATTTGATTTATTATTAATAGTAAAGATAACTTACATATATTGAACTTCTTTGCCACTCACAATAACCAGCTTACTATAATTCAATACAGCAATGTTTCTTTTTATCCTGTTTGGATATTAGCAAACTGAGGGCCACAGAGATAGAAGCTATCAGGGGAAGATCCAAAATCAAGAATTGTTAGTGTGACTTGAAGCCCCTTGAGTTCTTAACCCCTAACTCCTACCAAAGAATGCAATGATAACAAACATATAGTAGCTTTATCTCTAAATACCTCTATTCATTTGATGACACTTGAAAATATTGACTAAGGGCATACTATTTTTCAAGCATTGCTCCTAGGGATTCAGGTGCTGAGTAAACATTCCAGACAAGGAAGATTTTTGTTCTTAGTTCATTGTTCTACTAAAAGGAAGTGGTAAATGTGTCAGAAAACAAAGCAGTGTCTTGGGTTAGAGGCTGACTGGGGCAGCGGGGCAGGTATATGATTGATGGGAGAGTCAGGACGACTTCTGAGGAAAGGAAGCATTTATTCATAAGTCTGAAGGTTGAGAAGGAGCCAGCCATATAAACATCTACGGAATGAGCATTCTAAGTGGGGTAGATAATNAACACGAGAGATTGCAGAAACATTGAACATCCATCATTCAAGCATTCATGACCTCCTGAAGAAGCTGGGATGCATAAGCAAGCTCAATATTTGGGTTTTGCATGAACTCAAAGAAGTCCATTTGACGGCACATATAAACATCTGCAATATGCTCATTAAACTTGAGGAAAACGATCCTTTTTTGAAGCTACTGATAACTGGTGATGAGAAGTGGATTGTTTACAACAATGTGGTGTGCAAACGGTTTTGGTCCCGATGTGATGATTCACCTCAAATGATATGGAAAGCAGACATTTATCAGAGGAAGGTTATGCTCTCAGTGTGGTGGGATTTTAAAGGTGTCATGATTTTCGAGCTCCTACCAAGGAACCAAACAATCAATTCGAATGTGTACTGTCAGCAGTTGGATGGTTTGAACAAACCCATCATCCAGAAACATCGAGAGCCTGTTAATTATAAAGGAGTTGTGTTCCATTGTGACAACGCGAGACCACACACAAGTTTGATCACCAGTCAAAAATTATTGGAGCTTGGATGGTATGTGTTGCCACACCCACCATACTCACCTGACCTTGTGCCATCAGGCTTCCACTAGTTTTGCTCTCTTCAAAACTCTTTGCATGGTATAACATTCAATTCAGATGAGGCTATGTAAATCAGCACCTTGTTCAGTTTTTTTGCAAATAAAGACAGATCCTTCTATGAATGAGGAATTATGAAGTTCACTGAAATATGACAAAAGGTTATCAAACAAAACAGGCAATGTGTCATTGATTGATCTTTGTTCTTTATATACATAAATAACCTTTGAAAAACATAAACAAAATGCGTCATGACTTTTCCGACAACCCCATAGATGTGTGATATGGCATTCTCCAAGTTAGCAAAGGAAGTTGAGTTGGTGAAGAAGTAAAATTTATAGCAATAGTATGTAGTGGTATAGAACTTGTAGTTAGGAAATTGACAAAATTAATCTGAATCCCAGTTTTATCTCTTAATATCTATGTGATCTTACATGTTATTTAATTTCTCTGAAGATAAATAAAAAATAAAATAATACATATATCATAAGCTTCTGGTGAAGATCAAGAGACCTGTTTATAAAATACTTAGCAGTTTGGCTCACTTGTGATTAACAATCAGCAAGTTATAGCTAATTACTGCATTTTATATAGGTTTGAGAGCCAATAAGTATCATTTAGATATTGACACAAATAATTAAAGAAATTACAGATCAAATGTGTTTTTTTCAAGTTGAATATAACTTCTAGGAGAATTAAAAATAAAATGAAACTTCTATACCCAATTTAAAAATCAATAGTAACAGTGTAATGTAGTTCATATAGCAAAGTAATAAATTTAATTAAACATGAGATTCTTAAAATATTATAAACTTATATAAGACAATAAAGCTCTAACATAGCAATCATGGCAGCCAATGATAGTTAAACTCTCCTATTAAAGATGGAGATATTCAGATAGTATCAAAAATTAAGATTTAATATATGCTTTATAAAAGATATCTATGTGAAATAAAAAAAACAGATTTCTAATGATAAAACATATCATTTGAACTGAAATAAAGAAGAGAAATAATATTAGATGAAATAAAATTTAAGGCCAAAAAATTAAAATAGAACATCTTTATCGTGTACGTGTCCATTTAACCAGTGCTGTTGGCCAGAACACCTATGAGTGGCCTTTCTATGTGGACTGGGTTTCCTCAGGAGCTCTGAGGGCAAGGATC
>NW_017732322.1:69623-73379 GCF_001890085.2 Hipposideros armiger
GGGGGGCAGTTTTATGGTTTGAGTCACTAACCTGTGGGGTCTGCCTTAACTACAGTAGTTAGCATCAGAATTGAATTAAATTGTAGGACACCTAGTTGGTGTTCAGCTATTGGAGAATTGGTTGTTTGTGTGAAAAAAATCCACACGTTTGATGTCAGAAGTACTATGAGTAAAACAGTTCATACATAGAAACTATAGAATGTGTTCAAAATTAATCAAAGTTTAAAGTAAACCAAGCCCTAACAATTTTCTCCACCATGAATAGGTATCCAAACATTTTATCTCCATTGGTTCCCTCCTGTTAACTATTATTTTTGTCATTATTCTAATTTTTTCTTGTTTACCAAACCCCGGGGATTTGTAGCTATGTATGACAAGTATAGCTATGATGCTTCATGGCATGTTGGATTGCTGTCTTCCTTTTTTTTCAGCCTTACACTATGGGCATCTCAGCTTATTGTGGGGGGGGGTCACTTCTTAGGCTGCATGACTTGGTCAGACCTTGGCCTCAGACATCTGTTTTATTCCACAAGACTCCAAAACTGAAGTCACCTTCATCTGAGTGCATAAATCTTGTGCTAAATCAACTTCAGTACTCCTGTGCTTTGCTAGCTTGTATGGGACTACCTTTCCCTATTGTTTTGACTAGTCCACACTATCTTTGCAAATTTTTGATATTCCTAAAAAGTATACCTTTATAATCCAGTAGTGTTAGTTGTTTTCAGCAAAAGAGGGAGGGGCTTCATTTATAATGACTGTCTCCCTCACCGGAATTCAGCTATAAAAAGGAAAGTTCAGGATCTTTTCTAGGAAGGCTCCAGCATATGTGTATGTATGTATGTGTATTGGCAGCTCAGTGGCAGCTCAGCTCGGGCAGTGAATCTAACCGGAGACCCTGCTGCTCAGAGCTCGCACTCTTGAGCGAGCTCTTAACCAACTGAGCCACTCAGCCAGCCCTCCAGTTAATATTTTTAAATAATAATTTAATTCATAACTTTTGTACATACATATGTATATTATCATATTCATATTTCCTACTGTGGGGGTTCAGAATGAGCCACCCCGATATATGCCTCACGGGTATGTGAATTATTTTGAGCCAAAGGCAACCAAGACCCAGAGGGCTCAAGAAAAACTTCTGCTCCCCCCTTACTTATCTAGAAGAATTTAAATTANCCTGTTTCCCATTTCCCCTTCCTATTAGCACTGTTATCATTTCATACACATAAGTGTAAAAATACACTTATTCCTCTTTTATATTAATGATTTCTCTACCTATACTGCTTTGAACTATGTTAAGATACACTAGACTCAGCTGCACTAAGAAATTAACCCTGGAATGTCAGTGGTTTAACCATACAGTTATTTCTTGACTGAAGTTTATATCTAACTTGTTGACACCCAGGAAGTGTGAGAGCCCCAGTACTCTGCTCTATTAATCACTTAGGGACACGGGCTGAAGGTCTTCATCTTTCTTTTTGATACCATCTGGAATACAAGGCTCTGTCCTCCACAGCAGGACAGAAGAGTAGGAGAGGGAATCATTCAGAAGCAATTACACTGACCTATGATCTCTTATGCTCACAATCCACTGATCATAACTAGTCACATGGTCCCAAAACAGCCAAAGGACTGGGCAATATGTTTCTCTTGATAAAAGTGTAGCCTTTTATGTTCCCAGAAAATACTGTATATTGAGCACTAGTCTACCACTTGTATCTCAAGGTTTGTTTGTTTTTTGTCTAAAAAATAATATAGACATAACTTGGAGATTTTGTGGGTTTGGTTCCAGACCACCACAATAAAGCAAATATCCCAATAAGGAAAGCCACGTGAATTTTTAGTTTCCCAGTGCATAGATAAGTTATTTTTACACTGTACTATTGGGCATTAAGTGTACAATAGCATTATGTCTAAAAAAGAAACCAATATACATACTTCAATTAAAAATACTTTATGGCTAAAAAATGCTAGCCATCATTTAAGCCTTCAGTGAGTCATAATGTTTTTGGACTTGCTCAACTCAAAGTTGCCACAAACCTTCAATTTGTAAAATATATAATTATCTGCAAAGCGCAATATAATGAGGTACACATATATGCATATGCATTGTTGTCCCTTGCTATCCACTGGGGATTGCTTCTAGAACCTCCATGGACACCAAAATCCAAGGATGCTCAAGTCCGTGATATAAAATTTAATAGTATTTGCATGTAATCTATGCACATCCTTTTGTATATTTTAAATCATCTTTATATTATAGTACCTAATACAGTGTAAACAATATGTAAAAAATTGTTATACTAAGTTATTTAGGGAATAATGACAAGAAAAAGTGAGTACATTTTCAGTAGAGATGCAACCATCATAAGCCTAACTATATACCACACTTNAGGACCGCCACCTGAGCTAGCCCTTTTTCCAGGACCACCACTCCTGAGCCCAGCTTAGAATCAAACTGTCACTTCCATACTAAACAATTGCTCCATGACCACCACTCCGGAGCCCAGCCATGCTCCAGGACAGCCATTCCCCCATTCTGCCCAAAATCCAAGACCTCCACTTCTGAGCCTGGCCCAGAATCCAGGACCCCCACTCCAGAGACCAACCAAGCATTAGGACCACCACTCCCGAGCCCAGCCCAGAATCCAGGACTGGAACTATAGCGACCAGTGCAGAATCCAGGACCGCCACATCCGAGCCCAGCCCTGGCTCCAGGACCACCACTCCTGAGCCTAGCCCAGAATCCAGAACTGCCACTCCCAACCAAGCCCCGAATACAGGACCGCCAGTCCTGAGCCCAGCCCAGGCTCCAGGATGGCAACTCACGAGCCCAGTGCGTACTCCAGGACCGCCAATCCCAAGTCCAGCCTCTGCTCCAGGACCACCGCTCCAGAACCTAGCCATGTTCTAGGACCACAACTCCCAAGCCAATCTGGGTCACCAGGACTGCCACGCCCAAGCCCAGTTTATACTCCAGAACAGCCAGTTTGAGCCCAGCCCAGAATGCAGGACAGCCACTCATGAGCCCAGCCTCTGCTCCAGATTCCCCACCCCAGAGCCTAGCCTGTGCTCCTGGGCTGCCACTCTTGAGTGTAGACCATGCTCTAGGATGCCACTCCAGAGCCCAGTCCAGCCCGAGTTCCAGGACCACCACTCCCGGGCCCAGCCCATGCTTGAGGACTGCCACAACCGAGCCCACCCTGTGCTCCAGGACAGCCACTCCTAAGTCTAGCCTGTGCTCCAGGAATGCCACTCCTGAGCCCAGCACGTGCTCTAGGACCATCACTCCCAAGCCTAGACGGTGCTCCAGGACTGCCAAACCTGAGCCGAGCCCATGCTCCTGGACCGCCACTTCAGAGCCCAGCCCAAAATCCAAGCCACCACTCCTGAGCCCAGCCCAGAATCCAGGACCACCACTCCCTAGCCCAGCCAATAATCCAGGACCGCCATTCCACAGACCAGTCCAGAATCCAGGACCGCCACATGGGAGCCCAGCCAGGGCTTCAGGACTGCCACTCCCACCCAGCCCATGCTCCAGGACCACCACTCCAGAGCCCAGCCATGATCTAGGACCGCCACTCCGCAGCCCAGCCCGGGCTCCAGGACCGTTTTTTTTTTTTTCTTGTTTTTAAATAATACAGGCATTCCTGGGAGATATTGCAGATTCAGTTCCAGACCACCAAAATAGTGTGGTTCTATCACACCTATGCATATTATATATATATATTTGCATATGTAATTTACTTTTTATGA
>NW_017732322.1:82339-85104 GCF_001890085.2 Hipposideros armiger
TTGTACTTCTGTGGGGAAAGTGAAAAGAATGAACAATTGAAAGTCAGCAAAAAAGCTCATTAATATAGATAATCTTCAATGTTCATTAGCTTATTTAATAAGAACACATTTTAATTTTGCTATAAATGTACATGGTAGTCAACAAAATACATAGCAGCTTAGACATGAAAATGTCAAGTTATTTTGGGTTCACATCATTCTTGAAGAAGAAAGACAACACTTTTTAATCCTATTGTCTTGGCATTTCTTCTTGTCATAATAATTTCATGGAGTCCCTTTATACTCTTTTCTGCTTGTGATTTCTCTCTGACTGAAACAATAGATTATAGTTTACAAAAGAATGATTTTTTTCAATCAGGTTTCAGTTCACTTTAAAAGACAATTACTTTTCTTCCCTCTGTACAAAGGAACTTACAATGTTTGAGGTTAAACAAAATGACCTAATAGAGAATATATCAGAACTACAAGATTTGTAATTGAAGATATATTGAATTTTCAGAATGTGACAAGAACATTGATTCAAATATCCTCCAAAAATGTTTTATCAAATTTACGAAGAAGCAATAGTGTTTTTATTTTTAATTGGTAAGATAGTTACAAAAGGAATTTCTATACCTGGTTAAATTGCTTAGTAAAATGTAATGTTAATGTAATTTAAGACACTTACTTAACAAATAAATCCTATGTTTGTATAGCTAAAGTGAAGTCATAAATTTTAAATTGCAAATCATAAAACTATGGAGGTTTAATTCAAATAGAATATAAGAGCTTACAATAGTAAAGACTCTTGAATTTAAACTTTTGACTGCAGAATAATAAAATTGATGGATTAAGTAAACATTTAAGAATTAATCATCAGGCTGGCCGAGTGGCTCAGTTGGTTAAGAGCTCATTCAAGAGTGCAGCTCTAAGCAACAGGGTTGCCAGTTCGATTCCTGGCCTGAGCTGAGCTGCCGCTGAGCCACCAATCGGTGGCAGGATGGCTCAGCTAAAAATAAAAAAAAGAAAGAAAGAACTAATTATCATTCTTTCATTTGCTTCATTAATAGAAATATTACAATGTTATTTATATTAAAAAGTTGCTGATTTAGAGTGTCACAACTTTTAGAAATGAAAAGGCATGTCTCTAACATTGATAGTAGATATGTACATCTCTGTGTTGTTTCTTTATATTTAAAATTTTGTATATCAAGCATGTAGAAGAAAATAGAGAATAATCTGAACATCTGTGTACTCAAGTTAAAATTCCTCCCCATTTATTTCACTATATAAATATTTTTGGAAGAAAGCATCACAGTTTTGTTCCCCATGGCCTTTCTTTGTGTATAATTTTTTCAAGTTGTGGACGACACCTCCCTCGCGTGCAGTATTCACACTGACGCCTGGGTGAACTGATGTCCCATGGGTTGTTCAGAGCACAACGTTCAGAGCCCAAGAATTAATTATCATGCTGTATTTGGATTTATTGTTTCTAGTCATTCTTGACATACATGTACCCAATATATTGAACAGGAATTCATTAGGGACATGAAGCAGAATGACCTTATTTTTCTCCAAGTACAGTCTTCAGCCATGCTGCGATGAAATTCTCTTTTCCTACTCTGAACCTCTCCAGAATTAGTTTATTTAGTATTTATAGATTTAGTCAGATTTTCCTTTTTTTTCTTGAGATAGTTTTAGTAAATTATAGTTTTCTAGGAAAAAAAGTGCATTAAAATTTTTTCTAATNTACCGATAACAAAAGATGAATACAAGTCACGTTTGACTTCTGCAGTTACAAGGGTGCTCAAAGTGGTTACCATCAGTGCCAGACACTTCTGATATGGTGAACTACTGCTTGAGCAATGTTGACTAAAGTGTCCATTTGTATAAAATTTTTTGGCTCCCCCAGTATTATAACACTTGCACACAAATGGATAAAGCATATGATTGGAAAAAGACATAGCATGCAAGATGTTATTATTGCATAAAATAGACTTTAAGGTAAAAAAATTAATAGAAAATGAGGATTAGTTTACAATAATAAAAGTTTTTAATTTATCAAGAACTAATAATTTAAAACTGTATGCAGTTTTAGCCTAGAAATGTATAAAATAAAAAAATTCATAACCACAAGAAGAGAGAGAAATCTAAAAAACATAGTGCAAGATCTTCAATATTCCTCATTTAGTATTTGACAGAAAAATGAGACAAGAAAACAAGCAATAACATTATGAAATGATCCTGTTAATGTCTATTAATACTATTTTTCTTTAAAAACCTATATTATCCAATAATAGCATACCTACATCAACTTTCTTCAGTTTAGTATCCACATACTACCTCTTTATTCATGCATTTGCTTTCAGTCTTTCTATATTCTCATAGTTTGTTTGTTTTGTAAACAGCTTACAGTTGAACTTTTAAATCCAATATCACAATATTGCTCTTCTACTTAGTGTATTTATTGCATTTATTTAATATCATTAGTCATATTGGTTGTATACTCACCAATTTAATTTTGGCTTTCTATTTGTCCCACCTATTCTAGTTCAAGTTTTCTCTTTTATGCTACCTTTGAGATTGCTTGATTTTTTAACTTATTTTTTTTTAATCTCTAGTGTACTCTTTCATTTAGCTGTTGTCATAGTGTGATATTGTGATATAAGAAGAAATTTATATTTGGTCTTGGGTCTCTTGTTCCTGGTACAAGAGCTCATAAAACCTTGGAATTTCCTGAGTGATCTGAGTGTCTTTTGTTATTTATAATAAGTCCTGTTCAACCA
>NW_017732322.1:91629-95503 GCF_001890085.2 Hipposideros armiger
CCTTCCCCCAATTCCCCAGCGCTATTCCCATCCCCCAATTCCCCAATAATTGCAAATGTGAAGCTTCCTGGGAATGCAATTGCTAGCTAAAATAAATATTTCACTGTTAGAAAACGTTCTCAGCTTTGCCACTTCTTAGTTATGAGAGCAATCAATAGAAACTTTTTCTTAAAATTATTGTGATTGCATGACTTAATTTATGTAAATCTTTCATTATCAGGCAGGCACGTAGTAATATACGATTACTGTTGTTGTTTAGTCTGTCACTTTTGTTGTTGTTTATAAAATTATATCAAGAAACTTTAAAGCAAATATTTTGGGGTCACTATTTCTTTTTCTTGAAAAATTGCTGTACACTTTGGAGTATTATGTGATATAACTTTCACTTGATACGATTTAAGAGATTTCAAGTATAGACACAAATACTTTTTTCTTTGGTTCACTGTAAATGTCAGTGAAAGGCTGAGCCAAACGCTAATTTGGGGAAATGGGGGACAATTGCTGTACAGTGCACTTTTCCACTTCATGGTACACAGAGAACTCAAAGTGAAGTTGACAGATCAAACAGCAGATGATTAAATCTATTAACAGGGAAAGCATGATATCTAATAATTTTATCAACTATAATTTTAACTGACCCATGACCTTGGAATGATTAAATTCTTTAGGACTTTTTAAAAAACACAGACATTTTTTAACTTATTAAGTTGTGAGTAAATTATTTCCTATAATTTAACAAGAACATTTAAATTGTGCTGAGTATGTAACGATTGCTTTTAAAATGAAATAAAGTATATCATACTCAGGAATAAATGAAATTATGCGTAATTGATACAACACTGCCTAAATGTATTCCCACTGGGAAATATTTCTCACTACATATTTGAAATGGAAGATATGCATGTAGCACATAGCAAATGTAGTGTGAAGGTAGTATTTTTAATGTAATAAACATATACAGCATTGATAATTTGACCTGTGGATTTTTCTATTTTTTTAAAAAGAAATCTCAAAACTATGCATTCACATAGTTTCTGTGTTTGGAAATATGTACATTCAAGGAATTAAATAACTGAGGTATGCATTGTTAGGAGATTGGCTACTGCTTGGTAAGATTATTCATGACCCAAGGAATAGTTGGATGCCATCAATGATTCATAAATATGTGTGTATATTTCATAACTCATACATATATTTGTATGTGTGTATGTGTGTGTATGTATGTATGTATATATGTAGGTATGTATGTATGTATATGGTGTTTCTCAGTATGATAGGAACTTTAAAACCTTCCAAAATTGTAAAACAAAACAAAACTCATTATAGTTGTACTGAGTACAATCTGGAAATTTATTTGTTATGTTTATTGAAAGTCTGGGCTTAGAGGAAATTTCTGCCAATGGGGAGAATTTGAATAGAGTTGTTAACCCTCCATAAAAATGCACATTAGAGATTAGGGAAACTGCTGTGTTGGACTGGTTTTCCAGGCGTCTGCTCTGGGGTTATGTGCCTAAATGTCTCTAACTAATACTGTGAAAGTAGAGAAGTCCAGCTGCCTCCTTCTTCCATCTTAAGTACCTATATCATGAGATTATAACATTTTGGTTTTAGGATATAAAGAATAAGCAAGTATATTTATTTGCCTCTACCACCTTTTCCTCACTATAAAAATAATGGTGTTTTTGAGGACCAGCTAACCTTACTAATGTTTTTCCTATGTTATATTCAATTCTCACAGCATTCCCAGACAAAAAATTATATTATTTATTTTTATAAATTATGAAACTGAAACACAGAGAGGCTGTAAATAAGTGATCCAGGATCAAAGAGCCAGAATTTGTACCTTGTCCGAGATGACTTCTCTAAGAACAGTAAATACATTCACTTATCAAACAAGAAAGAGGAAAGGCACAGAGAAGTTATATCCATTTCCTTTAAAGGCCCATCCCAGAAGTTGCAGAGCCCACTTTAGATTCTATTCCATGAGCCAGAGATTAGTGATATGGTCACACAGAATCATAACAATAGCTGGAAAATACAGTCTTTATTCAGGAAGACTGTACTCGTCTAAATTTTCTAACTATGAAAGAAGAGAAAAGCAGATTTTGGTGGACAACTCTGGGAAAAATAATAAATTTCCATCAAGTTGTTTCAATTAATAGTTATCCTTATTCTTTTGAGTATCTTCCCTAAATTCATCAATGGACTATCACTGAGGAGAGTTGTGAAATATTCAATACTCTACATTTCCAATTGCTACGTTTCCTCAAGACTTAATTCCAGAAAAGATCCTGTGATTTGTATTAATGAATATTCACTCAAACATAATAAGAAGCATACACCTTAATCCACTGAATTATTGCAATGAACTTTGTATTAATGAAAACCAAAACATTGAAATCATTTTCTCTATTGTACTGGGAAATTGAAAATTTTCATGACTAATTTAAATTCCAGCATTTGAAGCAATAGAGTTTAGGGGATTCGGGAAGGGTAAATTTAGAATTTTAATTCTCATTTTCTACATACTAGCCATATAAGTTGAGACTTAGATTTTAATTTATAAAGTATACCTGACAATAAATGCTTCATAGTGATTTTAAGAGTATTATACTCAGTAAGGGGTACGTGTAGGTATATGTACACTCATGTAAGTGTGTGTATATCTATATATAGATGATTTTTTTTGCAGAAACTGTTTAGTAGTCATACTTTATATACTACTTAGTAACAATTTTTTCATTAAATTACATATCTTGAGCATTTTTTTCATATATAAAAACATGCATCTACACTGGTAGTCTTAATTGATTTGTGGTGTCACATTCTATTCTCTTAGTGCATAAAGACAAGTACTATTGATTAAGTACGTAAGGATTGGAAAGAGAAAAAAGACAAAATTTTCATTATTCACAGGTGACATGCCTCTTACATTAAAAATCAAAGAAAACTTGAAATAAATTATTTGAACTTTAAGAAACTTTAGTAGGTAGGCTGGGTTTTACACCACCTAGTCAATGTTTAATGAACATATGTGTGTGCGTGAGATACATAAGTATCCTTGCCCTGTTGGGGCTTGCATCCAGCAGGGAATGTGGGAGATAAGAAATAGTAAACATAAAAAATAAGTAAATTACATAATGTGTTAGAAGGTGATAACTGGTAAGGAAAAATTAAAGCAAAGTCAGAAGATTCAAATATTTCACCTTTCCATTTTAAATATGATGTTCTGAATAACCCTCTGTAAGAAAGGACATTTGGGAAAAGGCATAGAAAAATCATAAGAGAGATAGCCAAGTATATTTCAAGAGAAAGGACACTGTTAGGAGAAGAAAGTCAGTGCCAAGGCCCTGCGGTGACTGAGTGCCTACCTTATTTGAGGAGCAGCAAGGATGCTGTGTGGCTGGAGGACAGGAAGGGAAGGAGAAGGAGACAAGGCATGTGCTTGAAGAGTGTAGGTCAGGTGAGTTGTCTAAAAGTGCATTGTTGGGACTTCAGCTTTTCCTCTGAGAGAATGAGGGACCACTAAAGAGTTCTGAGCAGAGGAGGGCCATGATCTGATGTATGTTTCCAAAGGGCTATCTGGCTGCATTGCTGTGAATAGACCACAGGGGGTGATCATGTACACTGAGACCATGTAGGAGATGACAGGGGATGTATCATAGTGGCTCTGATGATGGTGGCAATGGCAAGGTGGGGAAAATGGCCTGACCCTAGATATATTTTGTAGGCAGACACAATTGGATTACCTGAAGGATTCCATGGAGTGTGTGATAGAAACAGAGAAGTTGAACATGTCTCCAAGGGCCTTCGATCAAGTGACAGAAAGAATACAGTATCATCAACTGAAGGGAAAACAAAACAACAACAACAA
>NW_017732322.1:96771-99189 GCF_001890085.2 Hipposideros armiger
AAGAAAGAAAGAAAGAAAGAAAGAAAGAAAGAAAGAAAGAAAGAAAGAAAGAAAGAAAGAAAGAAAGAAAGAAAGAAAGGGAACTGATGCAGTAACTGGCAGGGGGAAGTGGTGTTGAGAGCAGGGTTTTTTTTGTCTTGTTTTGTTTTTAAGATAGGAAACATTTCAAATTAATACACAAGCAGGACTGATTAAGAAGGGAGGGCAAAAATGTTACCATAAGTGGAGCATTAAGTAGGTGATAAAAATAGGATTTAGTGTTTTTTGAAGGGGCTGTCTTTAGGCAGAAGACAAATAGTTAATTTCTAGAAACAGGAAGGCAGAGAATACCTATAGAGATGCTGGTAGGTGGGCATATGTGGTGGCAGCCTGCTATGCAATTTTACTTCTGGTTGTTTAATTGTTTCCAGTGAAGCAGAAACAAGGTTTATAGCTTACAAGGAATATGGGAAAGAGATGATCAAGGTTTGAAGAGCTAAGAGAAGTGAGAATCATCTAGAATATAAAGAGAGAGTGATCAAATGGAGGAAATATATCAGGCCTGTATGAAAGTAAACCTTATGGGCTTAGCTGAAATTAATAGTCATGAATTTAAAGCAAAACCAGAGATATACGAGTAGTTTTGTGTTTTTCTCCAGCCGCATTTCACTGAAAAGGCACAAATCTAGATAGGCGAAGGATTTGATTTTACCAAGATTGTGTTTTTCTCCAAATGACTATGACAGCAAGGGATATGCAAGGGAATTGAGATTGTGTACAAGGGAGTGAATATGAGTTTGCCCCACAGAATTTTGTGCTGGATAAGAAGGACAGAGGGGGAAACGTGGGTGACGAAAGTGTAAAGATGCAGGTGTTGGCCGTCCTAGTGTAGAACTGAAGAACTTAGGAGTTGGCGTACTGGACAAAGTAAACTGAAGAGGTAGGAGGCAGTGAGATGCCTGCAATTCACAGAGAAGTCACAGATGCTGGTGATAACTAGAGCTAGAGTATGATTATAGACATGAGTTGCTGGGTTCAGGCAAAAATAAAAATCACCGGAAATTCAAAAGTTCAATAAGCTAAGTGCCCAAGTTGATTGGAGGATCATTTGGATATATACTGAAATGAAGGAGTTCAGATAGAAAGCAGGGACTCAGGAACCAAATCATAGAAAAATGAATGAGTAGTCCAAGGAGGAGTACATAACAGCAGAAATACAAAGCAGCGAATAACAGACTGTTGATAGGAGAGTTGTAATAGCGATTTTGGGTAGGCTGGAGGGAGAATGATCTGAGCCTGACAAGGAGGAACATGAGGGTACCACTCACCTAAACACTCAAAGGTGCATACAATCGGTGTGGGAGAAGGCAAGGCAGTATCCTCAGAAGAGCCAGATTTCTGTTAGATCAAAAAATTTAACTCTATCTCTTGGGGAAGATTTTTAGGATCTAAGACATTTTGCCAATAATGGACCATTAATTACAGAATACACAGTGGAAGTTTCCAGCCCTTGAAGAGGAGTGAATAATGGAGTAAAATTCTGAATTTGGAGAGTCTTCTGGTTATTAGGGGGTTATTAGCTTAGGTGTGACTTGGACGCCTCATTGTTGCTATATTCGTTTCCTAAGACTGCCTGAAAGTACCCAAAACTGGGTGGCTTAAAACAAAAGATGTTTGACTCGCAGTTCTGGAGGTTATAAATGTGGAATTAAAGTGTCCGCAAGGACGGACTCTCTCTGATGGCTCTAGCAGAGAATCCTTTCTCGCCTTTTCTAGCTTTTGTTGTAACTGGCAAGCCTTGGCCTTACTTGGCTTCTAGATATACTCATTATATGGCCACCTTGTCCCTCTGGCTTCACACCTTCTTTCCTCTGTGTGAGTCTCTGTGTCCAAACTTTTTCCTTTTTATAGAGATGCCTATATTGGTGTCTAGAACCAGGCATTATTGGGTTAGGGCCCATCCTAATGACCTTATTTTAACTTGAATCAATGGAAAGAAAGTCACATTCTGAGATATGGGAGGTTGGGATTTCAACATACTGTTTTTAGGGGTCACAATTCAAATCATTCAATGACATAAAGAGACAGGAAGGGCATAAAATGAGGTATTTTGGACTTAAGGTACAATAAACAGAGCTAGCCAGGCTGAGAAATGAGAGACAGGGAGGGGTGGGTGACTAGAGCTCTTTTTCTTAACCCATTTGATAGAACAAAGGAGATTTGAAAAAAATAAACCGTATTCCCAGCCTGTAGGAATCCCCTTTGCCTGTTCAAGAAGCTCTGAGTTACTCCTAAGGGATGATTTCTTAGCAATTTCCAATGAATTTTAAGAAATGTTCTTAAATGGAACATTCTCCTTTGAGTTATTTATATGCTAAACAATCACAGATGGACTTTGATCAGCTCTTCAAATTCACTTTCACTAAGCTTTAAAATTGA
>NW_017732322.1:101105-101962 GCF_001890085.2 Hipposideros armiger
AACATTTTAAGTGACTCTAGTTTTATATATTCTGCTTTATCACCTGTTAGACAATTTCCCCTTAACACTTATTTTCTCTTTCATTATAACTAAAAAAAAAATCAATCGTTAAATTCCATAAAAATATCTTGTTAAGATAGCACTAAATTTATACATTTATGAGGAAAAAATAACACTTTTAAAATAGGATATCTCTCTGCCCATTATCTTGAGATATTAAATATTAATTTATGATTTTCAACTATATTTAATACATTATTAGCCATAAAATACCTCACATAAGTATATGTTTGATTATTAACTATACTTTCCAAACACTGTATTGCTTTGTAAATGGGGTATTTTCTGTTTCATTACATTTTTAATTGGTTATGAACAGTGTCTATTATTAATTCATTAATTTTGTTATTGATAATAATTTGTGTCATCTTGCTGAACTCTCTTCTTAATGCTATTTAGTTAACAGTTATTTGTCTTGATCTTTAAGCAGAATATCATAATCTCTGCAAATGAAAACAGTTTTGTCTTTTCCTTACAATATGTCTTCCTCATTTCTTTTGTATCAGTTGAGTTGTTGACTTAATGGGAAGACTTCTAACTGTTCAACGTGAAGTATAAATGTTTCTCCTAAGTACCCTATATTGACTTTTAGAAATCTTATATATTGGAATTTTTAAAAATCTGGAATGGACATTAA
The DNA here is from genome assembly GCF_001890085.2 of Hipposideros armiger. Lineage (NCBI taxonomy): Eukaryota > Metazoa > Chordata > Mammalia > Chiroptera > Hipposideridae > Hipposideros > Hipposideros armiger. The sequence continues at coordinate 101,803 of NW_017732322.1, forward strand.
ATGTTACATTTAGACCTTCTTATTTGATTATCAAGCTATACATAGTATTTCACTATTTTATTTAAAAATTTTTTTTAAATTATAGATATTTATATTTCCTTTTTCTACTTTTTTGTCCTTTCTCTCTTTTTGTTTTTATTAGACTTGTAACAGTGTGTCC
>NW_017732322.1:103007-112270 GCF_001890085.2 Hipposideros armiger
GAATTGCAATTCCTCAACCATGACACATACCATTGGCTCTGATAGAAACTTCCAGAATGATACTGGCAGGAGTAAAGTCATGTTTCATCTTATAAAAAATCAAATTGTAGGAAAGTTTCCAAAGTGAAATCTTGGGGGAGGCTAAATGATTTATTTATTAAAACTGTACAGAAGGTATAGCCTGGATCTCAAAAATAAGTTATAATTTCAGAAGTATTAGGTTGTTGGAAAAGTCATGACGTATTTTTTCTACGTTTTCGTTGCAAAAATGCGTCATGACTTTTCCAACAGCCCAATTGAATTGGAGTACAATGAGATAACAGATGAATGATTTCATAAAGTTTTTGGTCTGATGCATAGTTGCATTGTCTTGAGCCTAAACACCTTACATCTTTATTGACATGTTTGAAAATTTGCCCTAGAAAGAAATTTAGGCTGAGTCAGAAGTTGTGATCAAATGGTTCAGTAGTCAGCGCTGTATCTGCTGTACATGATGGGGACTTAAGAAAGATTCCTTAAAAGAAAAATAAATCAATCATTGGTCCAAATTTATAAAGAGAAAGACAGCAGGGATAAGAAGGAGGCAGTGGCATCAAATTTCTAACACGGTATTATGCTTTAATGATCTATTTGCATATCTAGTGTTGAATTATATGAAATAAACAAAACTTGTTCACAATACATCAGGGGCTTTTGAATACCATGAACAATATTCACCTCACTTATGATTTTTAATGGCCATTTTATGGTAACCTAACATAGCTCTAAAAATAGTAATTTAGATCCTAATCTAAACAGGATCATCATGAATAAATCCCACAGCTTTATGTGTGTGATCTTACATCTAGTTCTGCAGAGGTTTTTAAATCTCAGTAATATTAATGGTTACATAATATGAAGAAACTTAAAGCAAAAACAAAACATCAGATGTAAAGTGGTATTTATCACATAAAATTGAAACAAGTCATTGTGGTGTTTATACTTCAAATTTACATGTATAATTTAGTCCAAACTGCAGGAAAACCCAAGAAAACATTTATGATAACACATTATGTTCTTCAAAATTAATAATTTGAGAATTCTCACTTCAATTCTTTATTATTTGTTTTGGAGACAAATATAATAGAAAAAGGGCATATGAACATACTATTTGCATACAGTATAGATTTCTTTATCAAGACTGCTTTAGATTGGATATACTGACATTATTGTATTCCTTTTGTAATTCATTCTGAATCTTTTGAGAAATTCTGTTATAGAATTATTGTGATGCTTTCATTTATGCAGAATACTACAGTAAACTGCAGAAATCTGAGTCATTAGGATTACAAGTGAGAGGTGGATTCAGTGGCTTTTTTTATAATGCAACCTGAGTTCTAGAGTAGATTATACCACTCTGAACCAAAATCTGAACCAAAAATGCACCGTTTTCTGGTTTGTGGACTATTTTTCTACAGCATGTATTAGTTATGTTGTTTATTCTAAATGTTCCACAGTACATACACAGTTTCCAAATAAAATAAAGTTGTTTTGAGAATGTTTTCATTATTACAAGGTCACTTAAATGATATCTCAGTCTCATCTTCCTTCTCTACCCTTAAGAACCTAATTCCACTTTTGTTTACTCTTGTCTTTCACTGAAGACAATAACCTTCTGATTTATGATAACTTATACAGATGCAACACTGCACTTATATTTAAAAGAATCAAACATCCTCCCACAAATAATTTTTGGTTTGACCACACCTTATTTATCTTATTTTTTAGTTCTCAAATTAAATGGTGTTTCCTCGAAGAGAGCTTTCCTGATTAGCTCCTAATCTAAATTAGGCTTCCTTCTGTTAGCCTCTATCCTAATCAGCTTTCCTTTCGGTATTTGGAATTTTAAGTTCTTTGTATACTGACTATTTTATTGAATGTCTTCACAAGGACTGTGCATTATAATGAGTTAACATACTGCGTGGTGCACAGTAGGCTTGTACTAAGTATTTGTTAAGAATAAGTTAATGGACTTTTTATATCCTCAATAAAAAAGTAAAGATAAATGAGTTACTAATGAAGCATGTAAAAGAGTGACTAGCACATAGTTTTCTATATTTTTTTTAGATTAAAACTTAGGCAGGATAAATTCACAGTAGTAGAATTGCTAGAGCACAGGTTTTATGTATTTTTTATATTTGCAATGAACTATTTAAATAATTTTCTTGAGGTTTAATTTATATCATAAATTCATCTATTTAAATGTACAATTCAATGGTTTTCTGTACAGTTATTTTTAATTAAAATAAAAAAAATTTGAAATGTCCAGACCCATGAATGTATGCTAATAGAAAAATATAGATTATATATTTAGGGTCATTTTGGTTTTTGTTATTTTTTTTTCCTGATACTCATTTGAAAGGCAAAATTTGGAAACACTGGGAAAAATAAATAGACATAATCTCTATCAGTGTTTCTTTATGCCTCAAACCACATTTCTTAGGGTGAGAGATATTTTTATTGTTTGTGTTAAGGGGCACACTTGATTGCCCAAATCCTTGTTATATTGTAAATTAAGATATATTGAATTACTTAGCTAATGTTCTATATTTTATGAAACAATGATGGGATAAATTGCTGTCCTCTTTAGTTAGGGTAGTTGTTCTAGCCACAGTGTGGCACCTTGACCCCTCCTCTTCCATGAGATTCTGAATCCCACCAGGTTCGGGGCTGACTCTATCATTTCCATGGCCATTGCATGTGTTTCTTCTATAAAAGGCTCCTGGGAACTTTCTCCTGATTACATTGATATATCCTCTCAGGGTCTTAATCTTAATCATTTCATTTATTTTGTCTAAATATCTTCTGTTGAATTGAGCCAGCCATTTTACATTACTCTTCTATAATAAGTGAGTTTAAACTCATTAGGGGTCCTTCTCAAATTTCTAACAAATTTACTGTGCAGTTTTAGGATACACATAAAATTTTATGAAAAGCAGTTTTCTATTTTTTACTTTCATGAGGTATCTTTCCTTTTATTTGTATAGTCCTTTAACTTTTCTATCATTTTTCTTATCTTGTTGGTATAATCTGAGGTCAGTTTATAAAGCATTGAATAAGAAAGTACTGTGAAAATTGAATCAATAAATAGACATGCATTCAACATTTTTCTCTCAAGCTTTATGTGCAGCTATTATTTTTCATAATTTAACATTAAGCACCAAGAATTATACTCTGTTTGGAGAAGACTAGTAGACACTATCTCTGTCCAACAGACTTCCATTCTCATGGAGAATTCAATTTGTCCTTCTCTCAAAAGTTAGCCCTGTTAGATAAATGATGGGAGAAAATAGGCTGTAAAGTTTGAACAAGCTTTGATTAAAATTTATTTTTGCCCATAATGTCTGCCTGGAGATGAAAAATTTCACTAAAATCATGATTGATGTGTAAGAGTATTAACTAAATGTTAATGACCTTAATATCTGCAGCATTATATTATAGTCTTGAACTCTAAGTGAATTCAGTTACAACTGGATTGAACAAAATCACTAATTATAATGACTATTCCAAAGCAATGTTTTGCATGTGTTTTTATCTAACTTCCATCTATCCAAGACATCTTTGAAATCAATTCATTCCCCAGTAGAAGAAATTGGAAGAAAAGGAAACACACTAATTTTCGTTTCTGTAGGGGACAGTATGTATAAGTGTAGTTAACCATGGGCTTTATTAGACTTCCAGTATGAGAACTGGAAGGTTATTCCTATCTTCTCAGACATGACCAATGAATCAAGACACTTTCTCCTCCTGAGTTCAGATTGAACTTCAAAAAATCTCAGGAATTGGCATACGAGAAGTCATTACCTATCAGTGGATTATATTGGCTTGTTGGAAAAGTCATGATATATTTTTTCTATGTTTTTCATTGCAAAAATGCATCATGACTTTTCCGACAACCCAATAGTTTATATAAGATATGATCCCTATTTGCCATCCATGTGTTAGGGGAACCACAAACAAGGCTTTATTCTCAATTGTACACTTTAAGCCTTACTATAAAGTTGACAAAATGTCATGTGAATTTTGAGCAGAGTATTACTGTGATAAATACAATGTGAGTTGCCTTAAACATTTGTCAAAGCTACTCCAACCACAGGAACTCGGCAACCAACAAAATTTTTTATAACTTCCTCAGTCTGAGCATGTTGCCTTCACATTTTGATAGCTAACTTTGTTTAGCTTTTGAACGCTGACAAGAATGAAGCCTCAAGTGGAGCAAATGGGAGGAGAGAGCTTTTGTTAAACAAAACATAGACAGATAGTACTAGCCCCTAAGAAAAAGAAAAAGGAAAAGAACAGACTGTGAAAGAATGGATTTTTTTTTTTTTTAGTTTTGCTTCTTTTGTAAATGGCAAATTGCTCAAATCACTGATATAGAAGGATCTACATTTTTATATCTGCCTTTCTGCCTTTTCTGCTTCAGTCCCTTAACTGTAAGTAAATATATATGTCTTATGAAAAATACAGAATATGGATTATTAACAGAGTGTCAAATCCTCACAGGGAACATGCTATACTACTAATTTTATAAGGCACTACTAAATTGCTGACAAAAGAAAATTACACTTCTATGACTGTAAACTAATGGTGAATGAATAATTATATCTACAGCTTTTACTATATTGACTGGAGAACATGTGCAACACATTTCTTAAAGTCAAAACCCTTTAGCTATGGTTTCATTGGAAAACAAAATCTATTGTACTTGTCATGCAGCTCTGAAGGCTAATAAGTAGGTTTATTAGTAACACTGTGGCACATTTATTTTCCCACTGCTGTAGTGTGGTCACTGAAATGCGATGAGAGAATCAAAAACAAGCACCCTCAGACGAGCACACCACGGGCCTGGACTCTCAATTATGCTGTTTGTACATGATCTGGGCTCACTGTTTCTCTTTCCTTAAGCTTTTTATGAGTACCATATGTCCCAAGGTAAGGCAGCATATCAGATTTTTTTATATTGGCTAGTCCAATGTAGGGCTTCATGAAGTAGTAGTTTACAAGTATGGTACAAATGAGATTTCGGATCATTTGTGCATTTCAATCAGTCAGTCTCTCGGTCCCAGAGTCATATGAGATGGCTGTGCATTGTTTATGGTATTCAGAGCAGTGTGCTTTGCACATTTTAAATGAAATTTAAAGTGAACAAAGACACCGCCACCTGTCATGCTTATATGATTTGGATTTCTATGACCAGTCCTTTATACAATGTGTGTAAGAATTTAAAAAGCTAAAAATGTGAGTCATTTCTTATCTGAGATTCAAAACCCTTTCTTCCAATTAACAAGGTCCAGAGCACATGCTGTTTACTTTGGGTCCAATTATATTCTTAATTCAAATTAGTTTTCCTACACAAATCTCCACCATAGTCAGACTCAGAGCTGTATAAAATCAACCCTAAATTAAAAAAAAAAATCTTGCAACAGCAATTTTTTGATCTAATGCTAATCTTAATGCACATAGTAAGGGTCTATATATGCAGTTTATATTTTCTATGATCTTCTTAAGGCTAATTTTTAATCAATTTTGGCCACGTTATTGTTCTTACCTAATTCTTTTTAGCATTACAATTCAGTCCAATAAAATAAATTTAGTTAGAAATTGAAATGAACTATAACCAAATCGACTACAGTCAGCTCTTTCTGCTGGCACTGCTATAGCAGCAGGATTTCAAGCACAGAATGAATTAGCTGTAGATATGAATGACATTAGGTTATGTTTTGATATGATTTAGAGCAGAATTTTCAAAACCAGAAGTTAAAACTTACTTAAAAATAAAAGCTTTATGGTTTTCATATAAGGATAAGAAATGTTTGCTAAATTTAGTGATCAGTCAGCCTTGTCTCCTTAAATACTTCTGTCCCTATCACAGTATATTCCAAAAGCCACTTATTTTTTAATCATTCCTGTTTACATAAGACACCAAAATAGATAAATATCTGTGCTTTCCTGGAGTTTTATTATAGAAGAGGGCTGACCCACAATCAGGTAAATGTGTGTGTGGGGGGGAAAATATATATATATATATATATATGAATGACCCAATGATAAATGCTAGGATTTTAAATGAATTAGGGGAGTGGTGGTGTTGGTAGGAGGGAGTGAGTTGCCGGTGTTCATTAAGTGACCAGGGAAGGTCTCACTGTAAAGGTTGCTTCTGGTAGAAACTCTGGAAGGAACAATATGTCTGAGGGAAAAGTATTCCAGGCAGAGGAAACAGCAAGTGCCAAGGCCCTGAGATGATTGTTTGTCTCACATTTTAAGGAGCAGAGAGATAGTCCTTCTGGTTGGATCAGCAGAAAAAAAGAGGGAATATCTGAGGTCAAGGTCAAAGTTAAAGGTGAGGGGAGAAAAGCAACAGAAGGTCTGATCATAGAGAGTCTTGACAGTCACATGAAATTTTAACTTTTATCCTGAAAGATATGATCACTTTTGGAAGGCTTTGAACTCCAGGGTGAAATGAGCCTATATTTTTACAGCATCACTCTTACTGAGGAAAATCAGAAAGTTATTGCAATAGTTTTAGGGGAGAAAAGATAGAATCTTGAACCAGGCTGGTCGGTTGGAGGTCAAGAGACAAGATCTGCTGCCAGATATACTTTTTCTGTTTTTCTTTTTTAATTGAGATGAAATTCACATAACATAAAATAAACCATTTTAAAATGTGAAATTCTGTGGCATTTAGTGCATTCACCTATCCCTAATTCCTAAAGATTTTCAACACCCCACAAGGAAAGCCTGTATGCATTAAGCAGTCTCTTCTCATACTTCCCCTTATCTTTAGTCCCTGGCACCACTAACCTGATTTCTGCTTCTATGGATTCTGGACATTTGTTGTAAATGAAATAATATGATATATGGCCTTTTTTTGCTTGGCTTCTTTCACTTAATATAAGTTTCACCTATATTGTAGCATGTATCAATACCTGATTCCTTTTTATGGCTGAATAATATTTCATTTTATTCATTCATCAGTTGATGGACAATGTGTTATTTCCACCTTTTAGCTGCTATGTATAGTGCTCTGGATGCAATTTAAAGATAGAGCAAACAGTATTTGCTAATAAGCTGGATGCAGGCAGAGTATAGAAGAAAGAAGGAAGCCAAAGTCGATGCCAAGGTTTTAGCCTGAGCAGTGTAAGGAAGTAGTGCCATTTAATAGAACAGGAGGAAGCTTTAGGAGGAATGGCCTTCAACTGAGGATGGGGATGGAATAGTAGTAACTCAGCTTGGAACCTAATTGTTTCTTTTTTTTTTCAATTAAAACTTATTGGGGTGACAATGGTTAGTAAAGTTACATAGGTTTCAAGTATACAGTTCTGCAATACATCATCTATATTTCACATTGTGTGTTCACCACCCAGAGTTAGTTCTCCTTCCATCACCATATATTTGATCCCTTTTACCTTCATCTAGCAGGCCCCCTCCCCCCTTACCCTCTGGTCACCACTAAACTATTGTCTGTGTCTATGAGTTTTTGTTTCTTCATTTGTTTGTCTTGTTCCTTTCTTGCTTTCAGTTTTATTTCCTGCGTATCAGTGAAATCACATGGTTCTCGACTTTTTCTGTCTGATTTATTTTGTGTAGCATAATCTCAAGATCCATCCATGTTGTTGCAAATGGTACTATTTCATCTTTTCTTATGGCAGAGTAGTATTCCACTGTGTATATATACCACATCTTCTTTTTTTTTTAAAAAGAAATTCATAATTTTATTTAGATAGTTCATCGTTTTTCTTGAAATTTATGAAAAAAAATGCAAAAATCTAAAAAGACATAGAACACTTGAAGAACACAATCAACCATATGAATGTAATTGACATTTACAGAACACTGTCAAGCTCCAAGTTTGTTCAGCCATTACTTTGGATTGTTTTTGCTCTTACATACATTGTAACCTGGTCATTCTTATACATCTTTTGAAATAAACCTATATGTACATGTATAATTTTTGATAAAGGATTGTCAAGACAAATTGGTATGCATAATTCAAAGATAAAATACATTGCCAGATTACAGCACAGAAACATTAGATTCTAATTTTCACTTTATTCAATTCATCTGATTCATCCTTTAAAACATTTCCTAGCCTATTACCCTATTTCTGACCTTCTCTTTCTTGAGTATATGACTTTATTGTTCCAGGCAAGCCTGCAGTGGAATATCTACTCTGTCTTTAACACAATGTAAAAATAATTACACTGTCTTTTCATGTGGTTACACAGAGCTGAAATATTTAACAGATTCATTTGCAAATCATTTTTCCAAGTATTCATCAAGATGTGGGACTTCAGAAACTTTTTACTTTAAAATGTTTTTTATTAATGCTTCTAAAGTCTTTAATTATGTGTCTTTATGTTGTCCACTGGCTCCTCCATGTTTTGCACAATCGCCTCTCTGTTCTTTTCAAATGGTAGGTAGGTAGTCCACTGGGTCAGAAGAACAACTTTTATGTTATGATAGACTTATGGACTGTAACATAATTAGATTAGTTCCAGAGCATCAACATGCTAAAATTTGACATTTAGTCATTTTATGCTCACAATTTTTGTTTATGCAATTAATATTAGTTTATCCATTTCTTCAATATTCTTGATTATCTGTTATGAAATAACTATTGTTTTCTAAAGTACTAGCACTTATGGACTTAGTTTAACGGGGGGCTTTTACTCTAACATGTTTTGCTAGTAGGTACAATATTCATTGAAAAGAAATACAATGATCTTCCTACATTCTAAGGGTAAAAATCTAATTTGGAGGTAAATACACATCTGCTTTCTTTAAATACTGTTTAATGTGAGAGAATATAAAAAAACATTATTTCAAATGTTGTAAGATGGTGGTGAAGGGTAGTCAAACAAAATGAACAAAAAGAATGAACAAGACCCCAATTGTTGCTCCACTCTTTTTGGAGTCAACTAAAGTTATTTTTATTCCCTAGCTGTTCCAATATGTATACATAATGAGCCTGTTTCAGTGAGTTTAAAAATTGCTAAATATTAGTGCCTCAATTCTCCCATTAAAATTGATTCTTAGCCTTTACAACTTCACTTACTGAAAGTTAAATCTTCATCAAGATGAATCATGCATTTGACATTTATGTTTTCAGAAAAGTTAAAAGAAAAGTGATATAATACTGGTAATAATTATGACATTAAATCATATTCATATGCTTTGTTCATCCCAAATCTCTAAACATTTTATAAAATTAGAAACTTTTTCAA
>NW_017732322.1:112860-133927 GCF_001890085.2 Hipposideros armiger
TAGAGGGCAGTGTCACTGGCCCTCATATGTGGGATCCGAACTGGGGGCCTCTGGTGTCCCAAACCAGTTCTTAACCATCGCACCACTCGGCCAGCCTGAGAAAGAAATTTATATTTGATATTTAGCAGTATTTTACTGAGGTTTTCAGTTTTACTTGATATTTTTTTTACAAAATTTAAGTAAATTCAATTAATGTTGTCATTAAAATAGCATAAACTTGAATGATCACATTTAACAACTGCGTACTCTCTATTGATCGGTTCTACTTGCATATATTGTGTCTGAGTCAGGATCTATTTTAAAAAACAGAGCTCATGCCGGGTAGCACAATGGAAGGACTTGAGGACTGGGGACTCCCTGCAAAGGTGTTTGAAGAGCTGAGGCAAGTAGGGGCTATTAAGGGAATCCATAGATTAACAACACTGAGAAACCAGTACCATGTGGCTGGAGATGACAGAAGTGAGTAGGTCCCTCAGCCCCAAAGCCAAGGTTACCTGCTTGGAGGAGGGTTGCTGAATGTATGTGAAAGCTGCCTGGTAGTAAATAGAACAACATATGAAGGACCTGTCCAGGGTGAGCTGGGACTAGAGAGAGTTACAGCTACTGCCAGAAAAGCAGATAAAAGCAGATAAAAAGCAGTAGAACTATCTCTGCTTCTGCTTTCCAGGTTTGGGGATCTTGTCAATTCCTCATAATAGCAAAACCTTAGCCAGAAGCCAGTGATCAAGGATAGTTGAACTGTGCCAAGGAAGAGCAGGGACTAGATCTGAGGATAACCGTTCAAGTGGCTGGTACATCTGCACAGAAAAGGGATTTAGGCTGATGGTCATTTTTTGCTTAAAAACAGTTATTTCTAAAAGTTGGACATTTGGATAATTTAACTTTTTTCTTATTTCTTCTAAAGGAGAGTTAGAGGTAACTTCCAAATGCTAATTCTTGAATTCAGTATTTGAATTTAGATTGATACATGAAGAGAGAAAATATTTAGAGAGGAGTGCACCACAATGGCTAAATGATTAGAATATTTGGGGAAAATAATACAATGGCATTGCTACCACAGGTTACATCACAGCTGAGAGAGTATGATGAGAAGATAGAGAGGCAAGTATGGAAGGGACTTTCCTGCAAAGAAGTGTAAGTTTTTCAGTTTGCATTGGGCCATTCTAAAAGGTTTGTAAGTTAGAAAGAGTCACAATCACAGATTGTTTCAGATCTACAGCCCTAATAGCAACTAAGGAATACAGTAGAGGAAAAAAACAGAAAACATTTCAGAAAGCATTGCCCAAGTTCATATTAAAGATAAAGACTAGTATATTAGAGTGCATTTCCAATACATGTATGAGTTAGTAATAATGCTTTAAATTTGCTATGATGATTGAAAGGTGATCAATTTAGTCTTGGAAAATACATTATATTGTCTTTTGTTAATACTTTACTTGATCTAACAGGAGCATCACTGAAATATAAACTAATGAAAAATTTTAGAAATTTGATAGTTCAGTATAGTTTCAAAAACCTTATATATAAATTAACCCTAGGTCTAAAATTGATTAACCAATGATTCCCTCTTAACTCTTAGAAAATTTAACAGTTCATTTCTCAAGTATTGTTTACTGCCTAGTGTGTATACTTAATAAGCAGTGAAGAGGAAATATTATGAAGTATAATGTGTTTACCTTAATAAGTTTACAAGTTAAATGGAAGGCATAATATGCATTTTGTATTAGATTAAATGATGATAATGTCAGATTATATATAATGAAGAGCAAATTGAATGATTGGATAGCAGGTGTCAAAAAAGAATAAATAACTGGGAGACCTATATGGATCGGAATAGTTAAAGAAAACTTCTTGAAGTAAAGGGATTCGAGGATCTTCCTAGAGTTTTGTGTCATTTTATTTTCTTTCATAATTATCATCATTTCATTTTTCCTAAATGATTGCTTTAAGTATTTCTGCAGCCTGTTGATATGAAATTACTTATTAGCAAATGAAATGCTTGTGCTAGATTTTCTTTAGTTCAAAATGAGCAGAAATAATTATGATGAAAATGTAATTTGTTTTTTGGACTACTTCCTTTCCTTTTTCTTTCAATGCAAATATATTCATTATCACATTGAAGCACTGATATCCAAATTTAGTTTTATTAAACCCATTGGTTATGCATATCCTTGAAATATCTCAAAGCCATTGAACTATTAATTCATGAAATACCAAATCAGTGTCATAGCAGATACTGATTTGTTTCTCAAAGAAACTCTTTAATATAGTACATGATATATTTGTTAATTTATCAGTTTATGTGGAGAAACATCACAAGAAAAATAAGTGAAGTATGGATCTATTACACCATAAAATACCTAACAATTCTGATTTGCAATATTAAAAAGCAGAAAATCGGATTAAGTAGTTTGGTTTTGCTAAAATGTAATGACATTAAACATTTAGTTTTAAGAATCTTAAATCTTGTAATGTGAAAAAAAATAGTTTCTTCTGTTTTCTAGTCTCGCTAGGTTGATTGATAAATTTTATATCTGTTTTTTCCTTTTCTTGGTCATTCATCTCAGAGTAGACATCTGCTTTTTTTTCCTTCTAGTTCAAAACCAACCTTCCTTGGGGGACTGTTCCCCCTCCAGTGCAATCATGAGGTTATGTTGGCATTAGCAGTTGACATACCCTGTGACACTGCCCAGAGTTGGGCATATGACAAAGGCCTGGTCCTCATTTCATGACTAAGAATTAATATGTGAAACCAGTGAAGTAATTCAATATTTTATCCAGAGTATTTCTATAGGGAGCTGGCAAAGAAAGGCTTCTTTCTTCTCTAGCAGAACTTATAGCTCCTGACATAATTGGAAAGTTTTTTATCTAGCTTTGCATAATATTTTATCTTTTCTTAAAGTTGCTTGGAACATCATTTCCTGGGAAAAAAAAAAAGGAAATAAAGTGTCTCCCTTCATGCAGAAAAGCCTGAGAGAAAGTAGCCAACAATATGCTCTGACTGCCTAAATTTCCTGATTGAAGTTATATTAAACTGAAAACTACCATAATTTTGCATCTCTCTCTTTATTTCTACATGCAGTTGAAGTATCCTTCTATGACTCCTCCTTTTAACTTAAATGAATCTGAGCTGTTTCTCTATAACTTGAAACCTGACAATATCACCAGTTAAATATCTTCCTTATGGCAGTATTTATACCTAAATCTAAGGAGCTAGATGTGGTTCAGAATTTCAATATGTCATGGAGAATTCCAGGCATGTCAGGGCAGCACTCTGGAGGCAAACTCATTAAGATTTCTATAGTGATATGAATGAATATTCACATTTAATAGGATTAAAGATAATTATAAATGTCCTGATGTCAGTTCAGGTCAGTTGTATTTCCAAATGTGTTTGAAATCAAACCTAGGAAAAAACTTGTTTTCAGGGGTCTTTGAATTTTGGAATTGAGGAAAAGGATTAGGAGCTATGCTCTAGTCTAAGCTACTATTAAAGAATAAATAATCTTAAAGATACTATTTGCAGAACCATGTTTCACAAAAATTTGTAGTAACAATCTCAAACATTGCTTTCAGCTATCCCTGTCCCTTACCTAGAAGCTTCTCCCCAGGGAGGCAATATGGTATGTTGGGATTAAATGAGAATGAATGGGGGCATTTAGGGATGAAATCTAAGTGACAGACAAGAAAATTTGGTCTAGTATAAAACATCTTTCTGAAAGACCAGGAGGAGATCTGTACTATTTTAGATAGTAGAGTTTATCTGCTAGTTTATCTGCTCCTTTTATAAAAATATCATGGGCCCCTGTTATATCTGTTTAGAAAAGACATTTGATTTGATAGCAACAGAATTCAAGAACTTATCTGTATCCATTTTGTGATTTCCTTTTTTAGGAAATAAAGTTCCAAGCAACTCGAAGAGGAAAAAAATCTTTGAGCCAGCTCAAAACTTTCATTCTAATTATTCAAAGGAATGTAAGAGTATTTTTGTTAATAGTACGAAGGATTTTATAAAATGGTTTATCTTAATGATCGCCATCATAAATATGAAACTCATCATAGTAACTAATATTTATTAAAAACTTATTTATTGTGAGCCATAAAATCTTCTAATACTATAAATGTATTATCTCCTTTAATTAATAATACCATTTATTTTACAAATGAAAAAAACAATGTGGTTTAAGCCAAATAATTGTCTTAAAGTAGCATGTTTATGGATGCCTAACCCCATTTAAGAGGTTCAGGAAAAAATTTTTGTAGGAGGTAAAAATCTAAGTTGAGATTTGAAACAGGAGTTAGCTGAATGAGAAAACACAAAACAAAACTATGTACAACAGCCCAAAGATACAAGAATAATTGCACTTTTAAAGAATTAAGAGTAATCTGATATGGTTCTAGGACAGGACGTAGCTGTTGTAGAAGAGGTAAGAAGAGATACCAGAGCGGTAAGAATAATTCAGTTCATGTGGGGTGTTCTAACCCATATTAAGGAGTTTAAGTGTTATCCTGAACACCATGAGGAGACATTGAAATGTTTATGCTAAACAGAAAGCTACTGTAATTTACATTTAATTTATCTTTCTGGTTGCATTATAAAGAATGGATTAGAAAGGAGCAAAAAAGAAGACATGAGGGCCGGCTGAATGGCTCAGTTGGTTAAGGACTTGCTCAAGAGTGGGAGCTCTGAGCAACAGTGGTTCGAGTACTGACCTGAGCTGAGCTGCCACTGAACTGCCAACAGGTGGCAGGATGGCTCAGCTTAAAAAAAAAAAAAAGATGTGAAACTCATTTAAAGGGTTATCTTAATAACCTATGTGAGAGATTACTGGTATAAAGTAGAACAAAGACATTTTGGAGGCAGATTAAATTGGTAGGATTCTAGAAGTCTTATAGATTGTGGAATCTATAGGAAGTGATAGTTTATTGATTTTGCAGGGTGAAATAGGAGATATGCTGAGGATTCAATCATGAGCTGCAGTGCAGATGGCAATGCCATTTATGGAGCTAGAGAACATGGGAGCAGAAAGCCATTTTTCTTCAAGATGAGCTTGAACCTTCTTTGACATATTCCAGTGGAGAAATATAATATTTGAATATATGAATCCATAGTTCAGAAGAGAGAGAGAGAGAGGTTGCAGTTTTCAATTTGGGAAACATCAGCACATAAAGGGACTTGAAGCTGTGGGAGTAGATAGGATTAGATCACATGCTCTGAGGTTATAGGAATACAATAAGAGGAGAAACTCCTGAGACCTAAACTCTGAAAATGCTGGAACTCTAAATTGGGACATTGAAGCCTCAGAGAAGCCAATGGAAGAAAATATTTCAAAGGGGATGGTAACAGAAAATTAACTGTCATACTGACAGAAGAGTGCCTATTAGTAATATTGGGAAAATCAATTTTAGTAGAACTTGGGGGACAGAACACAGAATTCTATAGGTCACAGAGAGAATGGGACATAGGTAAGCCTTGTTGAGAAATTCGGATGGCCCAACACCTCAAAACGATAAAAGATGCCACCACCACATACATAGAAAAGTCAATGTAAAACGTTACCTCCAAAACAATGAAAGTAAATCCCGAAACAAATAGCTCCCTTTTAGATTTTCTGATGGTAAAATAGTGGCTAAATTGAGTAAAGCTCAGCTTTTATCTTTATATTTACGTCTTCTTTGAGTCCCTGCTGTGAATGCCTTAAACGTGTGGTTCAGCACTGGGCGTGAAGAGGACCAGAGAGCAAGTGCACACAGTAATCCCAGAAGACACGGCTGTTGGAAGGGGTGAAATGCTGGGCAGAGCAGAAGGAGCTGCCAAAGGGATCAGCTTTTTGTTTGTTTGTTCATTTGTTTTATTTTTGTGATAGGAGAGAATTGAACACGTTTAGATTTTGCAAAAAGTTGTAAGACTTTAAGAAGAAATTAAAAACAAAGAGGAGAGAAAGAATGACAAATACAGTGACCAGGGAAACACAGGAGAAGGAATTGCATCCGAACACTAGTGGGCAGATTGCCCTTGGGCAGAAAGCACGCAGGTTTTTATATGTTGTAATAGAAAGAAGTGAGGACATCATAGAGAAATGCGGAGGTTAAAAGGTGAGTAATTTCTTACTGCATGGCATTTGCTTTCTCCATATCATGGGAGGCTGCTGACAGTGAAGAGAAGAGGCAGAGGAGAAGACTTAAGAATCGCTGCAAAATAGCAGCAGTTGTTATGGAAAATGGTTGAAGTCACTGACTAGACTAGAAAGACATGAAGTATTACCAAGCTGCTGTGTAGGCCCAAAGGTATTGAAGAATACACTTTTAGGTTGTGTATTAGATAGGGTGCCCCCCAGAGAAACAGATATCTATGTATCTATATATCTATGTCTATGTTTATATCTATATCTAAATGTATATCAACTATGTCATCTATATCTATATCATCTATATCTATATCTACTATGTATCATCTATAATCTATATCAATCTATGGAGAAAGAGACAGAAAGAGGCAGAGAAACAGAGAGATTTATTAAGAGAAAATGGCTCAAGAGATTTTGGCTGGCCATTCCAAATTCAGAAAGAGCTAACCTCCTAGTTGGAAGGCAGTCTGTCAGGCAGGAGAATTCTCCCGCACTGGCGGGGAAGGGGTTTAGCCTTTTGTTCTGTTCAAGCCTCCCCTGACAAGATGAGGCTCACCCACAGTATGGAGGTCCATCTGCTTTACTCAGAATACTGATTTAAATGTTAATCTCACTCAAAAACACCCTCACAGAGACACCCAGAATAATGTTTGACCAAATATCTGGTTATCCCATGGCCCACTCAAATTGACACATAAAATTAACCATTACAGGGTAGTACAAACGTTTTCTATATGGAACGCTTTGTAATGTGATATGTAAATATCACATATAAGAACAGTCATAATTTTTTTCCTTTCTATTATTTGTTCACTTATTTTTGTTCTGCTAAAATGAAAGTAGGTGGACTCAATAATGGGATATCTAATTTACTTGGAAATCATGCTTTTTTACTTTAATTCAGGGATTTAGCATAATTCATAGTCCTTTCATCACCATTAACACTCTTCTGGTTTCTCTTGAGTTCTCAGTGTTCCTCTTAAAAGAGAAACTGAAGGAAATATTGCTTAAGAGTTCCATGCATTAACTTATTTCTGTGAAAACCAAAAGCTGACAGGTTCTCATACAAAATATTGCATATATATTCATCATGAAGGAATTCTCCTAAAAAAAATCACAATTTGAGATTTTGTGTTTCATCTTACAAATTTAAAATAAAAATTTGTTTAATTTTATACTTAATTTCTTTTATGCAGCATTGATTTGATCATATTTTTCATCACATATTACTCATAAGGATACCTACTTCACTGCCCTCTATAGTTGAATGCGATTTGACATTAAAATATATATTTTTTTTTAGGAATTAAATATATTAAATGAGAAACTGGCCTATGTCTCATGATCCCAGTTATTTGGGCTTATAATTTTGATACAAGTCATAAGGGAACACTGTTTTGTTTTGTTTTTTTCCAAAATAAACAATGGAGAGCATGAAAATAGCTTGTGCCTGACAGACATTTTTTTTCCTTCAGGAACGTAATCTGCAACAGAAAATTTCTAGGTCTAGAAAATGATATACTGCTAATATAGTATTTATGACCAACCAATCATATGAAATTATCAAATAATAATTCACCAACATCCTCCAAAATAGATAACAGGAATTACCAAGGGTATCATTTCTTATAAACAAAGATCATAAATGCACTATTTAAGTAAATCAAAAACCACTATGGAGTTGCCTGCTAGTTAATTCAATATATGTGGAAGCTTTAACGATAAGTATAAAATATTAATCTGTGTCAGGCATTCAGGATACAAAAGGTAAACATGCCTAATGTAGTCCCTGCCCACATATGAAATATAAATTGCAGGACATACTATGGCTCGTTTGCTGAGTGAGAGCCATCAGTTAGGCTTTCCTGCATGTCCTGAACCTCCCTGATACTTCCATTGGTTAGTGTTGTTAGTTGGATTGCTGTTTGCTCATCAATTTTAAAGGAAATATTTCGTGGAGGATATTTTCAAGCATTAGAAATTCAGTGTTCTTTTTTTTTAATAGAGAAATCAGCTTATATTTATTGTAATGGATACATTGTTATACATATACACTCAGCACACACACACACACACACCATTTCAGAACAGCATTTGATTGTTTTTTAACAGTACCTTTTGACCTTAACACAAGTAGTTTCATTTTTAAAACCACTCTTGCTGTATGTTAAGTAATGCTTTTGAGGTTAAGGAATAGAAGAATTACAAGAAACAGCAACTGAAGTCAATCCTCCCCTACTGGGAAATAAGGTGATTACAGATGATTACCAGATGCAAATGGGAAGCAAAAATGCATGGATTCTATAAGGTCATAGCAGGAACTGAAAGTCATCAGTAAGTCAGCAGTACAGCCTATACTTACTTTAAGGAAGTGAAGATCAGTGTTTAAAAAGTTGAATTTGAATTCTTGTGTCTACCTCTCTAGTTTTTTAGGTTATAATATCTTCATGTCACCCATATGTATTAGTTTGACAAATTTTAATGAAAACACATTTAAACTACACTGGGCAGACTTTGTTGCCAATTGGTAGCTACTTGAACACTGGGATACAATTCAAGTTTTTATATTTGTCAATTTAGTCAGTTCTCAAACCATCCCATAAAGTCCAAAATACCTATACTATAAAATATCTTAAAAGTTAGGCACATTCTCTAATTTTTAAAACATAATCTGGGAAGAAATTTGTCATTAAATAGAGCAGTTAGAAACTAAAGAGAAGAAAACAGGGAACTAATATGAAACTAAATCTGAACTGAAAGTCTCTTTGATATGTTTCAAAATAGGTACTTCCTTCTTGCCAATGAAATATAACACATGTGAATATTTATTTCTATGAAGTCTAGTTTGCTTCCTCAAAAGTGCACATAATGGCTATAATATACACAATTATAAATTTAAATTTTTCTTTCATCTTCTATTTGAAAAGTTAAAGAATTTTGATCATCAGTGGTAATCAGAATGAAGAGTAATATATACAAAATTTACATTTAGTCCAAACAAATGTACACTTCATGTTTGTTTTGAATGACCTGAGGTATTTTTCTTTCCAAAAAGCTTTACTTCTATCTGCCAATTAATAATTATTATGGAGAATTTATGATGATCTCAGAGCCAGCCTAGGCTCTGTCACACAAACTTATGTATTATGAGTCTTTCCTTAACCTGCTTACAATGTGGTTGGAAATGATTTACACAAATATGTAACAAGCAGTACAAGGCAGCATTTAACTGCTTGAAAGTATGACACCAGCTATTCAGTTTTTGCCAGTTGGGCAATTTCCAACGGATATGGGAAAAACAAGTCATGGCTCTTCTGGCCTCTCTTGATCCCGCTTTTTACATCTGAGTCCACAGAGCCTTTGCTTTGGAAGGCTCAGTCCGAATCTAGTTTCTGACTTTTCTGCACATGCTTTTCGCTTGTAGCCTTTTCTTTCCTCTTTTCTCTTGGCAAATTCCTACTGATTATCCTGCTGATTACACTGAGCTAGGGTGCCAGCTTCTCCAAAAAGCCCTACTGGACATCCAGACTGAGTCAGTGTCTCCCTTTGTGTGCTTCTCATAGCGCTTACCCCACTGCACTGCAATTACAGACTCATTTGCTGTCCTCTTTCTGGACTGGGCACTGAGCTTGACCAAGCACTATGCACAATACCTCGTTCATGAATGTACACTGGATGCATAAATTCAATAAAAATAATAAAATAGGAAGTACATCTATTCTTCTTCCAACCCCCAAAAGAGGAGTAAGAATTAAAGTGCTGTTTCTGAATCTAGATCTAATTCTAAGATCTAGTGGTCAAGTACAGATCATTGGGCACCCTCTTTATGGTTATGCCATTAGCAATCGGACCTGGGACAACTCTTTTAACCACCACACTCACCACTAGCCATTTCACGACCTCCTTCTCTCTCACGCCATAATATGCAATCTATTTCTAAGTACAATAAATTTCATCCTAGCTGTCTCTAAAATTCATCCACTTTGCCTATCACTTATAATATTCTACTCCAAACTACTATCATCTTTCACTTGGACAAAAGAAGTATCGCCCAAAGTAATTCCCCCAGCTTTACTTTTACTCCCAGCCGTCTCTCTTCATTGAAGCCAAAGTGCTATTTTGAAGGTACAGATCAAGTCAGAGTCATTTCCCTTCAGTGCCCTCCCACTGCTCTGAGAAGACCATGATTTTCAAGATCAGCTCTGACATGATGTGTGAGTCTGCTCCACCAACCCCGCAGCCTCAAGCCCTACCAATTTCCCCTCTGCTCCATACACTGAGTCATACCTGTATTCTTTCAGTTCCTTCATGATACTTTTTTCTAACTTTTCACACTTCTATTTGTATTTTCCTCTTCCTGAAATCCTCTGTTTCTTCAGAGAACAACTGCCTAGCTGTTCTTCAGAGAACAACTTAAAGCATTGTCTGTCCAACCAACCCATTAACTCTGATCTCCCTACTCTCTCAACACCTGTACTTTTCCTTTGATATTACTCACTACAGCTATAACCATATACTCATCTGCAATTATCTAATTAATCTCTGTCTCCCCCATGAGGTTAAATGTGCCACAGAGATCAGGACTCTTTTGGTAAACGTATCCTTTTTGACCATTGCAGGCCCGCCACATAATCGGTTCTGAAAAAATACTTATTGAACAAATTAGTGAAATAAAACTGCAACCAATGGAACTGAAAAATAACAAAGAGTAAGAATATGAGTCTTTACAAATAACAAGGACAAGGGGGAAACAAGTTACTAGATCATCATTCTAAAGAGCATGGCCCCAAGCCAAGTGGTGTGATGGCTAAGAACTGGCTTGGGATACCAGAGGGCCCCGGTTCGGATCCCACATATGAGGGCCAGTTACACTGCCCTCCAAAAAAAAATAATAAAAAATAAAGAGCATGGCCCCATAGGGTTTGCTTTTCCCCAAACGTCATTGGAATGGTCAAGGACAACTTTGTTTTAAAAGAAACTGGCAAATGAGCAGCACAGATAGCAGGTGTATCATCAACGTATTAATTAATTTGCACACACAGGGCTCAGTCTTCTGCTATAAACTGTGCAGAGAAAGCCAAGAGGGCAAAAGCTGAGTGCTACCGACTGGGCTGAATTGGGTATGTGAAAGGGGGAACCAAAATGGGACAGCCAAGGAGGAAAATCAAACTGTTTCCCCTTTGCTGATAGCTATTAATGTAAATGAGACAAAGTAAAAGTTACTGATCAGAAATATATTAAATCATCTAAAAATTGTGTTTGGTTACAAGGAAGTTTGTGAATAAAAGAACAGTCTGGGCTAGTCAGGAAACTTTTCAGGATAAACATTGGCCTTGATTATAGAGAGTAGGGTTTTTCCATGTGTCAGAAATAACCTGGACAAAAACTTTGATGAGAATATTAGGTAATCAATTTTCCTCATCTTACACGTTTAGAGAATTGAAAAATTAGAAGCATGTTGGTCACTAGTTAACAGCTGCCACACAGACCTACCCAAATGCAGAAGACTAAGAGTAACTTAAATGGTTATTCCCAAGAGAACTAGCCATTTTTTAATGATAATTTTCCTAAAATATAAAAGGGAAGCATGATGGGAGTAGAGCAGTGAATAAAGGAGATGAGGACCATTTTGGAAGAGTATTTTATATGCAGTTTTCAAAACTCCTTGCCTGGTATGTATACAATATTTGGGGCTTACCTTTTACCTCTCCTATCTTTGGATTTTTTTAATATATGAATGATAAATAATAATGTTGGCTGGTTTACCTATTTTATTTCTCTGCTTGCAATCAGCATTTGTTTTAACCTTTGCTTTCTTTATTGTTTTCGCAATTGCACGTTTACTTCTTACCAATTCACTTATAGTGCGAAAACAAAGAAGTTTATAATTTGAGGCCAGATTCACCTTACTCTATTCCAAATTTGTGAAAATGAAGCAAAAGCAACATTTGTCAGCTTTCTGGAAGAGATACTTATGTTGGACAACCATTTATGTTGTTTTTTTAAAAGGAGGACTAAGTATCTTACTTTCTCATCCCTACATAAAGTAAATTTTGGACTGTGTGACAACCTTTAATGCCAACTGCAATGTATAGAATTCCAGGAGTTGGACTTTCTTTATTCCAGAAATGACTTCAGTATTATGTGTGCCTGTGGGTTTATAAAAAGCACCCATCTTTTTATTCAGCAACACAGACATTCTCCAGGTTATCTGTTCCCTCTTTATTTATTTTTTATTTATTTATTTTTTAGCTGAGCCATCCTGCCTCCTGTTGGCAGCTCAGCGGCTGCTCAACTTGGGCTGGGACTCGAACTACTGTTGCTCAGAGCTCAGACTCTTGAGCGAGCTCTTAACCAACTGAGCCACTCAGCCGGCCCTTGTCCCCTCTTTAAACCAAATATGTTGGTCCTGAAATTCTGTTAGGATCAGCATGGCTTGAAAAGGTAGATCATGAAACATGGTAGCTGTCTGCCTATTTCTTTTTTCCTTCTTCTTCCCTCCATGCCCCACCAAAGTATCCTCCGTATCATTCCCCCCAACCCCCCCAAAAAACAAAACAAAACAGGGATTACCTGTAGATGTTGATTAGAATTGGAAAACAAGAACTCAAGATGTACTTTGAATACCACAAGTTTGAAAGTGATTTAGCAAGCTTGGCCTGGTATCTCCACTTCCTTTGGAATTTGACCTTTGAAATGAAGAAATTAGAATACCTACCTATTGGGCTATTCCTTTTCTAATAAAATGACTCCCAGGAGCAGTAAATTCTGGAATTTCATATTAATAAACTTCTTCATTCTCTGCATAACTTACTTAGCTCCTTTTGTGCTAATAGAATCTGATCTCAATATGGTGCACAGCATGGGTCCCTAGATAAACACAGGTCCGAGGGAGGAACATATGATAGAATCTGTTTCCTGCTATGCTGCCTTGATCAAGCTGCTTTCTTCAGCGTTTCGTTGTTTTTTGTTTTGTTTTGTTTGTTTTATTCCTGCTATACCCTCTACTTGCTTATTTCTAACTTTTTAATAATGAAACAATGTTGTTGCATTGCATAATTTGTATGGAAGAAATTCAAGAATGCACTCAGAAGGTATAAATGTGAATTCATGTTTGTAGAGAATAACCAAATTTTAAAACCATTTTTAGTTAAAGAGATAGTATTAGTTTATATAACTTCAAAGTGTGGTTTCTATCTCTGACTGAACACTGGTTATAGGGTTTTTTCATCAACTGGACAGGAAAGTTTAATTAATTTTTGGGACCCACCATTCTCTTTGCCAGATACAGTGCTAAGTTTGGGATGACAGTAACACATGTGTTTTCTACAACATTGACACACTTAGAGCTTTCCAAATATGAAAATGTCTCATTTTTATTTGCTATGGATAAAATAGTTTTACATTCCCCAAAGGATGTGTATATCAAACATCATAGTAAATAGAAAAGTTCCAACAAAACAACAAACACTTTATTAAATAAGGTAATGATGTATATACAAAATGCCCACTACATCATAGAAGCCTAAAATGGAAAATCAGTCAACCATCTTTGTTTTTTAGTCTAGCTAGGAATTGTAGAATAAAATTTTGGGAGGAAATTGTGAAGATATCTTTTCCTCCTTATAAAGATTCAAAAAGTGAAGCATTTCCAATTGCCCATTATGAGATTTTGAGTTTTATAAGTATTTTCTGTGGGCTTTAGGGTTTTTTAAATTACCTGTTTGGAAATTAGTTAGTTATAGAATATTAATTATATAACAACTGTAGTTACACTTCATAATTAATGTAATTATTAAATGTTAATAAATGATTACCATTAATTAGAATATTCTGATAGAAAATTACAACAATAACAAAAGAACAAGAAAAACAAATGAAGAAACAAAACTCACAGACACAGACAACAGTTTAGTGATTACCAGAAAGTAAGGGGGGAGGGGTGGTAGATGAGGGTGAAAGGGATCAAATATATGGTGATAGAAGGAGAATTGACTCTGGGTGGTGAACATACAATGTGATATATATAGATGATGTATTACAGAATTGTATACCATAAATCTATGCAACTTTGCTAACAATTGTCACCTCAATAGACTTCAATTAAAAAAAAGATTAAAAAAAAGAAAATTAATTGTGAAACTGACTCTATACTCTGAGAAAATTTAGAAATCATTGCTAGGACCTAAGGTCCATTTTCCTGCTCAAACAGCAGCATTTTCAACAATTTTATTGTAGAATTTAAGAAGACAATATGTGTCATTTTCTATTGCTTGTTTCATTTCTATGAAGTTAATATTTTTGTGGTTAAATGTACTTCAAGCACTTTTTTCAAACCCTTGCAATTTGCTTTTACGTTGTAGCAATTTTAAAACCCAAAGTGGCTGAAGTACAAAGTTACATCTCTGTTAGCAATAAATCATCAACAAATCCCATTAGGAAAATGCATAACTCCAAAAATTTGACAAGAAAATATAGTCAGCTTTCAGTTTTATTGGATCAGAACTTAAGACAGGTACACATAAAACAAGCTCAAATATATTATTCAAGAGATGGGCCATAAAATTCCATTGTTTAATCAGCAGAAAAGATTGGTCAAGGGGATAAATTATGATGTGAAGTTAAACCTGAATCTTGGCTTGTAGTGCACATGGCAGCTTACCTTATGGCCTGAACGAGTAAGCTCTCCAAGAATCACAAGTGAAGAAAATCTCTCATACAAAGTTGACTGCACCTAAATCTGTCTTTTTACTTAGAAATATGCATAATTAGAGAATGATTTCTTCATAGTGAACATTGGTTTTACTTTTAATATTTTTCTCTAAATGCTCTTCAGGTAATATATAATTTTATAAAATATAGTGACATAATTCAACTATTGGAAAGGTTTACCTTTCAGAAATTTCATAATTTAATTTTTACTGATATTTACTTTAGAACATGTAATTTCAGTCTTTGGGAATGTTGACTTACAGGCCATGTTTAAAAAAAAAACAAAACAGAAAACAAAAAGAACTTTGCTACTGTAAAATTCAAGGGCCTAGAAAAAAAGAGTTGCTTGATTGTAAGTTTTACCAAAGTTTTATTAAATGACAGGTTAGCATTCTAAGAGAGGGAGACTGTGTAAAGAACATTAAAAATATCTGACCCTGTCATGGCTTTATGCTAAATTAATACATATTATTATAAGCTTTAATGTGTGGTTACTTGGCAGCGCTTAATCTCTGTGAATATTGTTTATTTCACAGCAGGATAACTTTTTAAACTTTATAGTTTAAAATTTGCTGAACATGAATTAAGGGGAGGTGGCACTGGGTAATAATGGGGAAGGCTGATACGATACCTTTCTCTCTTCTGGGATTATCTCCAAGTGAGGAGATATTTTTAAGAATTGCCTCTAAAGAAATAATTTGATGGTGACAGGTTCAGTTTCATACACAAGCATGTTGCTTAAGCAGATGACTGATGAGTGGTGGAAGTCCCCTCTGTCCAATTTTATCTGCCCCATTCACTGTTTGAGAGCTTCCCAGTGTATACTTCTTTGGAGATAAAAATGCAGATGCTGTCTGAATATTTGAGAATGGTATTGGCAAATGGAAATAGACCAAAAGACAAGTAATTAGTTTTGTGATGGTCTAAAAAATATATGATATGAGGAGTATTAAATAACTGCGATATTAACCATGTGAAAAATAGCAGCATTTGGAGGAAGCAAGCTAGTTCTCTCCCAGGCTAGGAAATGCTGCCATATGCACATGAATACGGCACACTAATTCTAGGTCGCTTCAAGGGCAGAAATAAGAATGGCGGCTCGATGTCACAGGGTATCCAATGTGAATAAGTATACAAAAAAGATTTTACAGGTTCACTTGTCTAAAATGAAATAAACTGCCATACAAAATCAGAGTATCTCTGTCAAAACGAAGTACTTACCCATTGATTAGCAATTATATGCTGGGGATAATGGAGAAAATAAAGTTAACACAAACAATGTTGCATGTTGAATGCTTTAAGTACTTAACATATTGTCAATTAATTTAATCCTGACAGGAATCTAGGAAGGTAAATTCTAAATCACTCTGCTTAAGAGATGAAGCAAGAAGGATTTTAAATAGCATATCAAAGCTCATACAAGTAATCAGTGTGGAGTTGTGTTTTGAAGTTACACAGTTTGGGCTTCAATATCCATTCCCTTAACCACGGTACTGTATAGACTCCAAGAGTGGTCTATGTTACTTCTGTTGATATTAATATTATACAAGTATTTATCAGTTATCTATTGGAATGGAATTGGGAAGAGGACAATATGTATTGTAGTGAAAAGGAAACCGGAAAAATCAAGGGCATTGAATGTTGCTGCAAATACCACTCAGAATGACATCTCAAGCAAGATATAGAAGATTCCCCAAAACACATTTCTTGATGTATTTTGGACTAATCATTGCTTATAGATTACAATGAAGAATGAAATGACAAGGTCACAAGCATATCAATGGGGATTTCAGCAATGTCAGTGGAATTCATGTTCCTGGAACTTCCGCACAGCAGTAGTCAAACCAGCTATAGCATCAATGCCTTTAAATCAGCTTGCAGACTCATTCCTGTGTTCAGCCCATGATTAGAGAGCCCTGATTTCCAAGTAACATTCCTTTCTCCCTTTTACTCTTTTAATATTTCTCCATTTTTTGCTTTGCTTCTTTTGCCCATCCAACAATTTTGTAGGCATCAAATCCTTCTCTACTTGAAATAAATTTAGTGGTTCCTACTGTTGTGACTTAACACTGAATGATGTATCTATTCTAGACCAATTCTGTGTCTGGTGGTGGTATCATCTCTAGTATATCTTCTCATTTAAGTACTTATTCTCTATTAAAGTTTTCCCATTGAGGTTGGATACGTGCAAGGCAACACATCCTATTTCCAAAACACTTTTAATTAAAACAAACAAACAACAAAAAATGATTCTATTTTATGTGTTCCAGGGTACCCAGCAAATAATAGTCATCATCCCTGTCTGAATTCTAAGCCTATTAGAGTTGAAAAGATGGGTATAAAATTATTTACTTGAATAATACAAACTGTGCAGAATGTGGATTTAGTTCTTTGACCAAGTGGGCATGCTAATATTTGACTCATGGTATGAAATTTACACAACAGATTCTTTGTTGTTCATTTAACAAACACGTAGTGAGCCCATTCTATAATCCAGGCAAATTTCTAATACAGGGGTTAATACCAGTGAACCGAACAGAATAGTAAATCTGTAAAATGGAGAAGAGGAAAGGCTGAAGTGGGCATATCTGATTCCTTGTCCCAAATCTACCAATTAGAGGAGTAAGTCCTCTTTGTCCAGGGCGGAGTGAAACCAAGAGCCAGCCAGTCACTTGGGAGTCTCTTTTTGGAAACATGAAACAAAGAGATTGAGGCTTCCTTTGATTTCAACGATGCATGGCCTATATTTAAATTGACACATCAGGGAAGACATAATAGATTAAACCTTATCTTTCATTTAGATGTCAGCATGATGCTATTTTATGTGAATAGCTTTTATAAATGGGTATCAGGGAATCTTCTAGGAACAATGGAAATAGTGATATTCAAAATATTTAACAAGTAGTTTGTCATGGGTTTTGACCAGTTTGAATGGAAAATGGCACTAAACTACCCTTGGCCACAAGGTATGCTAGTGAATGTTGTCAATAAGCACTGAAGAACTAAGGAACACCTGAAGCTGAAGCTGAATAATAATGAATGTCAACTAGAATTTAATATATATAAATTAGTCACAGGATGTGGAGTATAGCATATGGAATAGAGTCAATGGAATTGTAATAGCTATATCATGTCAGAGGGGTAGTAGATTGGGGAGGGAGGTTATCACTTTATGAGGGGTGTAAATGCCTAACTATTGATATTACACTGTTTTGTACACCTGAAACAAACAAACAAGAAAAAAGAACTAAGGAAAGAAGATCAAAGTGGAGAGTGATGAGGAATCTGCAGTTACTAAAGATAAAGTCGCCCACTTTTGCTTACTGACACCTGGTCTAAACATAACTCTGATTTTAATTTTAGCAAATTATGTAATCAAGAATCATTTTTACTCCGAAATTTAGAGATTGCATTCAACTTTTAAATTATTGGGAAACATAGTAATTTACCCATACATTCTAGAAATAACTTTTTATTCAATAATGTATAAGTGTTTATTTAGCTCCTTAACTGACTGGAGCTTTCTGCAGGTGTCTAGCTATGCAAGTAATCTTCAATGTATATACTGATTCTTCTTATGAGTTATTTTTTATTTTTAAAATATTTTTGTTTTGTATTATTTATACAATGTTATGAAAATATTTGATACAGCTTAAATAATATCAGTTGATTTGTCATTATTATCAATGCTGGCTCCTTTTAAGGCATTTTAACTGAGGTCCAGTTAATTAAAATAAATTTACATAAGTCAACTTTTCCTTTTCTAGTGCAAAATACTGTAGCTATATAATTTTTTAAAATTATTTTTATAATCTTACTTGTAATTTTTATGTTTTCAAATGCTGTCAAATATAGTTTGCTTTCATAATTAGAAAAATTTTGCATCCTTTAAGTTCCTTGTATACATAATCTTGGTATATTAGATTAGCTTTTTCTTTAAAGCTTGACACATTTTCATTAAAATGAAATTGGAGGATTTTATAGCAAGCATACTTTTATCTGGTTGCATTGTTTTAAGAAATAATGTAGATATATCCCCAGCTATTGTTAAATATGTGTTTGTTTCAGCTAAGAACTTAGAAGAATTATGAAGTCAATAACTAAAACAATTCCTTTCTAAGCCTGTTGCTAACTGAATATTGCTAAGATATATTGATCTAGTTTAGTATTATTGTAGTTTCATGCCCAGGAATCTCAACAAAGATAAATAAAAAGGCAACTGCTGGATTTTTAATTAGAAAAATATGCATTAATAGTATTATAGCCTTAGCACGCATGCACACACACACACACACACACACATATACACACACACACAGTCTCCCTCTCCCTCTCTCTCTCTCTCTCTCTCTTACCTACATATTCAATTTTATAAGCAAAGACACACAGCTTTGGATTTCACAGCTCATTTAGTATTTATTTACTTGAACTTCAGTATCTGATTATTTAATCATCTACTATTTTATGCCATGATATATAAAAGAGATATTAATTTTTATAGTCTAAATTTTTAATACCAACAATTGTGAATTTTATATTTAAAAATCTAACTTCCCAAGTTATAAGAACTGGAGCTGTAATACAACATAAAACACAACTCATTTTACAGAGGTTTTTATCAACTAATACAAAGTGCTACCTGATACTCAATGGACTAATTAGAAGAGTGATGATGGATTAGTTCAGCTCTACTCAGACACTACACTTATACTTCCAAGAAGACATAGGGTTCAAGATAACATTGGCACATAGTTTACCCATAGGTTAATTATCCACTGTGATTTGAATGGATAAATTTAAGCCACACTTTACTGTCATATGATTTAAATGATTGGTTCATATGTGGTGTAAATTATGTTTTCAACCTTTACCATTGGAACAAGTGGTTTATATTTTTAGCTTTCTCTAGTTTGGGATATTTCTAATCCAACCAGTTATCTATTGCCATCATGTTTTACTTTTCTTTCATTAAGTGAGAAAAAAATGAAGGAAGATTGGTCAGATGAGATTTAGGGATTCATGGAACTTATGTGTCCAAAACACATAACTCTGACTCTCACCAAAGTTTAAAGAACCCTTATAAAAGATAGTTAGTTATAAGGAAACTCTATTCCTAGCTATGGAGC
Source organism: Hipposideros armiger (assembly GCF_001890085.2). Taxonomy (NCBI): domain Eukaryota; kingdom Metazoa; phylum Chordata; class Mammalia; order Chiroptera; family Hipposideridae; genus Hipposideros; species Hipposideros armiger. Next base: position 132,827 of record NW_017732322.1, read on the forward strand.
CAGTATGCTGTAGTGGTTAAGAATATAAACTCTAATGGAAAGGAGGAAGTCAAACTGTCACTATTTACGGTTGACATGATACTATATATGCATATAGAAAACCCTAGACTCCACCAAAAATATAATAGAACTAATAAATAAATTTAGTAAAGATGCAGGATATAAAATTACTATATAGAAGTTTGTCAACATGCTCCCAACAAATAAAAGCCCAGGGCCAGATGGCTTCACAAGAATTTTGCCAAACATTCAAAAAATAATTATTAACTATTCCAAAAAATCCAGAAGGAAGGAAGGCTCCCAAATTCTTTCTATGAATCCACAATCACCCTGATTCCAAAAACAAAGACAGTACAAAAAAGGAAAACTACAGGCCAATATCTCTGATGAACATAGATGCAAAAATCCTCAACAAAATCTTAGCAATCAGAATTCAGCAATATATTAAGAAGAGCATATATCATGATCAGGTGGGTTTCATCCCTAATATGCCAGGGTGGTTCAACATCCGCAAATCAATTAATGTGATACACAACATCAACAAAAATAAAAATAAAAATCATACGGACATATCAATAGATGCAGAAAAAGCATTTGACAAAATATAGCAACCATTTATGATAAAAACTCTTAGCAAAGTGGGAATAGGAGGATCATATCTCAATATAATAAAGGCCATATATGATAAATCCACAGCTAACATCATACTCAATGGGGAAAAGCTGGAACCATTCCCTTTAAGATCAGGAACAAGACAAGTCTGTCCACTTTCTCCACTTTTATTCAACATAGTCCTAGAAGTTCTAGCCATAGCAATCAGACAAGAAAAAGAAATAAAAGGTATCCACATTGGCAAGGAGGAAGTAAAATTGTCATTATATGCAGATGACATGATACTATATATAGAGTACCCCAAAGACTCCATCAAAAAGCTATTGGAACTAATAGACAAATTCTGTAAGGTAGCAGGATACAAAATCAATACTCAGAAATCAGTTGCATTTGTATATACCAATAATAAACTATCAGAAGGAGAAATTAAGAAAACAATTCCATTTACAATCAATTCAGGAACTATAAAATACATAGGAATAAATTTAA
>NW_017732322.1:135017-174832 GCF_001890085.2 Hipposideros armiger
AAATCAGTATGGAGGTATCTCAAAAAACTGGAAATGGAACGACTTTATGACCCAGCAATCCCACTCTTAGGTATTTATCCAAAAAACCCAAGACATTAATCCAAAAAAGTATATGCACCCCTATGTTCATTGAGGTGCTGTTCACACTAGCTAAGACTTGGAAACAACCAAAATGCCCATCTGTAGAGGACTAGATTAAGAAACTTTGGTACATTTACACAACAGAGTATTGTTCTTCTTTCTCAAGATTGCTATGGCTGTTCAGGATCTTCTGTGACTCCATATAAACTTTAGGATTATTTTTTCAATTTCTGAGAAAAATGCCATTGGTATTTTGATAGGCATTGTGTTGAATTTGTAGATTGCTTAGGGTAGTACGGGCATTTTAGTGATGTTAAATTTTCCAATCCATGAGTACAGTATATTTTTTCATTTATTCATGCCCTCTTCAAATTTTTTCTTCAATGTCTTATAGTTTTTAATATGCAGATCATTCATCTTGGTTAAATTTATTTCTATGTTTTTTTTTAAGCAATAGTAAATGGGATTGTTTTCTTAATTTCTTCTTCTGATACTTTGTTAGTGTATAGAAACACAACAGATTTCTTTTTTTTTCATTTTTTTATTGTTAGTTTCAGTTTGGAGTTAATATCCAAAATATATAAAATGCTCATGCAACTCAACACCAAAAAAACAACCCAATTAAAAAATGGGCAGAGGATATGAAGAGACATTTCTCCAAAGAGGACATACAGATGGCCAACTATACTTTAATAAAAAAATTAAAATGACTTTAAGCTCTGGCATTACATATGAATTCTGATCTTCCCCTCAGTGCTTAAAATCTATATGAATTTGAGTAGGTTAATTAACTTTCCTCTTATTTAGTTTCCTTAGTTCAGAATAATAATTTTAATGGTCTCTAAGCATAAGCAGTCATACCTGTAAAGCCTGTCATAGTAAGCATATGGCAGTCATTGCTGTAGTATTATTTCTCAAATGTTAGACAACAGAATGTGGAAATTCAGAAACGATAATTGTTATGAAGTTATTCATCATTGTAAATGAGTTCAACTTTTAGAAGCATGTGGTCACAACTCTAAAAAATTCTCATATTCTCTCTCTCTCCCTATATATAATTTGTATAGCTAAAAGTGTGAGCTGTTGACTTTTACTTGTATATGAAGAGTAAAATTTAATTGCTTATAAAATTTACGCTTTCATTATTCAACTATTGATTGATATAGCTGTAATGTATTAGGTATTACAAAAGTTAGTGTATATCTGATTTGATATAGTCACTTAAACCAAGACTTTAAATTACATGTTATATCATTTTAAGGATAGTAAGGATTAGAAAAAGCCCAAAATCCATTCTCTCCCTGAGATTATCCCAGGAAAGAAAGAAAAATTCAACATGATCAAATTGCCTGGCAACTTGCTAATGGTATTTGCTAATGGAAGAGTCACTAGCTCTGAAATGATTTTAGTAGAATGTATTTGGCCTATGTTGATTTGATTATGGTAAACAAACTTGGGATCTATGAGTTTATTGAATATATCATTTGTTTTATCAGTATCAGAGCATAAAATGGAGATGGTGGACATAGGCTGAATAATGCCCCCCCCCAAAAAAAAGATATCTGTGTACTAATTCCTGAAACCTGTGAATATGTTACCTCACATGGTAATGAGGAATAAAGGTTCCAGATGGCATTATAGTTTCTAATCACCTGACCTTAAAATAAGGAAATTATCTGGATTATCTATGTGTACCAGTGCAGTCACAAAGGTTCTTAAAAGTGGAAGATGGTGGGGCAGAAAAGGTGAGACTGTGATACAGTGTGAGAAGGAGTCATCTCACTTTTCCTGAGTTTGAAGCTTGAGGCAGAAGGTCACAAAGCAAGGAATGCTGCTGACCTCTGGAACCTGGAAAAAGCAAGGGTGTGGAGTTTTTCTTAGAGACTCTAGAAAGCAATGCAGTCCTGCCAACACCTTGGTTTTAGCTCAGTGAGACCGACATTGGACTTCTAATGTACAGAACTGGAAGATATTAAAGTTGTGCCATTTTAAGCCACTAAGTTTATGGTGATTTGTTACAGTATCCATAGAAATTAATATAATTTTTCATCAAAAATGACTTATTTTGCATATGTGATGATTTAGACAGTCCTTAAGATAACTCGTTTGCTAAATGATATTTAGCTTGGCTATGTCCTGATACAGCAAAAAAAGCTGTATTGGCAATCCAGTACTATTTTCTTCATCTCTGACTCATGGTTACTTTTATCCTTGAAATTAGTAGTAAGGTGTGATACTGTGTAAAATCTCTTATCCCTGTGAGTCTGGTGTAGCAGACCAATTCTTTGTATATTCTCATTGCCTTTTTTATTTTTTCTAAATAAGAACCATCAATCATATATTATTATTTAATTCAATAAATGTGTATTTAGCAGATACCATGTCCCAGTACAGAGATGGATGGTATGTAAATGCATAAAAAATAAATAAAAGAATTACTATATTGAGGAATTTATAAACTACCAGAATCATTTTAATTACAACTACATAGGTATCATTTGGATAAGCTTGTTTTCCCTCTGCACAAGATGAGAGTCAAAAATATCTGTGTTGACCTCAAAAAACTCTAACAAAACTTTTCATATCTATGTAGTAATATTGGGAGACCTTGAATCCTATTACTGAAAAAAAGAAAATCAGTTCTGGAAATTAGTCTGAACAGAAAAAAGAAAATGCTAAGATAAGATTACATTGTTCTTCTGTGAACCTATGGAAAGTTTATACATAGTAGGTCTTCAAGAGGTGTTTGCCAAGAATTAATTGAGTCAAGTCATCGCTGAAGCCAAATAGAAAATAGCAATTAAGTCTGGTTCATCATGCTTTGTTTTTAACTTCTCTATCAGTGTAGCAAGAATAAAACCAACTCATCATAGTGACAGGTCCAAACTGGCCTGGTCTAGAATAAATAAATGAAAAAAATCTAGATCATTACTATTAACAGGAGAAAAATTAGAAAAGCTGATTTAGACATTGCTATTGTACTTTAGTATGTAACTATAACTTTAATTTTGAGAAACAGATTTTATTTTATCATGCTACAAACTCAATATAAAAGTCTAGGTTGAAATATGAAGGAGAACAAAAATAAAAATAAATCTCTGAATTGAGGAAATCAAACTTGTCTAAAAACTCTGACAATGATGAGGGATTAATGCCTGATAAAATTTTATAGACTAGAACTGAAAATAATTTAAATAATTAACTGACATTATTGATTGATGTGTGTAACATAATGATTACTTAATGTAAGTAATTATTACCTAAGAATAAGTATTTCAGAAATGTGCCAAATTTTATTATATCAACTCAGAGCTCTATTATTTTAATGCTTATTATTCCTGTTGTTCCAATTTCACTTGAAAAATAAAAGAAATCCACAGTGAACTGAATGCCTACATCAAAAGGCACTTTGATGTGAGGATGATTTTAATAAAAATAATAGATAACATTTATTGAATGTTTGCTTATGTCAGGCCCTACATGCATTATGTCATTTATGTGTTTCAACAACCTAATAAGGTTGGTTTTTCATAGCTCTTACTTATTATATGAGGAAATTAAGGTTAAGAAAGATTAGATTGCTTTCCTTGATAATACACATGGTACATAGGAAATCATGGATTGGAATTCTTACCTAAGACAGTGCATGCTTTTAACAAGAACCTATGTAACTTCTCAATTTTACTTCTTCCCTTATTTACCTGTTCTGTCCATCTGGAAAATGCCAGTTCATTTAAGACCCAGGTCAAAGGTCATTAGCCATCAGAATATTTCTCTGACTATTCTAGGCATAGTCTAATGCATCATCCTTTTGCTGATCTATAGAGAACGTTAAAAAGTTGTTTAATTTTAAGCTTGTCTATAACCGAGAGCATATTTGATAGCAGCAGTTCCTTTATGAACTGATAAGTACAGGATTACTGATAATACACAATTTACAGCCAGAATAGAAATAGCCAAGTGTTACTTAATGAGAGCATGTTGAATACCCTTAGTAGTTTCAAGAAGTTTGCAGGCATTATGATGGATGTAGAAACACAATGAATGTCCAGACAGTTGGATTTATTTTTTGAATTTGCTCATCGTTCTGACTCAATGGAGAATTTCCCAATTTACACATCACTTCACTCTTTCTTCTTCACTTTCAATGTGCTAATTCTAATAGCTACCTCTCCCCGCCCCCTTTCTTTCTCTCTCTCCCTCCTCCTCTCTTTCGCTATACTTCTTCTCCCAGAGGTCACTAATGATTTCCTAAGCAAATTGTTAAAAGATTAAATTTGTCCTCAGTATATTCTTCTCCCGTAACCCACACTTAGTAACATATTGCCCTTGCAGTTCACTCTAGCTATCAGTAAAATGTCAAGGTTGAAAGTATAAACCAATTAATGTAATTAATTTTAGATGTCCTAAGAGTACAAGGAAGTCACTTAAATCACAATTGAAATGGAGTCATTGGGATGATTTCCAGGGATGGCCAGCAGTGAGCACCCCTTAGCAAGCCTTGCTGATTATGCTGGCTCTGAGATCAATTGCACACAAGAAATGTTAAATAGGTTGTTATATTAATACATAAAATAATACAATGGTAATTAAAATAAAAATGAAAATATATGTGCCAGACTAACATTCTTGTGAAGGAGTTAGAAGGTGACATGCCAACCTTGAAGAACTGTATTTTTCTGACACACGATTACTTGGGTGCATACCCTGAGATCTTTAGGACATCAGCCATGTCTGGGTGCTACTGTGGCATCCAAACAGTGAATGATGAAATCCAGGGCAATCTGAAAAAATCAAAATCTGATAAAGTAAGTCCATCTCACAGGCTATTCCAGGACCATTTCCTGTGAAGGACAGTGTTTTGGTTGTTTATAATGACTGTGGCTACTCTTACTGACAAGTGATAGACGTTTTGTGTGCAGAGGTATAACCAGTTCCTCATGTACTTTCAGCATTTCCAGCTAGAAACGTTTATTATCAGAGATATGCTCACAAATATCTCAGTATCTCTTCACTAATAACTTTGATGCCTTTTATTTACTAGCCTGATATTATGACCTTTGGGAGTCTTCATTTTCTTTTCGATTATAATGTGATGGCAAAGGCAGGATGTTATGTCCCCAGGATAAATGTGAAATAATTTATACTGTGTGACATCCCAATACTTTACTGAGGATTTAAACAATGCCTGAGAAGTGTCCTTTAAAAGTTATTCATTATTATTAAAAATTGTGAACAGATTTCCTGAACTTGATTATTTTAAAATGAAGTCACTCTAATTTCTACAATCAAAATCCTTTAACCTAATCACTAGGGCCATTAGCATGCCTACTTAGAAAGTTATGACATCAGTCTAACTAAAAATCTGACAGAATTTGAGCAAAGCAAATGCATTTTATAACATTTATAACGACATTACCCAATTGTGGTAATGCAAGGAAGTTGTTGCTAAGAACTGGAACAAACACCCTGCTTGAGTTAAACTAAGCTCCTTAAACATTGGCTGAAATTTCCGGTTGCTTAAAGTGGCTTTAGACCAAAGTTCCTTCAAGAGTATGTTTTTATGTAAAGCTGGATACTTCTGCTTAGCATTAATGCTTTTTGTAAAAATAGACATGTAAAATATTATAAAATAGTAACATCATTTTTTAATGTTGTTTGGCTTTTGAAACCAATTCCATATAAACATACAAAATAGACTTTCATATAAATATATATATATATATATATATATATATATATATATATACACACACATATATATTATAGCATCAGTCATATAACACATGGTCAAGAAAATATAAAAAATGAGAAAATATTATCAAAATCAATTAAAAATTTTGGAGTTATATATTAGTTTGCTGTAGCTATCATAACAAGGTACCACAGAATGAGTGGCTTAGGACAAGAGAAATTTCTTCTCACAGGTCTAGAGGCTAATAATAGTCTGAAATCAAGTTGTCAGTAGGGCTATGCTCCCTTCGAAGCCTGTAGGGGAAGGACCCTTCCTTGTGTCTTCCAGCTGTTGCCAGCCCCTGCTGTGCCTTGGCTTGTGGCAGCGTAACTCTAGCCTTCACATAGCATTCTCCTATGTCTCTTCACATCGTCTTTTCTCTGTTCATGTCTGTCTCTGTATTCAAATTTCTTCTTACAAGGACACCAGTCCTACTGGATTAGAATCCACTCTAATGACCTTGTTTTAACTTCATTATCTCTGTAAAGATGTTATTTCCAAATAAGATCATAATCTGAGGTACCGAGAATGAGGACTTCTACATATCTTTTTTATGAGAGACACCACTCAAACAATAACAGGTTACAAATGTTTTTATTTTAATTTGGAAAATTCCCAAAGACCTATGCCTTTTACCTTTCGGTGAGACAAAGTATTATCAAGTTTCATTGATATAACATTTGTGCTTTTTGTGAAACATAGGAATTTCTTTTGATCATAGCTAAAAGATTTATTATACCTAGCTTTGTTACAGAGATATGTTTTGAGGCAAACTAGAATTATAATGACTCAATAGAATTAAATTATAATAGGTGTTTTATGTGTCTGTTTAAAGAAAGGCAAATACGTTGTATTTGCCTAAGAATTTTGCTTAACATAAATTGCAGTTTTCCACATTACATTGTTATTCAAATACTTCTACAAAACAATGTTTTCCTGTCACTTTGGGTGTCCACCATGTTTTTCCAGCTATATTTTTGGATGACTGTGGAGATGCCAAGGAATAAATATAGCAAGTTTGACCTATCAAATGTTTAGTTGATTGTGAAAATTATCTTTGTCCTTTCTTTGCCAGTGAAGCATAGTACTAACCCCTACTAGCAGTTGCTCAGATACCATTTTTAAGCACTAGCACAGGATCACTAAGTAGGACACTTCCATAGTGGGAATTTCAAAATAGAAAATTGACCTTTATACTGCAGTGAACTTAGCACACAGCTTTTATTGAGAAATGAATGAGGAAGATTTTTTTTTTTACAAATGTGAGCACTTATCATGCAGTACATTTATTAAGGAATCCCGTTGAGATCAGCACTCAAAAAAGACGGGAGAGAAGTCAGGATCGGGCAGAGGAAGCAGTTGAACTTGTGATGCAGACCCAGGACAGTCTTGGTTGTTCCTATGGAAAGTTTTGGTGGTAAAACGGTCCTTTAGAGATGCCCCTCATTGTGCTGAGCTGGCCAGGACATAATAGATTCTCAGAAATTAGTCACTGGATGGGAGCCATCAGGAGAAAGGAAGCCATCTTGGGGAGAGAGCCTTCTCCAGCTGAGGTGATCCCTGAAGGAGTTAATAGTTGGCAGTTATCTGCCCACAGCCTACCCAGCAACTGGGACAACAAGTCCTTCTTTGCTGGGGCATCTGGGGAGCACATGACAGGGTGCACTAGAAGGAAAAGAATCATAATTGTGAGATGTGCCTTTAACCATGCTTTTGCAAGCTGTGCACCAGTAATATGGATCCACACAATCTATGAAAAACATTTTTTTAAGTTTTATTCATTGCATAACAATAAAAAAACCAAAATCTAAGCTTATATATTTTCTCAATTCCCTTAATAATCTTCTTGAGACACCGTGTAACTGAACATTGCTTCACCTCTGTTGTAATTTGAATTAGAGAATATGACATGGGAGCATTCCAAGTCACAATTACTAAATTCTATAAATGATACCATCATCGTGATCTATTTTTTTAATGTGAAAAAGTGGGTGTGTTTGTGTGTGTGAGAGGGAATGGGGACATGTACGTATTCCGGTTTCCATGGGGACCTGCGCGTTGTCCTGAGAATAACATTCTGTTAACAAGCACTTTACATTTGTTTTGGCTGTAGCTAGAGGAAATATGATAGACATATCTTAAAGCTATTCCTCTATTCCTACCACTGTCTTCAAATTCTCCATAAACCAGACAATATCTTGAGCTCATAAAGTTTAAATCTGTTTTATTTGTTGAGGTTTCCGCCTAGAGTGTGCATAATGCCTTTTAAAAATTGAAGACAGAAATAGTAAACTTTCAGTTTTGTCAGCAAAATAATTTTGAATTGAGCTAAAATAAGGGAAAAAGACAACTTGTTTTCCAATGCCAAGTGAAGTGATTGTTAGGGAACATGGATATCTTTTAACTTAGGAATCAACAGCCTTGCCTGGAGAGTTCTCAAGGGAGTAAAAAAAGGTAACCCCTTTGCCACTTCTCACTTTCCCTGTCATGTTTGTCTCTAAAAACATAGAGCAAACCTGGTAAATCACAACTACATACTGCAAATATATGTCTGCTTAGTATTGATCTTTTCCTATTCTTAGTTTCAGTTAAATTAGTTTTATAACAGCTCCTGAAATAGTACACTTTTTTTTCCCCCCAATCACATTAGTTAAAATACCTGTTTGGGTTATTGGCATAGATTTCTATCTGGTTTCCCTATATCTCCTACTCAAAATCAAAACAGTCAGTTTAATTTTCCAAACATGCAGCTGTGTTTGAATCCCTTCCCTGCTTTAAAAACTCTTATGTACCTCAGAGTATATAAAATTAAGTAAAATGTCATCTCGGATTCAAGGTCATTTGTAAGATTATTTTAGTCAATATTTAAGCTCTGCATTTACACTACTCACACTGATGGCCCATATTAACTCCCAACCTGCATTAGTCAAATCAGATGAAGTGTTATTAAACTCCAGGATCTTAAATTAGAAGTCCATATGATGATGTATCCCCTCCTCTTCTCTCCCATGTTGACAGGTAAGTTAATTGACTAAATTTTTTATTATTTTTTTAAAGATTTTTATTGGGGAATTGGGGGGATGGGAACAGTGCTGGGGAATTGGGGGAAGGGGAACAGACAAGTTGCTGTCCTTTTGTTCTTCAGTCTAGTTGTGGAGGACGTTGCTTCACTGGCCCAAGTTGGCACCATCATTGCGCTCTTCTCGGGCGAGGCAGATCAGTCGCCGGCTTCTGGACGGCTGCTCATTGCGGCTGTTGGCCGCTCACGATGGCTGCTGGCTACACACGGTAGCCCATGACAACCCACTGCCACAGGGGCTGCAGCCTCCGCCGTTGCCGGCGACTCACGGCAGCCCAGCTCCAGGTTGAGCTGTTGTTCAGCATCTTAGCTGTGGAGGGCAGTGTCACTGGCCCTCATATGTGGGATCCGAACCGGGGCCCTCTGGCGTCCCAAGCCAGTTCTTAACCATCGCGCCACTCGGCCGGCCCTTGACTAAATTTTTAATATTTACCTAAACTCCAGTGTTCTAAAAGATTTACAAAAATAATTACTTTTATTTTATTGGGTGTTCCTAATTGTACGTTTCCTTATTTCCTCCTTTCCATTCTCTCCTTTTCTTTTTGTTATACACCCCATTTTTCTCCTGAAGACTTCTTTCAAGTTCACAATTTCATTCCCAGAAGGCGAAGAATAATATTTAATATTTATTCCAAATGGATTTGATTTGCAAATCCACAGTTATAAGATGACTGACTATATGCATTCCACATGCTCTTCACTCTTCTATAAATTATTTTATATTGCTTACTTTTAACAATGATACAACTTTCTGAATTAGTATTCAAATGAATACACATATTTATTCCACAATTTAATTTTTTATTCAGTATTCCAATCTGGCAGTAATCACTGTATTTCACCATTCATTCATTTGAGCAGATCTCTTGAACTTTTTACATAAATATGACCTTCTAGTCAGATTGTATTTAGAAATTCTAATTCTATTATTTTATCTTTGTTTCCAAAAAAGAGCTTAATTGATGTTTTAGACAACTGAGTTGATAATTATGGAAATGTGTTTTGATAAATTTTTCAATGGTGCAACATGAGAGAAAAACAGATGAGAACAATTAAGCTAATTTTAAATAATTATGATAGATAATTGAGATTTAATATAATTGTGAAGAAAAATACAGAGAAAATGTAACAAACAATAGTCAAACATTAAAAACTATAAAACTTTCTTAGGCAAAAGAAGACCAGAAAGAAGGGTAAGGAAATCATAAGTATCCAGGCAAGAAGTTAAAATGACTTATTTACAAATGAGATAAAATTAAGCTGGCTACAGACTTTTTAGCAACGTTAAATGTTAGAAGGCTATGGAGAAATATGTGCAAAGTTTTAAAAGAAACAATGTTGTAAAGATTGTTATTCCTCAAAAAATTAAAAATAGAACTACCCATATGACCCAGCAATTACTGGGTAGTTATCTGAAGAAATTTAAAACACTAATTTGAAAGACATATGCATCCCTATGTTCACTGCAACATTATTTACAATAACCAAGATATGCAAACATCCTAAGTGTCCATCCTAAGTGTCCTTTGGATAAGAAGTTGTGGTACATATATACAATGGGATATTACTTGCTCATAAAAATGAATGAAACTTGCTATTTGAGAAAACATGGATGAATCTAGAGGGTATTATGCTAAGTGAAATAAGTGAGACAAAGAAAGAAGAATACCATATGATTTCACTTATATGTGAAATCTAAAGAACAAACCAAATGAACAAACAAAGCAGATACAAACTCATAGATACAAAGAACAAACTGATGATGGCCAGGTGTGAGGAGGGCTGGGTGGATGAGTAAGGTAGAGGGATCAAGAAGTACAAATTGGTAGTTACAAAATAGTCATGGGATGTAAAGTACAGCATAAGGAATATATATATATACCCAATAATATTGTAATAACTATGTAAGGTATCAGATTTGTACTAGACTTATTGGGGCGATTACTTCATAAGTTATAAATGTTTAATCACTATGTTGTACACCTGAGACTAATTTTGTAGGTCAACTATAATTGAAAATAATTAAATTAAAACTAATTAAATGATGAAAAAGAGTATTTTCTACTCATTCAAGCTGTCTTTCTTTGGGTAAGACAATCGAGAGACATTTTCAGTCATACAAGAACTTAAAAAATATTTATTAGTCTTCTTTTAAAAGTATTTAAGTTTGATAACCACCAAACTGAAAAATTTAATGTAATTAAGAATTCAAGAAAACAAAAATATGTATGTAGTATTGACTATAAGTACCAAAACCAAGTAAGCCTAATAAAGATATTTGCACTATTATTGTTAATTTAGTTGCAAAAGTTAAATACAAATGTTAACAATTGATATTTAAATAGATAAATATGGTTTTAAAAATATTCCTCCTGTGATTAAAACATAAATAAATGGTCCTGCAATTTCTAGATTCTACTAACACATACATATTGGAAAGTAGTTAAATGAGAGAAATGAGTTAATTAATTTTCTCGCTCCTTTTGTGTATGTGTGTGTGTACACGAAAAGTACTTGAAACAATAAAAACAAACTACTTAAGAAATTGAAGTTTACATAAAAAATAAGACCAATAAAATGGAACTAAAATAGGAAAAGCAAAATAGAACTATTAAAGAAAAGAGCAAAAAGATAACCTGCAAAAATAAAGTTAAAGAATAGTGGTTGTTAGAGAAAGCAGTAGGTGAGAAGACAAAGTTCTAATCATTGGTCGCAGCAAAGGAGCTCACCATAAGAACAGTGTGAATCGGACAGCAAGGGCACCAGCCCAGGGGCCTTCATAACCCCAAAACACGCAGGAGAGCTTTCCCCTTCAGTGCACAACCAAGAAGTACAAAACATCTGGTAAAGGCCAGCATCACCAGAACCTATAAATAGATGTAGCAAAACCAGGAAAAACCTTCACTGAAAAAATAGATAGCAATGGACATCAAAGCAAGTACAATCTATTTAATATCCTCGTGGAGGTCAGCTGAATCTCTTCCATTATATAAAGAGGACATGTTTTAGTGCAACCAAGAGTAGAAATTAATGGAACAATATTTAAAATTTAGGGATATAAAAATTGTTAAGTTTTAAAATTATGTATTAGGATGACCTAAATAGCAGCCTGGTATTAGATTAAGAAAAACAAACTAGATGGTAGACTTTCCCTAATATAGCATAATGGAAAATAAAGAGATGGTAAATGTGAAAGATAGTTAAGAAGTAATAGGCTTGAATATATATATATATATATATATATATATATATATATATATTCCAATACATTTTTTATAGAAGTTCCAGAAGGGAACAATAGAGAAAATAAAAGATCTTGTTAGAGCTACTATCATGAATAAGATAATAAATAATACCAAAAATGATGGGGGAGAGGAGAACACGCAAAACACAATGTGGCTAGTTCAGAAGATCATAACTCTATAACAAAGGGCTACTATTCCCCCCCAAGGACTTCATATTAGAGAAGACCTTAATAATCATACAAATTCATGTAAATAGGAATGAAAGTAACCTGATAAACCAGAGATAATTATGGGAAGGAAAAGTTTTGCCCTAAGCAACACACAGGCCACAGTTCATGTTATTATTGACCAAATAAATAATTTAGAATGAATGAAATGGAATAGTTTTTGACATCACTGAAAAGTGAACCATAAACATGATAAAAATGCTTGAGATAGATGGAGGCTGAAGACATGTAATTAAGTAATTATAGAGAAGCTATTAGATATGGAGGGGAGAATGTTTTTTCCATAAAAAGTAAATATTTATCCCTAAAGTAGAGAATCTAACAAATGGAACAAAAATATTGTCACATATATTAGTGAGACAAAAACTCTTCAAATTAAAGAACTTTCTTTATAGAATGAGAAGATAAATTATATTGGAGGAACAATATATACAGGACACTTTAGTAAAATTTGACATTAAGTTATATCTGGTTCATTATTGATATGGAAGGATAAAGGAAGAATCCCTCCAGTAACCAGGCAAAAGTCATATATATATTTGCTTAAATTTTGAATTTAATTTGAAAATGTATCATGATACATTTTTGCCTACCCCCAAGTTTCAGTTTGAGAGGTTCAGTACATTGTCAGGATACATCCCAAATTTACAGACATGATTTAGTCATCTCCATTTGCAGTTCCTCCAACCTGACATATCTATATTTCCATTCCTATGTACATGATGCTTTCTGTGACTGAAGAGAGCTTTGGAAATAGCCTGTGCCTCCTGAATGTCAGGAGCCTCCTTTTTTAGGTAGATTCTTATTTACCCTTCAGTGCTAACCTCTGGAATGTGTTGGTCTTCTCCATCAAAGAATGTGTCTTGAGATGTGTCTTACTCTGTGCTCAGTTGGAACTCGAGTGGATTGCTGATGGTGATGTAAAATGGTACAGCTGCTGGGGAAGACAGTGCAGCAGTACCTCAGAAACTTAAATGTAGAATTACCATGTGATCCAGCAATTCCACTTCTAGGCATATACCCAAAAGAACTGAAAGCAGACACTCAAACAGATATTGGTACACCAATACTTATAGCAACATTATGCACAACAGCCAAAATGTGGGAACAACCCAAATGTCCATCAATAGATGAATGGATACACAAAATGTGGTGTATACATACAATAGAATATTATTCAGCCTTAAAAAGGAAGGGATTTCTGTTATAACACGGATAAGCCTTGAGGACATTATACTAAGTGAAATAAGCCAGACAGAAAAAAGACAAATATTGCTTTATTCTACTCATGCAAAGTACCTAGAACAGTCAAATTCTTTAAAACAAAGTAAAATAGTGATTATCAAAGGCTGAGGGAAAGGGAGAATGCGAAGTTATCATTTACAGAATACAGAGCAAAAGCTTGAAAACTTTTGGAGATGGATAGTGGTGATGGTTATACAACAATGTGGATGTGCTCAATGCCACTAAATTATACACTTAAAAATGGTTAAAATGGTAAATACTATTTTATGTATATTTTACCACAATAAAAAAATAAACTGACCCAAATCTAAATCTATAGAATTCTAGAAGTGTTACTTCACATCTGTAAAATAGAGATTCTAATTCATATGTTTACTGTGAGAACTTATTGGATATATATATATACACACACACACACACACACACACACACACACATATGTGTGTGTGTGTGTGTGTGTGTGTGTGTGTGTGTGTGTAATGCAATGTCTGCCAAATGTTTGGAACCAGAAAACTTAAATATTAAATGTATTGTTATTTGGCATTAGAACAGACATGCGTCATTTCATCTTTTACCTTACAGTATATTTCTGAAATGCAATCATTCTATTGAATATAGAAAATTCTCCATTTTATCATAACTTTAAATGTTTATTCGCCTTCTGTTCTGTAATCTCCAACTGAAAGAAAAAGCCCTTATTATGTTTAGAAACTATCAGCATTTTAATGCTCATAAAAAATGTTTGAATGCATTTATTTCTTCACAAGTCATTTGTTTTTATTACTTTGTGTAAAATATTTTATGAAATGATTTTTAATAAGCAACTTTAAATGTCAGAGCTAAATTTGTAGACATGTATTCTCTAATCTACTTTTAATGATTTCAAAATGAATTATATGATTTTGAATTTATAGTACCTGTCTGAAAAAGAGACAAAGCATGGAATCAAGTTAAAATATAGAGACAATGAGGCTATGGTGTAATTATGTTTAAACACTTACAGTAGTAATTAACATATATTAGTTTAATGAAAAAGTAATTATATTAACAAAATCTAATTCCTTGAAATTGTACTTTTAATCCCATTGGCGATCTGCAATTATGGTTCAATTAGAATTTTTAATAATGCCCTCTTAGTTCAGGATCCTCATCCAAAATATCAGGCCACTGTGAGTTAGCCAGGGAAAGATTTACTAAACTCTACTCCTTCATTTCTACTATGTGCCAGACATTATAGTATTTTATGTATTGTGCCTCTAATCTTGAATGAACACTAGGAGCCAGACAGAAAAAATGAAGCTCACTTAATGTAATATGTCTAAATCACAGAAAGTAGTAAGGGGCATAGAAGTATTTAAATGCAGGACTATTTCCTTTTTCATACCAGTAGGACTTCACAACAGTGTTCTCATCAGCTCTACAATGCATATATTTATTTATGTTCATTTCATTTTGACTCAGAAACTCAGTGAAGCTATCTAAATTTCTAGCTTTATTATAATTACAATTAAAATTATAGATCACTCCATAATATAATTCAGAGTGAATTTGCTGAATTTCAGAGGAATCATCCATCTGAATATTCTGAAATGGAAATACTTCATACCTTTGCTAAGGTATTAATTATCCAGTTTCAACTAAGCCTAAACATTCTGAATGACCAATTTCACCATGAGTCTCCCCAGGAGCACCAGACCTATATGTTCCTCAGGTGTTTCATGGCATCCACGTACCCCATCCTTTAGAAGTTCTCACCTCAATCCACCTCACCCCTCAACTCCCACCCCACCTCAGTTTTTCTGCCTATCATCAGCATGCTGTTACTGGGAGACAACCTTTCAAGAAAATGTCACCAATTGTTATTCAAAGGCATGCTGTTGTACTGTTAACACAAAATATGTGGTTAAGACGTCTATACATTTTTATTAAACATTTAGATGAGGTTTGCATAGCTAAATATAAAATAAAGTTTCATTACCTACAGATGAGTTGGGGATCTTAGTCTCATGCAGGAAATTTTTAAAGAATTATATTCCCAGTCTTCATTCTCTGAGTTGCAAACTGGAAAAAAAAAAAAAAAAGGTCTGATAAACCAAAAATTACCTATGAAGTTAAACAGACTTGAAGTAAACATATTATTTTTCTTTCAGCCTTAACAAAAATAAGTTTGTTTTCTGATTGGTAGGAAGAGTAAAAAAACTATTTTGCAGCCTCTGCAACACTAAAAAGGACAATTGCAGCACAAATCTTATAATTAAATAAGATCCTTGGGAACAGAAATTTGCTGAGTCAGAAGACTGCTTTTCTCAGCTCTGCTCATTCTGTAGAAAATTTCACATTTAAAGCATAAAATAAAATTACAGCATTATTTTACTGTAAAATGAAAAAAGTTATATAGATAAATGTAAATATACATTGATATGTATACTTATTCATGTTTATTTTAATATTCAACTCCTATTAGAAGCCAGATATTTAACATAATTCACAAGTTCAAATATTGTTAAAACAATATGTCATAATTTTTGCACATTTTCAGATTGAGGTATTTTGCTCACTGCGACATTGAAGCAATCCAATTCTGGAACTATCTTTGATTTTGTTGTCTTTTTCTTAATATTTCCTCAGTGGTAAAATAAACCAAAAAAAAAAAAAGAAAGAAAGAAAAAGAAACTCATCTGTGTAAGTAACTTCAGTAAGCAATGACTTGATATTTAATGACCCCAAGAACGATACATATGGGCAAAATTCTAAGAAGTATTCTCATGAGAGTAGAGATGTGTATCTTTTGATAGCATTATCCCACAATGGGATGGCACCTAGCAAGCTGTTTGTTAGATTACAATTCTTTATCCTCTGCATTGTGTAAAATAATTAAAAATATCGTCTTCTTCATGTAAAAATGTGCAAAATGTTTTGTGGAAAATATGTTTTTCTAAGATTATCAGAAAGAAAGATGGGATATAGAAAAATAGTAATCTTCAGATTTTTTTTTATTAAGTGGAGAGTATTTAGGTTGTTAGCACATAGAACACAGATATAAATAACATAGATTACATATGATTGCTTATTCATAATGATTTTCCAGTCTTTTTTTTTTAATTAAAAGTCCTCTTTTTTTAAAAATCTTAGAAAAATGACTTAATATCTGATTGCACATTTTGTTTCTATAAATAATGTGAAAGTCCTAAAAGAACATCACCCATACCCTAACACACAGGCAAGGCAAATAATCTACACAATCATTGTTGGTGTTTTTGTTTGTTTGTTTCACATTGAGACCTGAAGTTAATCAACTAAATTTCAGATATTGACATGTACTTTATAGAAGATAAGAGAATTATGGAGGATCTCATCAGCTCATGTCTGGTGGAGTAGTGGTAAGACTAGAAATCCACCATTAAAGAAGTAAAAGAAAAACTGTCATAACTTAATGATGAGAATTTATGACTTTATTTGGACTATTATAATAAATTAGGATGCTGAGGTGCCATAGCCGTCATGTGAGTCTGTGCCCAGCTACCAATTATTACTCTCACTTCTTGCATGGGGGCATTTCACAAAAGACTGAGGTCAAGGCATGATAAATCCACCCAAGCCACTTACGACTTTCAGCAACTGAAGGCTGGGATTCACACAGAAGAACTGAGAGAAATTTCTAAGACATACTTGGCTTTTAATTCAGGAAAGCTGAAGGCAGGGAATCTGAGAGAAATTTCTCCTAACTATTCTCAGCCTTCACAAAGTTTCAAGCATCTGTATTTGAAACTAGAAACAGAGCAAAAGGCCAGAGCCAAGAGCAAGCCAAGAGCAGGCCTAGACAACAAAGAGAACTCCCCCTTATTCAAAAAGCTGAAAGACTCTCTGTGTAGCAAAAATATAATATCTTGTGATTCCTAAAGCTGGGGCTTGGCTGTAAAGAGTAAATATGTAGTAGAATAACACCAATGCTCAGACACCAAACCCTACTGAAGGAACATTTCTGACCTTGCAATCAAAATAATGAAAGCCAATAGGAGATTGAATCAACCAAAATTTGCAACAGGGTAAATACCCAGAAATGGAATTACTGGATCCTATGGTAGTTGTGTTTTGAATTTTTTGAGGAACCTCTATACCAGCGGTTCTCAACCTGTGGGGCGCAACCCCTTTGTGGGTCAAACGACCCTTTCACAAGGGTCGCCTAAGACCATCAGAAAACAAAAAGATATTTACATTACGATTCATAACAGTAGCAAAATTACAGTTATAGAGTAGCAACGAAAATAATTTTATGGTTGGGGGTCACCACAACATGAGGAACTTTATTAAGGGGTCGCGGCATTAGGAAGGTTGAAAACCACTGCTCTATACCGTTTTCCATAGTGGCTACACAAATTTACATTCCTGTTGACTGTGCACAAGGGTTTCTTTTTATTTCCATATCCTCGCCAACACTTGTTATTTCTTGTCTTTTTGATAATAGCTATGCAAACAGGTATTAGATAGCTCATTGTGATTTTGATTTTCATTTTTTAAAAATAAAATATATGCTTTTATTTTTCTTAAGAAGAGGGGCAGTTTAAAATAGATTCCTTCTTTACTCTTTGTAAAATATTGTTTCTTTTAAAATTTTTTTTAATTAAAGTTTTTTGGGGTGACAATGGTGAGTAAAATTACATAGGTTTCAAGTGTACAATTCTGTAATACATCACCTGTATATCACATTATGTGTTCACCTTACTGATAATTAATGATGTTGAGCAACTTTTCATGTACCTATTGGCCACCTGTATGTCTTTTTTTGAAAAATGTCTACTCAGATCATCTTCCCATTTTGTAATTGGAATGTTTGTTTGTTTTTTATTTGTATGAGTCCTTAATCTATTTTAGATATTAATTTCTTATCATACATATGGTTTGCAAGTATTTTCTTCCATTTAGTAGGTTGTCTTTTTATTTTGTTGGTTTCCTTTGCTGTTCAGAAGCTTTTCAGTTTAATGTAGCCCCCTTTTTTAGTTTAGCTTTTGTTGCCATTGCTCTTGGTGTCAGATTCCTAAAATTATTTCCATAACTGGTCAAGGAGCTTCCCACTGATATTTTCTTCCAGTTTTATGGTATCAGGATTTTAATCCATTTTGAGTTAATGATTTGTTTATGGTATAAGATAGTGGTCCCATTTCATTCTTTTGCATGTAGCTGTCCAGTTTTCCTAACATCATTTATTAAAGACACTGTCCTTTCCCCATTGTATATTCTTGTCTCCTTTGTCATATATTAATTGATCATACTCATATATATGTGGACTTATTTCTGGGCTCTCTATTCTGCACCATGATCTATGTGTCTGTTTTTATGCCAATAACATACTGGTTTGATTACAATAGCTTTGTTATATAGTTTCAAGATAGGGAATATGAAACCTCCAGTTTTGTTCTTGTTTTTTTTTCCCCTCAAGATTACATTGGTTATTCAAGGTCTTTTTAGGCTCCAAACAAATTAGGATTGTTATTTCTATTTCTGAGAAAAATTCCATTGGAATTTTGATATGGATTGCAGAGAATCTGTAGGTTGCTTTGAGTAGCATGAACATTTTAGTAACATTAATTCTTCTAATCCATGAGCATGGAATACCTTTCCATTTATTTGTGTCTTCAAATTATTTCATGAGTGTCATGGTTTTCAGTGTATAAATCTTTCATATCCTTGGTTAAATTTATTTCTAGATATTTTATTTTTTTGATAAAATTAAATGGGATTGATAAACAATTTCACTTTCTGATAATTTGTTATTAGCATACAGAAACACAACAGATTTTTATATGTTGATATGCTGTCCTACAACTTTACTGAATTCATTTATGAGATCTAACTTTTTTTTTTGGTGGAGTCCTTGGCATTTTCTGCATATAATATCATGTCATCTTCAAATAGTGACAGTTTTACGTCTTCCTTTCTGATCTGGATGCCTTTTATTTCTTTTTCTTGCCTCCTTGCTCTCCTTTGCTACTTGGCTATGACTTCCAATACTATGCTGAATAAAAGTGGTGAGGGTGGGCATCCTTATATGTTTCTGATCTTAGAGGAAAAGCTTTCAGCATTGTAGAGTATGTTAGCTGTTGATATGTGCGACATGTGGATGTTAGATGTTTGCAGCCACATAAATAGACCTTGAGGGCATCATCCTAAGTGAAATAAATCCAACAGAGAAAGACAAATTCTGTATAATTTCATTCATATATGGAATCTAAAAAAAAAATCTCAAAGATACAGAGAACAGGTTATTTTATACAAAATGACACACACAAAAAAATAATAAAAAGAACACGTGGCCAGTAATTGAAAACATAGTCAATAGAAATAAATATACAAATGACCTAAGTATTGGAAATGTCAGAAAGGGTCTTTAAAACAAAAAAACTATGATAAAAATGCTAAAATATCTAGTAGCAAACATGGCCAACGCGTATAAGAGATGGCAGATTTCATAAAAGAGAAACAAACTATAAAAAAGAGAACCCAAATAGGTATACTAGAAATAAAATTTAAGACATAAAAAAAAAGAATTCATTAGGTGAGATTTATAGCAGTATAGAGGCAACCAAGGTAACAATCAATGTAC
Source organism: Hipposideros armiger (assembly GCF_001890085.2). Lineage (NCBI taxonomy): Eukaryota > Metazoa > Chordata > Mammalia > Chiroptera > Hipposideridae > Hipposideros > Hipposideros armiger. The sequence continues at coordinate 155,230 of NW_017732322.1, forward strand.
TTGAAGATGCACTAAAATAAATTATTCAAACTGAAAAACAAAAAGCAAAAACAAACAAAAGAAAACAGAGCATCCAAAATCTGTGGCAAAATATCAAATGGTGTAATATGTGTAAAAATGTGGACAAAGAAGAAAAATGAGAGAGGAAAATGTATTTTCCTCTCGGACATAAAATCTGAAGGAATTAATATTCTCAGTCATGATTATCCAATGATTAAATTTGTATAACCATGAAAAACTTTATTTTTTTCTCTGTTTCAACCTTGGGCTCACTCTTTCATTAAAGGAAGATGTGTCTTATGTTCTCTCTTAGGTAGTCAAAAGGCTGGTGTAGATGCTTATTCTATTTAACGTACAGGTTTTCGCCTGACCAAAAGAAGAGAAGATTAATATTTTTCTGCCTAAAAATATGAGGACAGATATTTGAATTTTCTGGAGAATAAGATAAGTCAATCAAATAAGAATTAGGGCAAAAGTCTCAGAATTTTCCATGGACAATATTGCTCTTATAAACTCCCAGTTTGTCCCACCATCACCATCTGGCCTTATTCTTGTCACCTTGGCAACTTAAGAAACATGCTAAGAAATGTATCTGTTTGTTTTGGTTAGGTGTTTCTTTTTTCTTTTTTTTTAAATTAGTTTCAGTTTTAGTTAAATTAGTTTTAAATTACACAGAACAATGCAATAGTTATCCTTTACACCCCTCACAAAGTTACAACCCCCCTTCCCCCATCCACTGCCCTCCCGCCCCCAATATCATACTTATCTATTACAATTCCATTGATGGTTAGGTATTTCTGCTCTACTACTTTCTGATGGTCTGCCTGGAAATGACTGCCTGGCAGAGAACCTCGTAGAGATCTGACAATTTTTCTCTACCCTGTTGTGAGAAGTAGGGCTATATGCTTTACTTCATTGCATATAACACTTATTCCCTTAAAGTATAGTATTTTTTGACATATAAATGCAAAATTTGACTGAATTTCATATATTTTTTTCAATTTCTGCTGCATGCAGGCATTCAATTTGTAGTTTCACACATTGTTGAAGAAAGAGGAAGTTTTAAGATATCTTGATTTTTTCCTAATCTGTTTACTTCATCTTATTTTTAGTCTATAATGTTCACAATTTATTATAAAAGTTAACATTGATCTTTGGTATCTACAAAACTTGTAATTTATCTCTCAGTTTTATCTAGCAAATAAATACTTTTAAAATTGACAATGTATATGCTTAACCACATCTTACAGATATGTTTTTTTTTGTCCCCACAGTCATCTCTAAATGGCCTTAATTACTTCTAGATTCGATCAGAGTTCTAGATGAGTATTCTGTATCTAGAGACTAAATTGTAATACTAACCACCAACAATAATCCTTATATAAAATAAAAGGTCAATTGAAAAGACAGAAAGGCAGTCATCCCTCAGTATCTGTAGGGGATTGGTTCCAGGACCCCTCAGATACCAAGACCCAAGGATGCTCAAGTCCCTTATATAAAATGACATAGTATCTGCATATAACCTACACACATCCTCCTTTAAATATATACTTTCAATATTTTCTAAATTTGATATACTAGAAATGATATACTTTAAATCATTTCTAAATTACTTGTAATACTTAATACAATGTAAATGTTAGGGAAATAGCTGTTATACTGTATTGTTTAGGGAATAATAAGAAAAAGTCTGTACATATGCAGTACAGATAGAACCATTGTAGGCCTAACTACACAGTACAGATCAGCAACAGTATAACTTTTTTTTCAGATGTGGACATGGGTCCCTTAACCACAGGTATACCTTCTGAGAAATGAGTTGTAAGGAGATTTCATCACTGTGAAAACATCACAGAATATTGTCGACAGAAGAACATGCAAACCTGCAGCAAATTCTTATGAGTTTATTTGAGCCAAAATTGATGAGAATTCCCAGGAAGAAAGAAGCTCAACTGCTCTCCAGATATGGTTTTAACAGGACACACACACACACACACACACACACACACACACACACACATACAAGAAAGGGGAGACATAGCTTTTCTTTCAAATGGATCAGCTAAAATTGAAAAAGGGCTATAAAAGCTATTTATTTCATTGTTTCTTGCTACATTTAGAATTATAAATATGCAGCATGACAGACTATATTAAAGTTTGGAACACTTTCATAAAAAAGTCTGCAAGAGGGTCAGCCCAGTGGTGCATTAGTTAGGAGTTGGCTTGGGATGCCAGCTCTGAGTAGCAGGGCCCTGGTTCGTATCCCACATGAGGGCCAGTGACGCTGAGCCCTCTACAGCTAAGATGGTGAACAACAACTCAACCTGGAGCTGGGCAGCCCTGAGTCGCCGGTGATGGCGTAGGCTGCAGTGGGGCTGGCCGGCAGAGGGCATGAGCTTTCGTGAGCTGTCCTGAGCCGCCATCCATTGGCTGGTGAGCGATTGCCTCTTCCAGAAAGAGCAAAATTATAAATACCAACATGGGCTAGTGAAGCAACATCCTCCACAACTAGACTGAAGAACAAAAGGACAGCAACTTGCCTGTTCCCCTTCCCCAATTCCCCAACGCTGTTTCCCTCCCCCAATTCCCCAATAAAATATTTTAAAAAAAAATCTGCAAGATTAGATATTTTTCACTATTTCAAGAAACTACAGGTAAATATTATATGATGATTCTGAATAACACTTTGCATGCAAGAGAGTATGAAGAGAGATAAATTGAACATCTAACGTAATTGTTATATTTTTTATCTTTTTGATCATTTGCACAAATATCAATTTGAAGTTAATTTTAATAGCACTACACAAGAAATAGTAACTAAACCTTTAAATGTCTCTGGAAGTGGTACATCCACATTTGTTTAAATCTTGATTTATTTATAATTTGAGAGTAAAAAATGATGGGCCCAGTTAAAAGAGATCCATTGGCAAGTGATGGAGGTGAGATAGGAGGAGAAAACCAATTTCACAAAGGACAATGTCTATAATGGCTTTGTATTCTTCAGAGAACTCTATTCACATCACTGACCTTTGAAAATATCCAGTGATAAAATAAAATAACACACAAAAAATTAAATGATAAACAAAATGTACCTACCATGTTGCTTTATCTTTGTGTTCTATTATTGTTATGAAGATTTTCAACAAAACCAGTATCTTCCAGCTTAATAATGGTTAACTTAACCTTACTTAACTTCTTAACTTTCTGAATTTCAGTTTTTCCACATATAAAATGAAAATAATGTAACTACCTTACATTCTTCATTTTGAACATTAAATAACATATAAAAATGTCTATCCCACAGTATTTAAAAAATGCATTTTGGTGTTTCCTTCATCTCTCTTGTCTTTTTGGAAATTGAATTGCCTATTACTTTGTAATTAATTAATATTACAACAGACTTTTCTGTTTTATTACTTATGTAAAGTAATTTTTTAGTAACTGCATACTTATATTTAAGGCAGCTTAGCATTTTTGAGATTTGATCTTTTGATCATGTCACACAGGTAACTTTTCTGGCACATTTTACTTGTTGATTAAGAGGTGTTGCCAGAACATTTAATGTGATTATCAAAAGAAAACATTATTTAAATGTGATTTGTTTCTTTCTATTTTATTCTGGGTAATATTGGAACTGAAGCAAAAGTAGTATTCAGCTAAATATGTCTTTTGAAATTTTAATGTGGTCGTTTTAATGTTTAGGAAGTGTACTGAAGAGTGATCATTAAATTTCAATGAGCAAATATGAAAATACATGTCATTTTTCATCTCATAATTGAATTCAATTTAAAAAGATAAGGATTTTTCCTCCTCACAATACATCTATTGGAAAATCGCATTAATTGGAAAAATCACCCAATATCACACAAATGAAAAGTAACCAAAGAAATTTTCAATCAAGTTTATCTTTAACTCTGAAAATTTGGAAATCAGTTAAGAGTAGAAAACATTCAATTTCTTGGGGCAGAGTGAAGGTGATTGAACTCTGCTCGAGTTTGCTGACAAAGAGTAAACTAAGATTAGCTATAAAATTGAGCAACTTATTTTAAGACCCAGATAATATATAATCTCCCATAGAGATTAATCAATTTCTAAACATTGGGTAAAATAAAGTAATGCAGAATAGATGGAGAAAAAAAACACACACAAAAAAAACAAAAACAAACAAATAAACAAAAAACCTTGTTGGTTTCAGAGAGCCTGAAAGATAATTAGAAATATTATTTTAGATTGCAGTAAACTAACTGAGGAATGTGGACCACGGCTGGGAACTTTTCATTTCTGTATATAATTTATGTTACAAAATTCTTTTACTAACTATGGAAATAGTATTCCCTCCTAAAATAACCCTTTTCCACTGCAGTGTGACATACCTAATACATAACATCCATATACTTGCATGTTCTTCCACTTGTGTATATTAACTGAGACTTGCACGTCTTTTGTTGAATGATCTTTTTCCTTCTACAGCAAGAGAAGTACTTTCCAGTGAGGCCATTCCTGAGTCTTGATGTTACGTCTCAGTTAGAAACAATGAGGGAAGATGCATGTGGACTTGAGGAAGACAAGCATCAAGACCATCAGCCAAAGGTGAGCTATTTACGTGGTCTCTAAGAAAACCATTCCTCTAGGAAAGGGGATGGGGCCATTTTTACTGGCCCAGAAGATTTAGGGCATTTTAAAACCCGTATTTAAAATCCTAATGAGGCATCGGTGCCTTGTTAAATCTACTAACTTGTCTTTCTTTGGAACTCTTTTACTCACAATCATTTCCTGAACTCAGGTTTCTGAACAAAGAAAACAAAGACTGACATAAGAAGACTGAATGTTATATAAGTGCTATATATTCTAGTAATTTTGAAAGAGTCCAACTAACAAAAAATAGCAAGAGAAGAGTTAATGCAAAAATAAGCCCAGTTATTTAATAAGCCCCATAGGTAATACTTAAAGTGAAAACATATTATTAAAGTTGACAAGTTACATAGTAAAAGCTTAAGCATATTTATGAGCACAAAGGTACATATCCAAAACAGATAACACTAGTGTTTTTTTGGGTAATGGAGGAGAGACACAGAGGCTGAGGACAAGAAATTTTATTTTTGTTTATAAAAGAAATAAAGAGAAGATAAAAGATATTAATGTAAAAGTTACAGCAACAAAGGTATACAAAATTTTCAAAATAATAGAATTTTAGCAACAAAAAACAAAGAAAAACAACAGATATTGAAAGAGTAGATGTGTATATATGTGTGTGGTAATACATGATATATTTACATATGGTGAATACATGTATACGAAAGAGTAGATATAATATACATATGTATACCTATATATACACACATAAATATATATACACATATATACATGTACATAAAATACTCTGAGGTAGTTTTTTCTCTGCATTTTTGAAGTACTTTAACTCAAATTATTTGGATTAGCAGGTACAAAGCTACAGATGGATAAATAATTTATATGATATGAAGTATCAAAGTAGATTTGTTACTTAAAGTAAATTTCAAATTTTTCTCCAGGACGTTAAATGGCAAATGTCTTTTCTGGCTTACTATCCAGGTTTACATGAATTTTATTTATTTGAACAATTACATCCTTTAATGATGCAAAATCCATAAACGGTTTTTGTTGACATTTCAGGAACTTATATGCAGTTTAGTTTTTGAAAATTTGTAATATTTTCTTATTAACTCCCTCAGACCAAAAAAAGATATTGAGATTTAAACTTTTTTTTTTTTAATCTTTAAAACTTCATAATATTAAATTGAGCTTTCAGGGTCTGTTTAAAAACCTAAAATTGAATTCGTTATTTACCCTTTACCATTCCCAACCAATCGTGCATTCTGGTGTCGTTTTTTTGTTTGTTTGTTTTTTTTTTTGGTACTGGCATCATGTGTTTCCCAGTGCATCAAATCCAAACCTGTTGCACTTCCTTTTATTACACTTCGTTTCTCACCAGGCCTCCTCCCACAAGTCATTGCCACATCTTAGTCGTTTTATTCTCACAGCCTCCTCACATTTCTTACCCTGCCTTTCCATTCCGGAGTTACTGTGGGCTCATTTTTACAATAGTGGGGGCCTCCTAACTGGCAATATTTCTCTAACAACACTGTGTGCATGCCGGCAGATGAAGCATTTTGCAACTCTGCTCTTACCATAACTTCTTGAAAATTTCAATCTTTCTACTTAAATCCAGACTCCTTGACCTAGCACCTAAGGTCACACAAACTCGAATCACCATCGCATATTTTCCTGTGATTTCAGTCAGACGGATCTACACTTTGCTTCCCAAACCAAATGCCTATGTTGAGAGCCTATAGAATGGTATTAAAACGTAGAATCTGGAAATACAGTTCTTGACTTGGAATTCTGGTTCCGCCGCTTGGTACCTGGGTGGGCTGGAGCATTTCTAAATGTTGCATCTTGGTGTTGCTATCTGTGTAAATGACACCATGGTAATGAATGGCTAACTCGTTGAGTTGTGAGTATTTAAGGAACCCGTAAATGCAAAACATTTAAAATCTGGTAAAAGGTGTTAATCCAATGTTAGCCAATAGAAAGCATTTCTGGAAGTTCCTGATTTTTGTATTTCTATTTGTTTTCACTGGCAATTGGTTTGCTAGTTTTGCTTTTATAGAGTCAGCTTCTGAGTAAACATATTTTAATTGATTAATTTTGAGTTGGTATAAATAATGACAAGAAGCAGAAATGACTGATTCAAATATGCTAGTAAACATTCTTAACAGATCTTATTTATGTAAGCTAAATGTTACTTAAAAGGGTGGGGAGCTTTTTGCTTCGTTATCAGGTTTAAGAATTTCAAAGGCCATTATTTTTTTGCTCTACATATGAGTTTATGATGCTAATATTTGTTTAAATAATTATGTGTGTTTTATAAAAACTGGCCAGCCTTTTGCTAGTTAAGTAATTAAATAATTTGAAAATGTTTCTAACATTAAGAATATAAACCATTCATTTCTGCAGTCTATTTAGTACCTTTCTTTTTACAATCTACCAGGTAAACACTGTTTAAACTTGTGATTTAAAGAAAAATGGAGTTCATACAAAATTCAGAGATTTTAGTTTAGAAGGAATTGAAAGATAATTTTATCTAGTTTTCTTATTTCTCAAGTGAGAAAATTTGACTTGCCCAGTATCACAAAGATCATATATCAAATTCAAGATGAAATCCAGGTTTGCTAAAATCTATGTATTTTGCTGATACACATAAGCATAAGTATTTGTAAACATGTACAGTACAAATTCAAAGATTCAGGGTTTTCATTTATTATTCAGTGTCTTAAATATTGAATTTGTATATTTTTTGTATTTGTATATTTTGAACACTAGCTCAATAATTTTGTGTTATTTTTAAATATTAATGGAGTGATATATTTCAAAATGTTAGCCCTCCTTTATGTTAAGCATTTTATTATTTTAAGGATTTGAGTGAGAATTTTAGGGGTGATTCAATACATTCCAAACAGTTTCCAATGGCACCTGGCTTATAGAATTATCTGGATATATGATCTAGACATATAGTGAGAATATATGTGATTTGATATATATTTCGGCCTTTCTACTATAATCAAGGTATAGTTCTACTTGCTTACACTAGTGTAAATTTTCATCCCATTGTATTATTTTAAAATAATAATGGCATTTACATTACACTAAAGGAATAATTCTAATCTGTGTTTTTATTGTTTTCAAAAAGCATACATTCTTAATGTGTCATGTTTAATCAGTGAATTCAACATAGCACCATCAGCATTCCGACTTCTAGAACAGCAAGGTGTTGGTTTTTTATCCTTTAGGGACAATTACCATGTACCAAATTGTGTTTGGTTAATGTGGACATCTGCATTTCACTGAAAGGGCAGATGCTTACCTTTTATTCGGTCTCTGTGGGAGAAGTAGGCTGATGAGTAGTGTGTCTGTGGAAAATACATCACTATATAACACTGCAGCTAAATGGTCATTCCTTGATTTGAAATGGTGAGTAGTTGAATTTTTGTTGCTCCTTTTGGAAACCATAAAATCAAAAGTATCACTTCTGAGGATATTCATAAAGTATTTTAACTACCAGGTAACTGTGTTTTTTTAAATTTTTAAATATAATTTTAGAGCAGCAATAAGCAGATTAAAGACTCCCCCCAATTAATTCTCATATTATCGCTGTTAAATAGATGCTAGTGGCATAACAAAAGAACTCATTACACACATGAGCAAGTTGTGGCAGTGGGAAGTTTGATGTTAAAGCCAAATCACATGTCAGCAATGAGGCCAGGAGCACAAGCAAAGCTTTCCAATTCTCAGCAGTGCTCTTTACCACTAAAATACATGATTTCCCCTATAAGAATATAAAACTGTTTTGCAAGTTTAAATGAGATGTCATTTTTATCCTATAATGGAATAAGGATTCATTTGCTCATCAAAATGGCATTTGCAGTCACAAAATTTCTTGTACAAAATGTTAGAATTTGATGTTACATGAGAGTTGGGACCAACCAAGATAGTGGTCTATGAGCAATCAGTTTCAAACTTCTGAACAGTTTTATTCATTTTGTGACCACAGAAGAATTAGAAGAACATTGATAGGGAGTTTGATAGATAATGTATAGCTAATGACATTCATGTGGTGATTGTGTCTTGTGCAATAATATTGCAGAAATGTAGATTGACACCCAGATAGTCTTCCCTGATTTGGAATCATTTATGAATGCTGTTTCTAAAACTTCCTCTTCATTTTTACTTATTGGCATATAAATTCAGGTGGTGCTGTGGAGAACTATAGAATATAATGTATTCCGGGTTATATAAGGAACATGGCAAAAATTCCAAGTGCCTTTTGTTTTTTGTCAGGTTTACTTTGTAGGTCAAAAGTCAATATTTAGCTATGTGTTATCATAACCCAGTCAATTTTGTTTCCTATGTGTTTTTTATGCTTGTACAAAGGTGACCAATTGCTTATGACTGGAGCTGGGAAGGCAATATCTTGCCATCTATAACTAGTTTTAGGTTTGTGTCACAGTATCATGGAGAATCAATTTCAAATGATTTCTCCAAAGTAATATAAGGGGTTTCTAACAGAGTTGTATATAAAAACCAGATACATGTATTCCCATGCCAGCATTTGACTAAAAATGCTATACAGAAACATTGCAGAGAATGAGAAAAGCTTTCAATAGATCAGTCATTCAAATTAGATGATTACAAGATACAAGATACATAACTTCTAACACAGTATTTGGCTCATAGTTAGCATCCATTATAGATTTGTTTATTTAAAATGTCATTTCAATTAGAATTGTTTTGTTTTGTTTTAAAATCAGGCATATAAATGCAAAAATAAAAATTATTTTAAACTCACCCACTAATGTGATCAAATACTTAATAGTAGCAAATATATATGATATATGTTACACAGACAATGACTTTAAAACATCAACCTTTGGGCATCTTCATATTTTTTCTATAGTTATTTCCTAATGCAATTAATGAAATACTACTCACAGAAATCGCTATGTTAGTTGCTTTAAGAATGTACTTCATAAAACCATAAATATTCTTCTTCAACAGATATTAAAAGTATAACTATTTTCATTGTCAATACATTCTTTTTCATATTATAAGTTGTCCTAACATAGTAAATGCTGTAAATACTAGAAATCTGTGTCCTAAGGTAGTTTATTCGATAAGGAACAAACATAGAATATGATGTGAATTACCCATCTGGATTTTCTCCCTGATGTGTGAAATATCTTTTTTGTGATTTTCTTGTTGCTTTCTAATTGTACCTTCAGAACTGTTGAAGCCTTGTTGACCAAAGAACTTGCTGACCTGAGAGTCAGAGTGATAAATTCTAGCTTCAAGAATAAAGATAAAAGTGGGAGGAGGGCATGTGAAAACCAAGAAATATTTATAAAAGAGAGTCGAGAATGTAGAATAAAACCCCTATGTAAATGACAAATGTCTTAAAAACCGGAACTAAAAATTCTACTTATGTGTTTAGTTATATCATATGTAGTAAATCCTTTCTTTGTTTTCTGTAGGAGGAAGTCGTTGAGAGTGCAAGTCACACTGTTTTATTTTGTATTCACAGAGAGGCTACCCTCAAGAAATGATGATAGCTTTTAAAAAGAGAAAAAGCTGACAGTTGCTGGAGCAGTTTGAAAAATAATAAGTAGCTCATAGGAATCTAGCCTAGTATGAATAAGTATGAATCTGGAGGCTTAAAACTTAGGAAGACAATTTTTCCTTATGTTTCCACAGTTTTATTCATTTTTCCTCAAATGTTTTAAGAAATAGCCTTATGAGGTTAAAAAGGAATATGATGGAGACAGAAATGCTATAACAAATAGAAGTGATAATGAAAGGAACACACACACAAATGTCTCTCTCCTCTTCCATCGCTCATTCATTGGTGTATCATCCTGATTTGAAGTAGAGAAAGACCTATAATATAAACTAGCTAGAAATCCATTACAGGTTCAATTTAAGGTAAAGTAAGAAGCTGAAAGGGAGCATGTTGTGATATGTTTATTTCATCGTCTTTAGAAAGATTGATTTAAAAATCTCTAGCAGAGTCCTAAGGGCTGTCTAAATCTGGACAAAATACATGAGGGCAATGCATTTTTGGTACAGGATTGCTAAAAATCCATGTATTTATGTACTTCAGAACATTTGCAAACCCCAGTGATATAAAGTTTCTATTAATCAAGAAGAATTTATTGAGCATCTGTTATGTACAAACCCTCTCCTCTCAAGCTTTTTAAAGTATCTGCTATAGCCAAACCACTTATTCTACGTAAAGTAATGTATACTTTGAAGAACAAATGAATGATTACTTATATATGACTCATTAAGACTCTTCATTTTTTTCCATTTGCACATTTCTCCAGTAAGAAAAAGCAATGAGGAAACAATGCTAGATTTATACAAATACTAGTGTTTATCCTTTAATAAGAAAGGTATAAATTTGTTATGATAGAATTAGCTTTATTGCCATGACATATTTCCCAAGTCTCTGTCGCTTAAGACAAAAAAAAAAAAAGTTTTCTTCCACTGTATATCACATGAGAGTATGTATGGGACTCTAGTCCACACAGACCTTTAGGGAAAAACAGAAGCTGTGTCATCTTTTACTGTGTCATCCTCAATATGCCACCTCTGTTACTGTCATAAAATGAGACAATAGAGAGATGTGCTCTGGAATTAAATGCTTAGGCCAAGAAGTGACACATGTCACGAATGCTTGCTAACTATTAGGCAGAACCAGTCATATGGTTCTGGCTAAGTAAAAGCTCAGAAGTAGAATTTTCTGCTTAGCTAGAAGACAGAACAAAAAGATCAATATTGGTGAGAAATAGCAATATCTCAGATATTTAGTTCATTTAATTTTTTTAAAAAAGATTGCTGAAGATCTTCTATNTAGTTCTGGCAGCTAGAAGTCCTGAATTGTAGCATTAGCAGCCTTTATTTTGAGGAAAAGATGTGCTCCTTGCTCTCTCCTTGGTTTATATTATAGTCATGTGCTCATTATATCTTTTCAGATCATCTTCTCTCTGTTCATGTCTTTGTGCCCAAGTTTCCCATTTTCATAAGAACACCAGTTATATTTCACTTTAACCCGATTACTTCTGCAAGGACCCTATGTCCAAATAATTCATTCTGACATTAAAATTTCCACATAATGAATTTGGGGGGGGACACAATTCAATCCATGATGTGTGACTGCCATAATATACAGTATAGATAAATGTATTTCAGCAGCAAATTAAATATTTGGCTCTCAAGTCATTGACCAGAACTTGTCGTGTGGCTTTTACTTTACTGAGTATGAGAAAATGCAATCCTAACCTGTGTCAGGAAGGCAGGGAACTAAAAGTGTTTGATGAATAGCACTAATGATCACTTGCTCTATTATTTGATTTTCAATATTTATATCATAAGTAAAGAAGGCATTAATAATCAAGGCAAGATAGTGATCACATGTTTTTCTACACAACAGTTATTTTTCATATGTATTAAAATGTTCTATTTCTTTTTAGTTTCCTGTGGTTGTAGAAAAATGTAAAGATACAATAAGAAGGATATTTTGATCATTTTATTTATAGAACTTATATTGTTGGAAAGCTGTAAAAGTTTCTATATGTAGACAAATATCTTATTTAAATATTATGCCACATGTATGCCCATTGATGAAAATGTTTGAGGAAATCATGGCAAAACTAAATCCTATTAGGGTTTAGAAGAGTATAAAACAAAAAGATGTTTCTTGAAGAATGGGGCATTCTACATTGTATCATTTGCTATTTGGTTTCTAATTAAAATAAAGTCTTTCTCCATGACATAACAAGTTATATGATACATATGCTGGAAAACACCATTAAATACCTAATACATGCTGTATGGTAAATTCTCTGTGGAAACTTATGTCTCTTAATAATATTGAATTCTATGATTTTGTGTATTTAATATTAAATTCCAGGGCAAAAATGTATTTTTTTTTGGTTTCTCTTGGTTTTGCTGCTACCATAATATCATCACATAATTCAGTGACCCAAAGCAATCCTCTATTATTTTTCTTTCCTTTAATATTGTAAGCTACAGATATATCCCTGTTTGTATATTGATATCATCTATCACAAAGTTTATTTTCTGCAGGTGTATGTGTTCCTTTGTTTGATGGCCTTAGCTTATTGTTACCCCAAAAAAAGAACCTCATTAAAAGTGACTCCTTGTCTACATAAACAACCTTCACTTTCACAGTTCAATAGCGAGAGTCACAATGCTAGGACATCTTCACGTATAATACTTTCCAAAGGATATCTGTAAACAAATATAAAGCAATGCTCTGGTAAATAAGTAAATATTAGGAATGGAATCAAAGAAATAGGAAATAATTCTCAAAGTCTAAAATACTTAAAAGAAATTTAAACTCACTATGAACTTGATTCTTATTTCAGACCTAGATTTATAGAAAATGTAGATTTATTGAAAGCCCATTTAATTTTGTAAAATAAGTTATTTACAATAAAAGAAAGTGGAAACCATTCAATGATAGAGTGTGAGGGAGGGCAATATTTAGTACTAAGTTTAGGAAGAAGAGAGAGCTATATTGGTTCTTAACATGTCCAAAAACATATAGGAAAAAAATATAGAAATATATATTCAAGAATCTATAGAACTTTTTTAAAATATACAGAAATATATAGAGGATACTGCTTTACTTATAACATATTACCATATCTAAGACATTATTATACCCAATAATTATTATATTATAGGTCAAAATGATGAAACTGTAAAGAGAATGACTTTTATTCAGCTAATATACATGCTTATCTCAGTGTTTGTGGAATCATGTGGTTAGTTCTCTGGCTCATTTTACCACTAACCAATCCACAGAACAACAGTTGCTATGTTGTTTGTTCAACTATAACTTGATAACCATTGAGACACACCCTTGAGAAGTGAAAGAGAAGCAGGGCGGGTGACACTGTAGCCACTACTGTCTCCGTGCTCTTCTTCGCATTGCTTTCAACCTACATGGGGATGCAATTCAATGACAGCTGAGATAGGAACTGGAAATTTCTAGAGTTCAAAGAAATAATGACATGAGCCCTGTGTGCAAGTGGTAGGAAAAAGTGGAATTGTGTGTTTCCTTCTAATCAAGGTAATCCTGCTGCTAGTCTCCACTCCTCTGGGTAAAGTGACTTCTTTGTAGAACATGGTTGCCTTCCACTTTCTGTCTGATGCTGGACTACAGTAGAATTCCAAACACTGCCTGTTGATGAATGTACATAGGTAAAAGTGAAGGAGGTGTTCACATTTATTTGTTAGCCTTTTCCTAAAAGCTGCTTTAAGTAGTGCTTGGAAGAAGTTTTCCTTTTGCTCATGCTTTGGTTTCTGTGACTTTTTGAATTCTTGATTGCTTTACCTATTCATTCTCCCTGTACTAGTAGCTAGAACTAAATGAAAATAGAGCAAATTGAAACAGAAATGAGGTAGGCAATCAATGCTATTCCAGGAAAAATTTAAAGTGTTTCAAATAATAATTAGGATACTTATTATTAAGAAGGAGAAATTACTTTGCAGACTTCCAACATATTTTATTGGTAAGTAATTGTCATAACATTGTCAGAAATAATCTTGGTAAGTATGGAACTTTAGAAATTAAGGGAAATAAATATGTCTGTAACCAGGAAAATACCTGAGAAAAATCTCAGCAAAATCTGCTACATAAAGATGTAGAGACTAAAGGGGTGCATGTGTAGCAGGGTTGGATACTGTAATCAAAACTTGCTTGTATTTCCTGATCAGATTATTTAAAAACCACTGAAATCAGTAAATGCTGCTGAAAATGCACAGTGAGCTTTAATCTGTTATTCAAATTGACTGGCAAAATATATATACATTAGCATGGTTAATGAACCGTAAAACACATTTGTTCTTTTATTCAAAGATGCTGCTGATAAAAAAATCTTGTTATCTACCTGCAGCTATAACTAAAAAGATAAATGTAAAATTGACATTGCTTTCCAAATCCTACAGACAAAAGCTAATTCTATAATTAAAGAAAATCAACCAGCTTGGCACTGCACTTTTGTTTTATACATGTATTATATCATCACAATGTTCTATAACAGTTCAGTATTGCAGTGTTCTTGAAATCACCAGTTATTCAGTATTTGTTGATATGCTTCAGTATAGTTTTGTAGAATATATTGCTGTCCCTCAATATTTCATCATACAATGAACAGCTAATTAATATCTTGTAGTTTACTCCTGAATTTCACTCTTCATCAGGATTACTAGGATCTGCTTAAATTAGCATTTCCTGACCTAACATTTTTACATATTCACTTTCCAAGACATTTTCTTTGCTGCAAATAGATTTCCATTCCCCAAGAAACTTCCTCCTTTGTCTCACGGTCTTTGTTCACATTTTATTAAGAGAAATTGTTCTAAGATAACTATATGTAGGCCTGGCATACTGACCAGCACACATGAGGTAACCAATGGTCCTGGTTTGCCTGAGACTGAATAGCTTCCTAGGCTAGAGGATTTTCAGTGATAAACCAGTAAAAGCAGGCAAATTAGGAAGACTTTGTCACTCCAAACATAGCATTTTTTTTCAATAAAAGCAAATGCTTTTCCTCATCTTTTTCAATATTTCTTAACTTAAATGAACAAAAGATACCGGCCTCCCATTCTTAAAGTATCTGAAAGATTTGTTTATCAAATCTTAGAAAGAGGGTTTTAATCTTATAAAGAAAACACTGATTTTTGCTGTTTCCCCTCATTAGTCATTGCTTTGACCCTGAGCATTTGTACATACCTACATATGTGTAGTTATTCAGAGTACTGCTGCTTATGGACCTGTCAGTCCAGCTAGAATTCGATACAAAAAACAGCTCCATCTTATATGTAAACATTTTCATGTATAAGTATCTGTAAAATGACATCTACTCTATTACTCAGCTAGGAGGCATCAGATGAAGTAAAATTCTTACTAAAGTCAAAGGCATTAAACCTGATTATGATGGTTAGATAATTTCTTCAACTTAAATCTTTTTTTTTTTTTTCTGTTTTATGACCCAAGAATGTTGTCTAGATGTTTTGGCTCCCTTGGCTCTTTGTGAGATTATGTAGTTGAAAAACAATGGCTGTTTTTGCAGCATGATTTGCAGCCATGCTAGTGGGGTAGAGCTAGAAAGAGCAGGAAGAGAAAGAAGTCATGCAATGGATGCAGGCAAGGTCTGCTGTGTAATTTGTGGGCCCAAGTGCAAAATAAAAATGCAGGGCCTCTGGTTCAAAACACAACAAAAATGCTTCTTTCTTTCTTTCTTTTGTGGTCTCTGTCTTAACTGGTTATAATATTTTAAAATTTGCTCTTAATGCCACACTCCATCAGCATGGGGAATATTCATGGTGGGGTATGTGAACCCTCACAGGTGCCTGGGGCTCTACCCTATGAGTGGGCTCATGGCTATGAACCCAAACCTGACGTTTCCCACTAGGGGCGAAGAGTGGCCACGGCGTGAGGCCTGGAGAGCTGGCTGCCTAGAACTTGGCTCCTAGGAGGCAACAATGCCCCCAGGCAAGACCATGCTTGAGTCCGTGTTCCAGACTGTCAGCACATGCTACATTCTCCCATCGGATATCACTTACCAAATACAAATTCAAAAACAAAAATATTAAGAATTTTAAGACAGCAACCAAAGAGCATTAAAACCCAAGCCTCTGAGTAAGGGGCCCTGTGTGCCCGCACTGATCACACAAACATGAAGCTCCACCTGGATGGAAGAGAGGCCCTGTACACAGCGGTTCTCAACCTGTGGCCCCTTTGGGGGTCCACCGACCCTTTCACAGNATAAATAAACAAACAAACATAAATTTAATTTTTATAAATCATTCTCATGAAAAAAACAAGAAATAAATAAAAATAATAGTAATAAAGAAAAAACAACAAAGGAGAGATTATGAAGAAAATAGAAAACTTTAAGCACTATTTTGTCAAGTTGTTTTAAACTTAGAAAAAATGACCAATCCCAAGAAAAATGTAGCTTCCAAAACTGACTTATAGATAGCTTGAATAGATTCATAACCAATTAAAGAATTTGAATATATTAAAAAATGTCCAACAAATACTTTTTAGATGATTTTAAAGTTTAGTTCACCAAACTATGAATAGGTAATTTCTATAAACATGTAATTCCTATTATTTATAAACTTTTCTAGAGAAAAGAAAAACACTACCATTTCTATGACTCGTATAACTTTGTTATCAAAATTAGATAAAGATGAAATAATCTCAGTCATTGATATTGATGCAAAAAATACTCATTTGAGTTTTTTGAAGAAAAAATGCTGCTTCAATTTTGGGGAAATTTTATTTAATTTCTAACATTAGCAAGTTAAAGAAAGAACACCAAATATCATCTCAATAGGAGCATAAGAAGCATTTAAAAATTCAATACCACTTCATTTTTAAAACACTTTGTAAACTAGATATGATATCTATTATAATTATGTTAATATTTTCAAATTAATGAAAAAACACTGGAAAGAAAGAAAATAGCCATTGTCATGGCTTCTATTCAAAATGTTATTTGTGAATAGAAAAAGAAATTCTAAATTTAAGAAAAATGGTTAACTATTTGAAATAGTCAATATTAGTCACAAATGAAATAATTGCTTACAGAGGATACCACAAGAATTTAGAAAAAAAAATTATTATTAATAGTACTATTCACCAAGTGGCTACATTCAAAATCAATACACAAAAACCAATTGCATTTCTCTATGCCAGCAACCTAAAAATCTTGATAGACATTTACCATCAAGCTGTGCTTACAGAAATTAAATGAGACAAACATAAAAGAGGCAAATTATATATATGGATTGGAAGACTCACTATCATAAAGATATCTGTCCTTAAATTTATTAAATGCTCAATGATCTTCAATTAAAATTCCAACAAGGATCTTGATGGAACTTGCCAAGATAATCACGGTGATGAAGATGTAGTCTGGAAGAAACACTTAATATACTACTAGTTGTTATGTAACTGTGCGTGAATGTTGAAACTTCAATGTGACATTCCCTTGTAGAGTTAAAGTAAATAAACTCCTAGCCTCTACAAAATCCTAGAGAAACTACTGCTATGTATACCAAGGCACATCATCAAGGATGTTCATTGTAGTTTTGTATTTAACAGTACAAAAACTAGAAATTATCGAAATGACTATCCCCAGGAAAATAAGTAAATGCCTATATTCTAACCATTTAAAAGAATAATATACAGTAATGAAAATTAAGGTAGCCCTTTACTAGTCAGCATGGCTAAATCACAAAACATGGTATAAAAGAAGAATACATTATGTTATCATTTATATAAAGTCTATAAACCCCGAAAACTTAATTCTGTATACTTTTTGGAAAAAATAAACATGCAGTAAGTCAACAGTGAAAAACATGAGAATGAGTAACACTAATTTTAAATTGTATTAATCCTTTTTATGGGAGAAAAAATATATTATTAAGGAGGGGCAGAAAGAGTGAGTTCAATGTTATTTTAAGTACTCAGTTGCTGAATCTGGGGTGTAGGTACATAGGTTTTTATTTTATTATCCTTTATTTTCATTCTACTTTAAATATGAACTACATATTAAATAATAAAAACAATTTCAAAAAATTAAAAAGGAAACAGAGAGTAGTTATATTAGCAGTCTGGTGTGAGGATAGGGTGAAGAGGGAATGCGTTCTCAACAGAAGGACTAGGCAGATTCAGGGAACAGAGGCAGCAAATCACAAGAATTTGGAGATATAATGTGTACCAAATTTTAAGGTATGCCTTCCCCTGTGACTAGAATTATCCCTCTGAAAATGAATACCTTATATTGGAGTCTTTACAAAGTCTCTCATAGAGTAGAATATTTTCTTAGTTTTTTATTTGGAACAAAAGTACTTTGGAGGAAAGATATAATCACCTAAAATTACCTCAGTGTGTGGTAATTTTAAATAGTTATAAGAATTCACCTGAGGAAATCCTCAAGCCCAGGATAAAAGGAATAATTACAATCCTACTGCAGGTTATCTACTGAGAGTAGTAGGTCTAACAACCTTCTTTTTCATTCTATCAGCCCCTCCACAAGTTATCTGAATGGGTCCTAATATATATTAGAATTCCAGGAGTCAAGGACTCTTATTTACAAGGTGAAGGATTTTAAAACTGTATTTAAAATTTAGCTTCAATGCACCGATTTTGATGAAAGTGTAAAAATGCAAATTTCAGTAACCATTGCAAATTGTTGTTTTATGTATTTCTAAACATAAGCCGGGGGATTTAAGTAGCATACTAAATTTAAATTTAAGTACATTTAAATTCACTGATGATTCCTTGTTGATTATCTCTGCTGCCTCTAGCTTTATTTTGTTTTTCAAACAAGAATGAAGAGAAATATCCCACACCTAAGTAAAGCTATTTGGGTTTTATGGTTGCAATGCTTTGAAAGACTGAGTAAAACATTGCCTGAAATATTTTTTTTCTTTCCTCTATAACTGGATGCCGCTACATGGGGCTTATAAGTAAGCGATACAGACTTTGAAATATATGTCTTTTAAAAGAATATAAAAACTTTAACTATGTCTGCTAATTTTCTCCCAGATTGTAGCATTAAACCAGGCTTGTATTAGTGTTGGGTGACAGATGACTTTATTATCGCCATAGCTCTCGTCTAGGCCAGCCCTCATGAATTCCAACAAATAAATATCTCTCGCTCTAAGCTCTCAACTGGTGCAAAGGTTTTGAATCATCAGAAAATATTTGGTTTTGCATCTTCTTTTACTTAAATGTTTTCTTTAAGCTTTCCCCAGATATTCATGTTTGCCAAGCGTATTCAGGAAAATACTTAAGCCTTCTTGGACTCAGGGTAAACAAGCAGAGCCTTCTTTCTTGTAATCATATAAAATAGACACTTTCATTTGCTAAACAGCGTGATGTAGAATTGTGTCAACCATTGTGCTTCTCAGAGAAAGGTAGTGTGGTTTGTGCTAAATTAACCTTTCTTAAAAAAAGATT
>NW_017732322.1:176872-182054 GCF_001890085.2 Hipposideros armiger
ATAGAAGTATATTGACCCAGCAATTCTGCTCAAAAGAAATGAAAGCAATCATCTACAAAAAGACATATGCATGAATGTTTGCTGTCGATTAATTCATAATATCCCCAAACTAGAAACAAATAAAATGCACATCAGTAAGAGAATTAAAAAATGAATTATAACACCTTTATACAAAGGAATACTTCTCAGCAATAAATAAGTATAAATTACCGTTTCTTGTAATAGCATTAATGAATCTCAAAAATATAAGGTTGAGCAAAAGAAGCCAGACCCAAAAGGATACAGTTCCAATCATATAAAATTTAAATCACCGAGACAAATCTGTATGGATAAAAGAACAGTGCCCCCCTCACGGGAGGGAGTACTGATGACAAAGGATCATGAGACTCTTTCAGAGGTCTAGAAAATGCATTATATATTAATGGGAGATGGTTAAGTTGGTGTATACATAGTTTTTTTCAAAATTCTCCAAACTGTACATTTAAGTTCTGTACATTTAAATCTATGTAAAATACATCTCAGTAAAAGAATCATTGGTGGCTGCTATAGAGACCAAATGTTTGTGTCCCCTCAAAATGAATATGTTGAAACTTAATCCCCAGTGTGATGTTGTTTGGAGGTGAGGCCTTGGTGAGATGATCAGGTCTTGAGGACAGAGCCTTCGTGAATGGGATTAGTGCCTTTACATAAAAGACCCCAAAGACCTCTCTTGTCTCTTCTGCCATGAAAGTACACAGCAAAATTAACAATCATCTGTGAATCAAGAAGTGGGTCCTCACCAGACACTGAACCCGCTGGTGCCTTGATCTTAGACTGTCCAGCCTCCAGAACCATGAGAAATACATTTCTATTGCTTATACGCCACTCCGTCTATGGTATCTTGTTATAGAGGCCTGAATGAGCTAAGATAGAAGCCTTTCAGAACAAGGGACCAAACCACTCTGTAAGACCTTGGTTGATGAGAACATGAAAACTTTTGCCGTCACCACTAGTTCTAAACCTTAGCTCATACCTAGAGGTGTGTGCACCTCTGGTACATACATAATTGTGTATGTATGTAGGTGGTGTGCACATATGCAGGTGTTTTTATGAGTGTTCCTCATTGCGTCGGCTGTTGCTGAGGTCCCTGGTGCTACAGTTCAGCTCGGCCGCCCAGAGCTAAATTTTGTGCACCAGCTTATAATCTCTCCCTCCTGCCTCTCTAGCCCCCTTCTCCCTCCTCCCAACTAACTACTGATCTTCTTTCTATCACTATAGATTAATTTACATTTTCAAAAATTTTACATAAAAGGAATAACTCAGTACGTAATCCTTTTTCCCTAGAAGGCTTCCTGCACTCAGCATAATTGTTTTGAGGCTCATAGATGCTACATGTACCTATAGTTCATCTCTTTTCAAGGCTGAGATATATTTCATTGTATTGATGTGCTACGAGATTTTTATCCATTTGACTGTTGATGGATATTTGGGTTGTTTTCAGTTTGGGGCTATTAGAATGAATCTGTAATGAACATCTGTGTGTAAGTCTTTGTAAGGTCATATGTTATCATTTCTCTTTGGTAGAAGAAATATGATAGGTGTATGTTGTTAAGAAACTTCCAAATTGTTTTCCAAGTGGTTGTATCATTATTTTTTAAATTCCTATTAGAATTTTTGAGAGTTCCAGTTGTTCAACATTGTTGCCAACACATGGTTTGGTCAGCCTTTAATTTTTTCCATTCTGAGAAATGGGAAGTGGTCTCTCTTTGGGCTTTAATTTGCATTGCGATGATAGTTAATGATAGTGAGCACTTTTCATGTGCAACACTTTTTTTTTTTAAAGATTTTATTGGGGAATTGGGGGAGGGGAACAGCGCTGGGGAATCGGGGAAGGGGAACAGACAAGCTGCTGTACTTTTTTTCTTCAGTCTAGTTGTGGAGGATGTCGCTTAACTGGCCCATGTTGGTATTATCATTGTGCTCTTCCCGGGTGAGGCAGTCGCTTTCCGGCTATTGCAGGGCAGCTCACGAAAGCTCATGACTGCTGCTGGCCAGCCCCACTGCAGCCTATGCCATCCTCGGCGACTCACGGCAGCCCAGCTCCAGGTTGAGCTGTTGTTCACCATCTTAGCTGTAGGGGGCGCAGCATCACTGGCCCTCATGTGGAATCTGAACCGGGGTCCTGCTGCTCAGATCTGGCATCCAAAGCCAACTCATAACCAACACGCCACTCGGCCAGCAGCATGTACAACATTTTTATTTACAATCCATAAATCTGCTATGATAAAGTGTTCAAATTTTTTATGACTTTCGATAGGGTTTTTACATTTTTTCTTATTGAGCTTAAAGACATATGTATATATTCTGGTAGTGATGTTAATCCAAATTTTTGTTATTCTTCTTAAAGTTCTTTTGACTATTCCAGANGGGGTGGGGAGTAATGGATGGGGGAGGAGGTTTGTCACTTTGTGAGGGGTGAAAAGGATAACTATTGCATTCTTCTGTACACCTGAAACTAATAATAATAATAATAAAGACAAAAACAAAACAAAAACAACTTATGGCAGTTAAAAAAAAAAGGAATTGCTACTTTCTTAGGTCTCTTTAGTGCCCACTAACATTATCAATTGACTGTTTTCTGGGAAATATTTCACAAAGCAACAAAGTTTTTATCATGTCCTGAGTGTAATTGTGTAGCAGATGATGAAGAGAGAACAATAAAAGCCCAAATTGAGATGGACTGTCAACTAGAAACAAATGGATGGGACAGCTTATTCCATAACACTAGCTAGCTTCAAAGCATAAGAGTCAATTTCAAATGTGGTAAATTACACATTATTACATCTATTGTTTGCAAAACAATGAAGAGAATTTTGTAACACCAAATGTAAGGAATTACTCAAGCAATTTAATCAAAATTGAATTGCATTACAAATATTTGGGTGTTAGCTCACCATTACAGTATTCCTTGGGAAGAAAAAAACTGCTATTCTTAAATAAATACTGATACTCAATCTAGAGCAAGGATTTATTGAGTGACTAATGTAGAAGCAAACAAATCAAAATTTACCACCCAAAATTCAAAGCATCTGCTCTTATGACTTTCAATATATAGTACATATCTGAAAAAAAAAAGAAAGAAAAGAAAACATTTCAAAATATTCAAAAACCAGTCATGATTCTTAAAAATCTCATAAAATTATGAATTGAGGGAAGGGAACCTTCCTTAAAGGATATCTATTTTTAAAAAATGCAGTTACTCTCATACCTAACACTAAAACACTGAAGTCTTCTCCCCTAAGTCTGGGGAGAGATGCCTATGCCACCATTTCATTTAACGTTTATCAAAGATCCTATGCAGTGCAATAATGCAAGGAGAAAAAAAAAAGGTATAAAGATTATAAACTAATGAGTAGGAATTCCTATTAGTATCAAAATCAAAATAATTTTGCCCCAATTTTTTTACATTATTTGACAATGTGAGCTTCCTCTGCAAGCTTTCTATGTTTGACAAAACAATTTAATAGAAGGTTTCTATTTAGTTTGACTTCCACTGTCTTCTTTTATTCATTCAATAAATGTCAGGCGCTATTGAGGTACATGATGCTGGGGATTTTCTTTCAGGATGATATTAGAATTTTCTTTCCTGAAGCAGAAAAGGTTGTGTGATGAGTGTTTAGATAATGATCAAAATTAGCTGAAATTGTTACATAAATTAGACAGTGGTGACATGTGTATGGATGAGCAGAATGGGGCTGACTATTAAGGTAGGCAGCCTAGTTAGAGATAGGCCATGTCTTCATTAGTTATCTTCATATCCATCTGTTTGAATGCTTTTCTGAAACCTCAGACTTTCTCTTCTCACTGTTCATCCATGAGAGTTTTGAAATAGTCAATACAGCTTTGTTGTAATTCAGAAGGGACCATACTGGATCTGTAATGAATCATTTCTCTGCCAACAGTATTAGTACTAATAGCTAATGCCTACTCTGCTTTTATTATATGCAGCACATTGTATAAGATGTACACATGATAACAAAATAAATACCCTCAAAAGCTAATCAAGTCAGTTCTATTATTCCTCCTCCCATTTTACAGGCAAAAATACAGGCAAAAAGAATACAGAGTTTGAGTAACTGAAAAAATTTGATTTATAAACATAAACTACCTTGAGACCAAAGGGGCAATGATGAGCAAAAAGTGGAAATATTTCTATTTGTTCACAAAACTAAAATTAATAAACCCTACTCCATTATTTAGTTGTCTCTATCCAGAGTTCTTAATTACANGTATTTCTCTTAATATTAGGAGATTTTATATTTATTTTTTTCCTTTTTTATTAATTTCAGGTGTACAAAACAGCATAGGGATTAGACATTTATATACCTCACAAAGTGATCACCCCAGTAAGTCTGTTACCCACCTGGCACTATACATAGTCATTACAATATTACTGACTATATTCCCTATATGTTACATAGCCATGACTATTTTTTAATTATAGTTGACATTCAATATTATTTACCATTTTATGTGCATTCCCTACTTAAACATATATCATTGGAAATGGAAAATATATTCCAAATAGAGAAGGGACATTCTTGCTTTAGTAATTTACTAGTAGCTACACCGCCCTGCTGAAACCATTAAACACCATCTAAAGATTCATTTATAGAAAGACTTATGGAAGGATTCATGTATGGAAAAAAAGATTATCACCTGTCCCCTGCTTTGGTGGAAGGTACAGGATGTTGTGCATGGTTGTGGGTGATTCTGGAACTCTGATGCAGAGGAGTACATTCCCCGGGGCCTCTTACCAGCATGCAGTACAATTTCTGCCCCAGAAATGGAGTCAAGGGAAGCAGGAGAAGGAATAACAAGGGGGGACCAGAGAATGCACAAGCCTAAGTGGTTCAGCAGTTCCTTGTACGATAGTATTTTTAGTCACAGCCTAGTATGCCTTGAAAGAGATCTAGAGAAGTCCTAAAGGGCTAGACTAGTAATAAAAAAAATTATCACTCAAAACATGTGATTTTGGATGAAATGCAAAATATAATTCTAAATGTAAATAGAGTTCTTCAGAGGTCAAGGTTCAAATGAGGTCACATTAACATTTAACTCAACTCTCACTTATCCTTTTGTTGCCTTTTTCTGAAACAGCATCCCCAGGCCCAAGTGAAGTACACTAATCAATTTTTGTGCC
>NW_017732322.1:183043-224328 GCF_001890085.2 Hipposideros armiger
AACATTTCTTGGGGATACTTCTCTTTTGTCTTGGTTTGGGAGTACTTTTAGTAAAATGATTAACTATTTATAAATTAGATTGCTGAAATGGGTGTCCACCTTACAGTTGTACTTCTTTCTATGTTTTTACATTGTCATTATTAATGTCATATTCTTGCTTTATGTTTTATGTAGCAAATGAAAATTTTATATGTCTAGCTTATGTAATACACCACCTCCCATTTCTTCACATAGATAAACCTAAATTCAGTCAGCAGATAATATTCAGAACTTAGGCAACATCCTGCTTAACTTTCCAAGTTCACTTTTAAACCCTCCCCGCAGTGTTCTCTTCCACCCTTCCCATTCCCTCCATTCTTTGTGCATACTATCCCTCCACTTGAGCATTCATTCAGCTGAGTGTTTTCAGATCTGATATTATTTATATAATACTTCAAATCTCAGGACAAATTTCTTCTCTGCAGCAGATCTGTTTGTTTACTTGTTTGTTGTGTAAATTATTTGTCTGTTGCTAAAGTTTTGTGAAGAAATGGGCCTAATCTGTTTGACATTTTGCACCACCCTCAACATGGAGCATATTGCTTGGCATATAATACTCATGAAATGTGTTTTAATAAATAATTGAATGAAGAAATAAAGCATGAAAGGGCAGTGACACCATTTTACTGGGAATGCTGGGCATGAGTAGGGCCAGTTTCTTTAACAAAAAAATGTAAGAAAAGTCTTGAAAGATGCACAGGAATATGATAGATGGATAAGGTGGGGCGACACAACTTACTGAGAAAAATGACAATGTTGTATAAAGTCGCATGTTAGGGAGACATCATTCTGTCATTGGGAAATCACACTGAATGTCACCTTGTAAGACTTAGAATTTGAAGTCAGTGATCATTTCAAAGTTAAGATGCTTAATAGGCTCTATTGTTCTACAAATTAGATAAAATGGACAAATTCCTTGAAAGACATGAATTACTAAAACTGATGAACAAAGAAATAAAAAAACCTGAAGTATATTAAAGAGCTTAAATTTTAATTAAAAACTGTCCCACAGAGAAAGCTTCAAGTCTAAAGCTTCTCTCCTAATGACACCGAATAGTAAGGAAGAACTAATATTGACTCTATGCAACTTTTTTCAGAAAATAGAGAAAGATGAAGCACTAAGTAACTCATTAAACTAGTACTATTTAATACCAAAATCAGGAAAAATTATAAGGAAAATAAACTACAAACTCCTATCCCTCATAAAAACAGAAACAAAAATAATTGATAAGACATTNTCCACGCCCTACCACTGGCAGTGATCTTCCAACGTGAAAGAAACACCAGGGAGATAGATATGGGGTGCATCTGGGGAGATGATTAACTAGGTTGTCTGAATTCCAAAACTGTTAAAAATTCCCTAGCTTAAATTTGGGTGTAAAGAGTCATGTGATCCTCAGCAATGTCATTATCAATGACAATGTCAGTCTGAACACAAAAGGTTCTTTCCCAAGTTTTGGGCAATACATGATGATATCAGATTCTTGCCCAATATGAAAAAGGAGGAAGTACAACCGCAAAAAGACAACCATTTCATTTCCAGACATTCAAACAGCGTGGAGAAGTGAGTGCCAGGTTTAATGTAATTTAATGAAAATAATGTGATTTTTCTTATATACCAGAGTTTGGCTGTAATAGTCAAGAAGTTGCTGCTTTGTCACAAATTTTAACATCTTATTGTTTACATAAATAATCACTTATTCTTTGTGTAAATAAAATATTTTAATAGATAACACTTAATTGTGTTATCAGTATGCTTCAGAGTTGTCCTATTAGTTTTATAGTCATTAATTTATATAATCCTTATAGCAGTCATGTAAAGGATATAATATTATTATCCCCCTTTTACACATGAGAATCTGAATACAGAAAGAGGTTAATGAATTGTCTAAGGTTATACAGCTAGCAATTGTAGAGTTAAGATTTGACCACAAATAGACAGGCTCCAGAACCTGTCATATGAACTATTAATTTGCTTATATTTAAATAAGTTGAAGATCCTTAATAAATGTATTTCAATGTTTTTCATATTTGGCCTCAATTGAGATTCATGGCAGCATTAGAGCATGAATGCTTATTTTTTAAAAAATTTGAATCTAGCTTTGAAATTGTTTTTAGTATTTGGAGAGTTTGGAGGACACATTTGAGAAATATTATGGAGCTTATTGACATAATCATGTAAGAATTTTTTTGAATTTGAGGTCTGTCCTTTTAAGCAAAATTGATGCTTATAATAGAAGATGAATATATTTCATAATGGCTTGCATAATAATGTACAACTTGATCAGAATATGTATATGCATGAACATTCTTTATATAGAGAATGTAATTTATTTAGCCCCATGAGATTAGAAGAGGAGGAAGTTGAAAAATGTGCCAACTTTATAGCTTTAGTTTCAGTAGAGATTATTATTTGTAAACTAATAGGCTAATTGAGATAGAAGTAAATAATGATTATGTATAAGTTGCCTTAACATAAGTAAAACCATAGTAATTTGTCATTTCTTCTGTATTCTTTCTGAACATTGTACCACAGAATTTAAGAAAGTAGTTAAAAAGGACTTAAGGATATGCTCTGCAATCTACTCCAATATTTAAAAGTTGATAAAATCTAAGGTCCAGTTTAGTGGACATTCACTGTTTAGCTGCCCAGCATCTCTGCTAACAGTATGTTGAAAGATTTTTTTGGAACCAATTTATTATCTCACATTTTTTTGTGAGTGAGGAGTTCAGGCACAGGTTAGCTGTATTCTCTACTCAAATGTCTCACAGTTGCAATCAAGTTTTCAGCCAACATTGTGGAGCCACCTAAGGCTCCTGGGCCTCTTCCATATCCATCCTGGTTGTTGGAAACATTCAGTTCTTGTAGATGTAGAACTCATGGCAGCTTCCATCTTCTTTGAGGCATCACATAGCAAGTGTTTCTCTGATGCTTTGTTTTTTTAACGGGCTCACCTGATTCAGTCACTTCAGTTCATTTTATGTGTCAATTTGGCTGGGCCCTAGTGCCCATCTATGTGGTCAAACATTATTCTAGATGTTTCTGTGTGTTTTGGGATAAGATTAACATTCAAATTTGTGGGCTTTGTGTAAAGCAGTTTGCCTTCTATAATGTGAGTGGGCCCTATCCAATCAGTTAAAGGTTCAAATAGAATACAAGACTGACCTCCCCAGAGCAGGACAGAATTCTGCCAGCAGATGATCTTCACACATGAGCTGAAGCATCAGCTCTTCCCTGGGTCTCCAGCCTGCTGGCCCATCCTGCGGATTTTAGACTTGGCTATATCCATAGTCACATGAGCCAACTCCTTAATATCTCCCTCCCTCTCTCTCTCTCTCTCTCTCTTGAAAACCCTGATTATTCAGGTCTGTCCAGAATAATCTCTTTTGATCTTCAAAGTCAACTCATTGGTAACCTAATAACAAGTTATATCCCTTCATTTTCATTAGTCCTGCCACTACTTTGGGGAAATGAATTATACAGGGTATGCGTACTCTGGGGCAGAGCTCTTGGGAACCATCTTAGAATGCTGCCTACTACAGTATAAACAAGGGTTGTAGAAGGCAAGCTAAAATCAAGTGTAATTACTTTATCATAATATTATTAAATCACTGGATCAAATCTTACCTGAAGTCAGGTAATTTATATTAATCAATTTCCTTTTGTTTAAGTGAGATTTATTTGAGTTTTCTGTTAATCGAAACAAAAAAAAAATGTACTAACTGAGGGAGGTAAAGTAATTTATTAAACCAAAGGAGTGAGTTTGTGTCAAAGCTGAAACTAGAACTTTTTCTATTTCTGCCATTTCTTATTGTATCATATTGGGGAAACGTGTTCATATATATAAGTTTTTAACATTTCTAAGTTTACTTTCTGTTCTATGGTCTACATCATTACTTTGACATTCAGATCCACTTTATAAATATCAGAGGTTCATAAATTTTGATCTGAAATTGATATCATGCTCTAATCTACAACTTCCTGAGGTGTTTCACCTCCAATTTAGTAATGATTAATTAGCTTTTTCAGAACCTTGGGGGTCATATAACAAATTGTACTTGAGAATATCAATGTATATTCAAATATGCAACTCTGAATTAAGAGCTCAGACTAAATATTACTACATTCAAATACTAAGTTTTTATAAAGAGGTAATAATTATACACAGTGATCATGAAAATGAAGTGTTTATAACCACTATAATTATCCACTAATAGGTGGGTGATATATTATATAATTAAAAGCTCATGATCTCTATGATTTTCATTGGAATGGAGCTAGGAAGAAATATGTCTTGAATATAAAAAGACATTTAGTGCATAAAAATTATTCTAAAACTTAGTAATTTAAAGCAAGCATTTTAGGATTTAGGGAATCAGGAAGAGCCTTTCTGGGTAGTTTTCTTTTGAAGTCAGTTATGAAGTTGCAGTCAGATGTCACTAGTATGCTGTATCAAAGTTCAGGCTAGACAAACAAATGATGAAAAAGTCCCTGGAGAGAAGCCCTGGAGGATAAGAGGCCCTCATTAGACGTCATCTGCTGCAACATCCCATCTTTAATTAGTGTATAATCATTCTACACCAGATAAAGATTAGAAATAATGCCTTCCACCCTTTTAACTTGTTATTTCCTGAATTCAAATAAAGTTTTCCACTGTCAATGGAAAAACGAATTGACCTCATCCCTTTTGCTGAAATTCCTTTCTTGTGGGAGAGGAGATGGGAAGTCAATTAAATATTCTTGAATGAATTCCCATATGCTAATTTTAATGTCAACAGTTAGAGATCCCCTATGGATTTTTGCAAAAAAATTTAGGCATAATCTTAAATTCATTTAGATCTGAGGTGTTTTGCTATCAAATTGCTTCCCAAAAGCCAATCACTAACATAAGTGCTAGTAATAGAATGTGTTATAAATTATCAGGTGAATTTTATTTTGTCTAGAAGACTGTCCAGTCAATTCAGATAAAGACAAATTTTAATTATTTTACAGGAGAATTTTTGGCAAAAATCACAATTTTTGAATTACATTTTAAGCAATTCTAAATCCTGAGCTTTATATCAGCCAATACTTCTCTTTTGTCTTAGGAGATTTGTTTTTGCAACTATGTGTTTGCTATAGTCAAAAAATAATTCTTGGTCAAGTATGAAAACCTGTTTTATGAATTTCAATATAATGCAAATAAAGCATGAAGAGTTTTTCATATTGGACAACTAATTCAGTGCAATACCATACAATAATTAGTCAATGTAGATAGTTCTGAATAAAGCAATACATAAATCTCCCCTTGATAAAACCATTTGGTCAGTTTGATTATACTTATACTGACCAAAGTAATTTTGTCTCCCACTTTCATTGTCTGTGCATCTGACTAAAAATATATTATATTAAGCAATTTTCAGTGGCTTCGTTATATGTCTTTGTCTATTTGAATGGGTTTAAATCATACAATGTTGCATAATAGCTATGATAATTAATGAAACAAATAAATGATATCTATTATTTAGCAACCAAAAATAATGCATCTTTTATTGATTTCATTGGGATATTCTAACTTTTTGTAAGAAATCACCTTTTTTTTGAAACTATTTCAAAAAAAATATTGTCAATATAATTATAAAAAATATTTTTTATTCATGGAATTTTTAAGCTCATTACATGTATAGTACTTGTACTTTAAATTTAATTTTATTACTAATAGAGATTTAAAATTAAAAGATAGATGTGCATATATAAGTATATGTATCAATTGACATATGATGTATAATAAAAAATACAGTGAATGTGAATGTTAACATTTTAAAAAATTTATTACAGTTAAAGACACATTGCCATTAATCCCCCTCAAATTACTTCCCCTTGCTTTAAACACACTTATCCCATCATTCTTGCCACTTTCTGAAGCAGTTCTGGAAGTGCTCTTTCATGAGTGTCTTTAGTTGCGCTGTCATGACTGCCTTGATGCCCTGAATCAATTAAAAAATGTTTACCTTTCATGGTCATTTTGACTTTGGGAAAGAGCCAGAAGTCGCACGGTGCCAGATCCAGTGAATAAGGTGGATGAGCACACACTGTAATGTTTTTATTTGACAGAAATTGCCATATACCAGAAGTGACATGTGACACAGAGCCTTTCCGTTGCAATCACAAAATACGGTGAATACTGCTGCTGAGTGCCATCCAATGGAAAGGCAGGGATCTTCAATACAGAAATGGTGCATTGAACCTAAATGTGCAACAAGTTTCAACTTGTTCAGTGCAGTCAGTTGGGTGTGAGCTACAGTTGAGAGAAGGTGTGTTTTAAAGTGTGCTGTAAATCATCCTCCATCATGACAATGCTCTATGTCATACATTGCTTCTGGAATGGCGATTTCTGTCAAACAAAAACATTACAGTGTGTCCTCATCCACCCTATTCACTGTATCTGGCACTATGTGATCTCTGGCTCTTCCCCAAACTAAGGCTGATTCAGGACATCGAGGCAGCCATGACAATACAACTATAGACACTCATGAAAGAACTTCCAGAACTGCTTCAGAAAGTGGTAAGAATGATGGGATAATTGTGTTTGAAGCGAGGGGGAGTATTTTGAGGGGAATTAATGGAAATGTATCTTTTACTATAACATATATTTTAATTTAAAAACTAAGCATATTGTTTGATCACACCACATATTTATACATGTATATGTGTATATACATATGTACACACAGGAAGCCTCTAACATTCAAAAAGATTTCCAGAGATGATTGGTAAATCTATTATTAATTATTCAAAAATATATTTTCATATAGAAAAGAAAAGTGATCTGAGGCCTGACCTCAAAAGAATAATCCATCCTTAATTAATACATAGTTCAAATGGTAACATTTGAATGCACTAAGTGATCAGTCAGATATTTTTACTATTATTGAACTATTCCTTGATGTACAACTTGAAAGGGGAGAAATAAATTTCCCTTCTTCACTGGGGGAGACAGTGACACAAAAGTTGACTTCAGAATTCTGGCAGCCATAGCAAACACACTGTTTGAAGAGCTTATGTAACAAGGAATTCAAGAAAGGGAACTCAGGGAACAAAATTGTCAAGGTCTAGACAAGAGTACTGAATTAAATTTGACTATAGTTTACATTGGAAAGTGAGTAGATTCATTGGCAAAAGTGGATGGTAATAATATAAATGCATGTATATGCTGGTATTCATGGATGCAGCAACTCTATCATTAGAGATTGTAAGACACAAGAAAACACCAACTGTATTTCATTGAAGAGTAAAGAGCAATGGCTGTGTTTTCAGCCTTTGATGTAAAAATGGTTAGGCTAACATCATGGCTCCACAGCTTCCTAGCTCTGTAACCCTGGGCAAAGTAAGTCAACTTTATGTTTCATGGTCCTCATCTGTAAACTCAGGGTAAACTTAAATTTCTGTTTCAGAAATTAAAGTGAGGAAAATGAGATACCAATGTTATCTGCCTGAACTAATGCCTGACACACAGTAGAGGCTTAGTGAATATATGGTACTATATTGGTTATTTACTGCTGAACAGTGAACTGCCCCACAACTTTGTGGTTTGAAACAAATAATATTTATTTAGTTCACAATTCTGTGAGTTGAAAATTGAATCAGGGCACACCTGGATGATTTGCCTGCTTCTCAACTAAGCTCATGCATACATCTATAGGTTTGGCCAACTATCTCTTAAAATTTAGCCTATTAACCATGGTCTGTTGACAGTTGTCTTGGCTGTTTAACTTTGGTTTTGTTGGTGGTTCAAGGTTCATAGAGAGCAAGAGTGAAAGTTGCAAGTCTTCTGGAGGCCTAGTTTCAGAACTGGCATACATCACTGCTCCATCTGATGTATTGTTACACGGTCTTGAGGCAATTTTTGCAATTTTTTTCACACCCAGAATTATTATTTTCTGTAATATGCACAGTTATTTTCATTTAATAGAGGATAAATAAATATTGAATTGATATATTTATTTTGAATATACATGTTTATGCATGCAATTTACATATGAAAACATAAAAATTCTATTAAATTAAAAAAAATTATAGCATTATGAAACACTAGAACTGGAAGTAACTTCTGAAAAGGATGCTTTAATTACATTTTTTGGTAAACCAATAAAGAGAGGTCTGTTGAAGCTAAATCTTATTCATGGTAATACATTGACTTAGTTGAACCAGGACGAGAACACCAGGTCTCTTGATCCTGTGTGGTATTCTTTACACTCTAATGAAGCCATCATGAACTTGGATGTTCAGCAGTTTCAAATTCTGCAAATCAACACATTAATGGAATGAATTAACCAGAGTTAGTACTTTTGTTTCTATATTGTATAAAAATATATTAATTTAAGTATAGTATATATTCTCTGACTTACCACTTGACCCATCCCTGTATCACCTAATTTACGTTGAAACAAAACAAACATTAATACTTTTCAAAGGGATATTATAGGTCTTTTGATGAAATAAAAATGTAGAGTGTGATTTAATAGGGAAATAACCATCTCTTTAGAAAAACTGAAAATGAAATAAAAATTACTATGCAAGCAGCATCAAAATACCTCCCGATGATGGATAAAGATGACATTTACAAGGTTTGGTAATGCCGAATAGTAAAGTTTACAGGAAATTAATCTAATATTGGAGACATATCATTTTTCACAGGAGCGGAATCATAATTCAGCCGTCTCTCCCTGACAAGGTCAAAATTTACCACCATGAAACTCAAATGCTGTACCCCGAGCAGTTTCACCACATCCTAAATCAGTTTCTGCATAATTTCATATATAAGATAAAGTTCTGTGAAAAGTATCTGTCTTTAATATATTAAAATAAAACAAGAAAATCCTTGGAAACCTTATGTTCAACTGTTATAGAAAAAAATAAAGTTGTAGTTTGATACAAAATTAATCAGATGTATCAGCAGCTGGGTTTCATCTCCATTTCTGGGAATTATAAACGCCAAACAAAGCCAGCTGTTTCTTTCAGCATATCAACTCCATTACTGTCTCAAGAGCTATTCTGATTAATCCTAACATGATGTGATCACTTTCATCACTTTGCAGCTGCTCTTACAGTGTTTAGATTTCAAAATCAGCATATGTTGTATATTCCAAAGCCTAACTAAACTAAATTCACATCTGTGTTATTTAAATGGTTCTAAAATTAATTGACATGCTTTCATCAGTATGGTAGGTGTTTTTCTTTTACCTCCATTTAATATATACTCTTTAATGAAGTAGATACCTGTTGAATAGGGCTTAGGTTCATTCTTTAGAGGCTTGTGAAATAACATAGAACACCTTATAAAATGCATGGCACTTAGAAAATAAAAATATGAGTCAAAGAAAGGTTATGTACTGGGCATGAGAAGGTAATAAATATAACAAAAACACAGTACT
Source organism: Hipposideros armiger (assembly GCF_001890085.2). NCBI lineage: Eukaryota > Metazoa > Chordata > Mammalia > Chiroptera > Hipposideridae > Hipposideros > Hipposideros armiger. The sequence goes on from NW_017732322.1 coordinate 192,497, forward strand.
AATGTTCACATTCTTTATTTGAAAGTGGCATTAAATAATGGTGAAACATTCAGAATTTGTTTACTGTATTTACTATAGCCTCCCTTTTCTTAAAACAATCTTATTAATTAATTCAAATGAATAACAACTGTGCCATTTAGTTCAAATATATTTTCTTTGTTATAGTCAAGAAAACCTTTTTTTTTTGTTGGTAACCAGTATGCATAACATTCTTCCAACCATCATTCTGCTATACTTTAAACAATGCATCATTTAATAACCTACTGCAATTGTGTCTTTTCTCTTAAAAGTGTATCATAGTAAATTAAAGGAAAGAAAGCTGAGTAGACATCTTGCACTTTAAGAAAACTCTACCACTTATGTTTAAGGCACCTTCCATTTCTTCCTGTCTAGAAAACTCTTTCTCTTAAATATTCAGTTGTTCTCTCTCCACTGAATACTCAGACTATGGACAAGCTCAATTCCATAAAGCCTGCTTTCAAGCCCAAGACTGAAAATCGTATCTTTCTTTGAGGAGTGGTTCTGAAATGTAGGCATACATAAAATGCACACTACCAGATCCTGTCTCAAAAATTCATTTTCTATCTGAGGTATGGAAGGAAAATGCATTCAAACAAATACTTCAGATGACAAAAGATCCACACTTAGAAAACATTGTTCCGTATTTCCTATACTTTATTTGTACTTTTGAAATATCTATCATATTCTAATTTGCTGCTCATCCATACACATACTACCCCCCCCCACCCTGGGAAATTGCTGATGGGTATGTAAAATGGTGAAGCTGATATGTAAAACATGATAGATGTTCCTCATAAAATTAAAAAGAAAGGTATTATATGATCCAGAATTTCCAATCTGGGTATATGTCTGAAAGTATTGAAAAAAGAGACCCGGATAGGTGTACCCCTATGTTCATAGCAACATTATTCACAATAGCCAAAAGATGGAAGCAACCCAAGTGTCCGTTGGCAGGTGAATGGATAAACTAAATTGGTACATACATACAGTGGAATATTATTCTACATTAAAATGGCAGAAATTCGACATTTTAAATCAGGAATAAACCTTGTAGTCATTATGCTAAATAATATAACCCAGTCACAAAAGAACAGATACTGTATAATTCCACTTACATGAGCCCTAAAGTAGTCAAATCAATGCTGGAGGGAGAAAGGAATGGGGAGTTACTGTTAATGGGTAGACCATTTTAGTTTGGGAAAAAGAAAAAGGTTCTGTAGATGAATGGTCGGATGGTTGTATAACAATGTGAATGTACACCTAAAATGGTTAAAATGGTCCATTTTGTGTTTCATATATACATAAATATATATGTATATACATGTATGTGTGTGTGTGTGTGTGTATAATACCACAAAAAAACTAACAGAAATATTAGGTAACATTTGCTTAATGTTAGGAGAGTATAATTAAAGTTCATGTAAGGTAAAGTAAGATATGCATAGTAAAATTGATGACATATGCATGCTAATATGTCAAGGGAAGTAATTAAAGAATAAATATACAGGCTTCAACTTCCAAACCAGTATAAAAAAAAAAGCTTAAATTGATTCAGGAAAAGGAACAAAGGAAGAAAAACAAGTTTAGAAAATACAAAACAAAGGAAATACAGTAAGTAAGATAGCAAAGCAAGTCCAAATATAACAACAGTTACATACAGGGAAATTAAAGTTGGTAATTAAAAGAATAGAGACTATCATATTAGAGTAAAACAATGGTAAAACAAAATCTAGTTATATGGTTTTTGAAAAACATGTTTAAAGTATAAATGTATGAAAAATTTGAAATATATAAGAAAATACATACCAGGAAAATATAACCCAAAGAAACTGGGGAAAGGTAAATTAATATCAGACAGAATAAACTTCAGGAAAAAGAAAAAAACATTGTTGTGGATAAAGAGGTGATCGTGTTATGATAAATGTTTTAATTCACCTGGAAAATTTAAACATCTACTCCTATAGATGTTTGCATTCTATACAATGCAAATCTGAAAGAATTTACTAGTCTATTAGTAAATGTATAAGGCAGCTCAAAGGATCAAGAAGAACCAAAATGCTCCTGAAACATGATGAAATAGAGGGACTTACCCTTTGAAATATCAATATTTAGTGTGCAGATTTTAATTTGAATAGTATGCTCATGGGCAGGGATAGAAATGACCATTAGAGTGTATCAGAAGGCTCATGTAGGTATTCAACAGAGATGTATGTGTAAAACAGATGTCATTGCTAATCAGTAAGGAAAGAGGAGTTATGGATATGTGGTGCTATGACACTTGGATGTTCATATTTAAAAAAAAAAAAGAAAATAAACCTCTACTTTATGTAATAATTCCCTACCGCATACAATTCCAAAACATCAATAGTAGGTGGAATAAGGAATTAAAGGCTCAAAGCAGTAGAAGCGGCCCTGACTTACATCGTAGTGCAGGACCATAGAGAGGACTGAGAAACTGAAACTGTGCAAAATGATTGTCATAATCAATAGGAAATCTTATGATTGTTCCGTGATCTTTAAGGTTCTTTCCAAAACGTTGAAATTCTTTTACTGTTGCTTTTAAATGTGTAGAAAAGGAAAATACAATAAAACTAAAATTTATTTAGCAGAATGCAACGTAAAATGTTAGGAACTTTGAGGATTACAGTGTTCTGTTTCTTTGTAAAAATACATCAGTAGTTGAACAATGTTTGGCTTCTCATTGAATGTGTCCAATGATATGGAGCAGGCATGTTTCCTATGCCGTGGTGAGTTGCCTACAGTTTGGATTAGCTTATAACATAAAATATCCTTTGTGCTTTAAAGGCTTTGAAAGAGCTCCAAAAATTTCTTTAATGTGAGTTTTTTGCTAGTGTCATTTCCTGTGGGATATCACCTTTATCATACCCACTGCTTTCCTCATTTATGTTGATAAGTTGGCTGTCACTAACTTCCTTTGGCTGCTTATCAGGAGTCTCTCAAATGGCAGCATGTCAACATTCCCATGTCAGCAATTTTATCTATAACTCCATTTCTGTTTGGTTTGAACTTCACTTCTAGGATCATCACTATCTTTCCTTTACTGTGTTTGCATCATTTTGGGCCAATTCTCTCTTTCTTTATTCATTCTTATAAAATACCCTATGGGTTTATCACTGGGAGGCAGATAGCACACCTGCATACTTCGCTATCCATGCCTTCATTAAATAAGAGCTATGCAGTGAGCAATCATCAACAGAATGAAATAAGTGACATGATTTGTCACTGATCATAGTATGCATCTTTTAGTTATGTAGCAATTTGTGGACTAAAGAATTACAGTGAAGTTTGCACTTTTTGCAATTACTCACAATTAATATACCATGGTAACTAAAATTTGAACCATGTATTGGGGGACCAGTGTTATTTAACTGAACGATAATAACTGAAATTTGTGCAGATCAGAACCATGCACAGCAAGGGATGTCTGTACTTTGAAATGTTTAGAAAGAAATGATAAAGATATTTTTATGCTTTTGGGATAGAACATTATTTAATAAGCAAGACTCTGCTACTGGCTTGAAGCATTTGGCTGTGCTGTGCTTTTTTGATGTAGTTTCCTTCATGTTTCTTTTGTTCAGAGCCTCTTGGAACTGTGGGATTATACTTTTCATCAAATTTAAAAAATTTTAGCCATCATTTTTCAAATATGTTTTTTCATTTTCCCTGTCTCTTGTCTCTTTTGGGGATCCCAATTACATGTATGATTAACCACTTTAAATTGTCTCAGAGTTCACTGATGGTCTGTTTTTTTATCATTGTTTTTTGTTTTTGATACACTTCCCCCACTGTGTTTTCTTTTAGATAGTTTTTTTTTCTCCATGTTTTCAAGTTCACTAACCCTTTCTTCTGCATTGTCTAGTCTGCTATTAAACATATCCAGTGTCTTTTTAAAAATCTCAGACATTGTAGTTTTCATTTCTAAAAGTTAGATTTGGCTATTTTTTATATCTTCCATGTCTATATATAACTTGCTCAATTTTCTTTTTAGTTTCTTGAACTGATAGGTTGCACTAATAATAACTGTTTTAATGCTATTAACTATTAATTCTATCACATGTCATTTCTGAGTCAGTTTCTAATGATGTATTTTTCTCCTCCTTATGGGTCATATTTTTCTGCTTCTTTTCATACCTGATAATTAGATGCCAGATTGTGCTGAGTATTTTTGTTTTCCTAAAACTATTTTGAGCTTTGCTATGGGATTCTGTTAAGTTACCTTAATTCAACTTGATTCCTTTATGTCTTGCTTTTAAACTTTGTTAAGTCATACTAGAACAGTATTTATTCTAGGGCTAAATTTTACCCCCTGTTTAGGAAAGATCCTTTTTAATACTCTGATATTAGTTTTAAATGCCATTACAGTATTAGATACTGATGCCTCCAGAATTGTTCTCCTTTGTCTTGGGAACGGGCATTATTCCTGACCCTGTGTGACTTATGAGTTCTGTTTCTGATAATCTTTCTGGTAGTTTCCCCCAAGCCTCAAATAGCTTTCTCATGTATGTGTTGATCCATCAGTACTGAGCTGAATACATGCAAGGGACCCTGTACATTTCAGGAGTTTCCTTGCTGTATAGCTCTCTTCTCTCCAGCATTCTTACCCTGTGAACAACTGCACTTGTCTTCTCCAGATTCCTCATTCTAATCCTCCCTGCATATGCTCTGGACACTCTCTTCATCCAGTAAGATGGGCATTTATAGGTGTCACCTCATTTAATTCCTGTCCTTCATGAATCCTTATTTTTTCTTTCCCAGAGGTCAATGTTCTCAACGCCAATGTTTTATTTTATTTTATTTTCTTATTACTTGTATCACATGAGAGTATGAATCTAGCCCCTGTTATTCCAACTTGAATTGGTATGTAGATTATTTATTGCAGGAGATTTGTCTGTTCTAGCTAATATAAAAGTTGTTATAGAAAACCGTGTGCTATATAACTCAAAATATGCTTCAATGTCTTAGCAGTCAGGCAGTTTGTAGCAAGTACACAGATATAGCAGGTTGGATAGCTGTATAACTACTTGTGTTATGTCAGAAAAAATATTTTCTAAAGCTGTCACCTTTGATAATGTGGAAAGCAGACTATATGCTTCCTAAATTTACAGCTCTAAAGGAAGCATGTGTATAGAGCCAGGATATCAATATGTATCCGTGGTTCCTTGAGGATTATAGCAAAGTACTATAAAATAGAGATGAGCTTAGGCAAAAATTGGGCACTTTACAAGCAAGCAATGGAAAGAGTTTATAAATTCAAGGTCTTTAGGGTTGGAAAGCTAAATGCAATTGTATTTCCTCCCAAGACTAGTGTTTCAGATAGCCTCAAGATATACATTAGTGTGTGTGTGTGTGTGTGTGTGTGTGTGTGTGTGTGTGTGTGTGTTTGTATGACAGAGAGAGCAAAGAGAAACTAGGGCACAAAAGTAAATAAATATGGCAGAAATAAATACAATGTCTAGGAAAGGTTTTGATGTGATTACTAGCACATAGATCTCACTGCAATCAATTTTTTTCAGAAACCTAGTCTGTTTTTGAGGGAATTACATTACTGGTGAAACCTCAAGCTTGGCCTAAAACGTCTATGCCTAACTGAAACTGAACATAACTCTTTGGATCCCAACTTATAGCATTTGAAAGTAGGCAATAAAAGAGTCCCATTCCCCCAAAAAAGGGCATACGCTCCTGTGTCCACTATATTGTGGTATTAGATTATGGATAAGTAAGAAACTCTCAGAAGCTAAAGTCAGATCCAAGAAGAGCAATGGATGATGTATTTCCATTATTCAAGGTACTTTCTTTATCGATAGGGAAGAATGTCTTCACCAGACCTCTCCCATAGCATGCTATCATTGTTATGATTCAGTGACTACCGTTTGTTTCACATATTGCCATTTCTACCTGAAATATTTTATTTCTATTAATGCCATTGTTCTCTGTTCATATTATATATTGGTAGATAGTTTTTACTTTAATTTATCAGGTTGCTGAACCATAAAGATCCACTTCCAGAACACATAGAAGGGACTGAACTTACCCAGAGATCTTGGACTTTGAATTGAGTGCAATATCTCTATTCAACTCTGGGTTGCCTTTTTTAGAGAGAGAGTGTGCTCTAAAATAAAGGTGGAGAGGGCCGGCTGAGTGGCTCAGTTGGTTAAGAGCTCGCTCAAGAGTTTGAGCTCTGAGCAACAGCGGTTCGAGTCAGCCCGAGCTGAGCATCCGTGAGCTGCCAACAGGTGGCGGGATGGCTCAGCTAAAAAAAAAAAAAAAAAAAAAAAAAAAAATAAAATAATAAACACCTAGAGACGGGTAGAACCCCCTGGATAGGTGTGGCATCGAAGACTGAAACGCAGTCTTTGGCGGCTAGGCCTGGGTAGCCTGAGGGAGGGGGAGCTTCCTGGACTCATGTCCACTGGGTGCTTCTTTCTCTCCCACAGGTTCCGAATCTACTCGAACCAGTCTACACTGGAGTCCCTGGCTGTGAGTTGGGAACTGAGGGTGGGCCGAGGCTGGGGTCAGGGTGAGCAGCTAAGGCNCTGAGCAACAGCGGTTCGAGTCAGCCCGAGCTGAGCAGCCGTGAGCTGCCAACAGGTGGCGGGATGGCTCAGCTAAAAAAAATAAATAAATAAAATAAAATAAAATAAAATAAAATAAAATAAAGGTGGAGAGAATGCAGATGGACATTTGGTGGCCTGGGGGCAGATGGTGGCAAGGATACTGGCTGACTACAAAATGTATCTTTGTCTTCCTGAGCACACAGATAGACTACTTTTTTCCAGCTTCCTTTGCACTTAATATTGATAATGTATTTAAACTCTAGGCAATGGAATGTGAGTATAAATGCCATGTGCTAATCTGGGTTGTGGCTTTTAAAACAGAAGCATATATATTTTTTTACATAGTTTCTCTTTCTGAAAGTGTATGTAGATGACAATAAGGCATTAGAAGTTGGAGGGATTATATAACAGAAGGAAGATGGGCTCTTGAATCACCACATGGAGCAAATCCATTTGCCCACTAAATTCATGCTCCCAATTTCTCATGAAAAAAAATTGTGTTTGAGCTCTTGTATTTGTTACCTATTTATTGTAGTGATTTAGCCTGTTACAGTTAATTTTCTTTAACATCTAACAATTCCTCATCAGGGAAACCTTTGAGAATCTGTGTATATGTACCAGGTCATGTACCAGATCATGTATAAAGGTCGTAGATACAAGAACATTCAAAGTAGTGCAGTTTTGCATAGAGCAAAAATCTAGCCGCAGTTAAGTGTCTTTTAACTGGAAAATAAATAAACAGTTGTGCATTAATAGGATATAATATATCTAGAACAATAAGTAAATTTGAACTATTAGCAGTAACCTTGGATGCATCTTAGATGTATGGTTTTATGTGATAAAAGTCAGACCCAGAAGACAACTTATAGTAAATCATTTTTAGAAGCTCAGAACAAGCATAACTGAAAACATTTAAGCATTTAACATTTAGTGTTTAACCAAAATAAGTGCCAGAGAAAGTCAGACCTACTCACATTCATTTAAAAAAAAAATGAACTCAATAAGTTGGTTGAATTACTAGGGGACTTTCTTGAACTAGAATATTTAGCTAAAATGTTTATCTAAAGCACAGACCCAAGAATCAAAATCAAAATAAAAACTGTGGCTACAAATATAAGGGGAAGAAATCAAGTTTCCAGGTTGAGGGCATATGTAGAGCTGCAAAGGCTGGAAGGAAAAGGGCCCACAGCAGACAAATTATAGTGCAACAGCAAGTATTCTAAAGATAAGACCCTAAGCACTTCCTGACCATAAAACAGAGACAAATGAGCTCGTTATTAAATTAAAAAAAAAAAGACTCGACACCTCAGTGACACACACAGGATAATGTAAAAATATCCAAGCCTGTAGAGAATTTTTATAAACATTTATTTTATCCAAACAGAGGATACACCTGGAGGCAAGATCTCGACAGACTGACCAAAAAAAATGTTTCCTAGAATAGCAGTCAAGCTTCTTTTATGCATTTGGGATTAAGGAGGGAACATATGAAGATTGCATGAAGGTGGGAGGAAACAAGGCAGGGATTGAATTACAGGGTAGTTAGCAAGATTCTGTGCTCTCCTGAGGGTGGTTATGCTTCCAAAGGAAGGTCTGAAAAGAGGCATTTCTCAGGTGTGTTAACCAAGATGAACAGAAGCAATGGACAGGGCTTATTTAAGGCAAAGATAAGCCTTTTAGTAAAGAAGTGACTTTCCTGGGGTGTGACTACCCACTATGACCTGCCCAGGGAAGAATTTATGATCAGATCACCCTGGGAGGTGACTTTCCTTCGAGCCCCTTTTTGATCCACATGTGGCAATCACTAAGCACAAAGCAATGCTTTCAAGGTTGGGAAATAAAATATACAAAAGTTACAGAAACTTATCTCCTGCTAAACCAGCATTGTAGAATGAGGGAAAACAAAGAATTGTCAAGTCACTAGAGAAGGAAAAAGGTAAAAAACAAATCAATTGAGAAAGATTAGGAAAGGGCTAACACAAAGGAAAGATTCAGTCCAATCATATCAGCAATCTTAGATATTAAGTTATATTAAATCTCATATAATCACCTAAAATTATATACTAAAATAAAATAACCCCATTAATAACTCTCAGATTTGGTTTAAAACATCCATGTTGGTGATATATTTAATAAAAACAACATGAAAATAAATAACAAACCTGTATCCAGTAATTTCTGGCAAAAGATTTGCACTCTTCCACAATTTAAAATCCAAAGAAATCAAAGTTAAAGTGTATTAAACACCCTGAAATTTAATTTCAATATTAACCTTTATGAGTTCATCTTCTAAGAAAGTAAAGTTTAAAGTTTTATTCTCCCCGATTTTTTGGCTCATTCTAAGGTAGAGGAGTTCCCAATACCTGAATAATTTAGTTTAGGTTTTGAATTTTTTGTGCTGTTTTGTTGCTGTAGCTTCAGTTGGACGGTCCCTCAGAAGAATGGGTGCAAATGTTTTCTTATTAGCTCAATGTTAAATCTCCAGTTCCCTTATCTTTTAAAGATTTGAAAAATATAATAGAAAACACAAAGTTATCATAGCGCTTACTTACACTCACTTACAGTGATAGATTATTACTTGCCCACTCTTCTACCTCTCTTTCTGTCCCTGTCCTTGTGGAGATCATATCCCCCAATTCCACTGTCTCTGGGTCTCATCATGTGAATCGCTTTGTTCAGAGCCATGCTAGTGAAAGCAGCAGTGTACTGGGATGAGACACGCTGTTAAAATGCATTTCATGTTTGATTGCCCTCTGCCTTACAAAGAACATCCCCAGGTCGCTCTTTCTCCTTTACCCTCGGTTCTGGGACATGACACTGGGAGCAGACCTGAACCCAACAGACAGCCTGCATCTGCATCTGAGTCTGGGGCCTGCATCTGAGTTGAATCAAGTTGCAGCTGACCCACAAACCTGTGATGGAAAAACAAACCTCTGTTCTAAGCCACTGAGATTAGGATATTGTTTGTTATTCTGCTTTATCATGGTAATAGCTGACAAATACATTCACTGAACTCGAGGATCTAGATTAGTTATAGCAGGCAAGTGTTTGTTTCCACAATCCAATACTTAACCTGATAAAAATACTGTTTCCAAATGGCATGGCTAAGACTTAGTAATTCTAAATGAGCAGATAAAATGTGCCTATTGGGGACTTGCATGGTTCCTGTTCAGTTTATACCAACTGTCTAATGCTCAATTGGTGTAACTGAATTGGGAAATACTCCTTCAAAATTTTAATTATAGCTCTATTTCTGTAATATTTGGGAAATAAAAATTATTCTATGTGAATATCATCTTTTATAGACAGTGGCATTTGAGACTGCTGCCCTATTACAAAATTTTAAAGTTCTCATTGGTGACAACTCTGTCTCATTCGAGGTTAAATTCCTTCCCATTCAAATCATGTAACCTCTTAATTTCAGTGTCTCTCTTAAGGCCAATATTTCTGGAACCCTAGTGTTTATTGGGAATGGTGGGAAGATGTCTTTGTGTAGTGGCTTGGAGTTCACCATCTTTCAAAAAAAGCTGACACTCCCTCTTGATGAGGAGAATTGATTTACTGAACCTTGTTTGCCTTCTTTCTTTTTACTCCCTCTTTGCTTTCTGTCCTAGACATTCTCCCCCCCCCACCAACCTAAGGTATTAGTTTTGAGTCTGCCAAAAGCATATAAACATTCAAATAAGTCTGATTTCATCTTCCTGAGTCATAATCCTACCCCAGGAATATTTTCCCATGAGATTGATACTGAAATCAGATCTTAACTCAATATGCTTTATATTTCTTGACTCTTCTTTAAAAAGCTTCCTATCGATCCATCTTCCCTTAGAGTCCTAATTTCATGAAATTATCTTGCATGAACACCTACAGTAACTACATCAACCTGAAGGTAATGAAGAGGTTCTTGAGGGTATTTCTATTTCCAACTCTTGAGCTTTTGAAAAAGTCAAATTCAGTCATCTCCTCCACAGTTCTCTCTCATAGAATGCAGATTGAATGACCATTATCTAAGCTAGTCCTGCTTACCTAGGTCTGCCACTGGCCATTTCAAGGTAAACTGCAATTTAAAACTAGCAAATGCTTTTTTTCCCATCAATGCCTAAAATGTTTATATTAAAAAAAATGCAAAAATAAAAATAAAAGAGCAAATGATCCAAAAGATAATTTAGCAAATGGAAGAAAAGAAAATGTTCATTAAACAGGTAACAAAGTTATTACCTTCATTTTGACTCAGAGAAATACAAAGCTGAACTGTAATGAAATATGTTTCGCCTATCAGAGCAGCTTATTGGAGATTCAAATCCGTTGGGGAAGACTGATAGTTGGTAATATCTTTGTCAAGGATAACATGGTTAAAACAAAGCTGGGCATATCTTTTAGGCCAAAAATCTGATTCAAAGAGGTTATCTTAGAATGATTTTATGTATATACAAGAAGTATGTCCAAAATAAGCTCATTTTAGCATTATTTATTTTTAAAAGATCACTCTTAATACAATGCAGCCATTAAAAAAAAACATTTTGTATAGAGATTTAAGTTCAAATGTAGGAAGACCTCTCAAACTTAAGTTTCTTAAAAAGATTATATAAGAGTATGCAAGATATGCTCTCAATTCTGTAAAGAAAAGTGAGGAACTGAACTTTGTATGTGAAAGTACAGACATGTATGAAAGGAGATCTTCACATATGCCCTCCAATCACTAATGACAGTTGATTTTCTTCTTGAGATGAAATGCTTTGCTAAAGTATATTCCTAGATTATTGCATTTGAGGTTTGTCAGTATGAGTACTCTGACACATAAATCTAATATAAGTACCATTTTATTGCAATAAACAATAAAAGAACATATTGGGACACTTCAGGCTAAATCAAGTTGAAAGAGCTAATTACTCAGTTTTCTCAAGTTGCTTAAGGGGGCTTCCCTCAGCTTGATGGTAATGTTATATTATGGCCCTGCTAGCTAAGATAATTATAGATTAAATGAACTTCCAAATGAGTACTTTAAAAACCTATTATACCCCCAACATATTACTTTGAATTTCCATAATGCCATTTTAAATTATTATTGACACTATTAGATTAAAGTGGCCAACTGATTATAATCTGTATTATAGGTAAACGTTTTTGCTAACCTACAAATTCATTTTATTATATGGTTCACAAATATAGTTCTCTCTCTTTTGGAAGGTTGGCCAGACTATTAGTTTGTACAATCTGTGATGTCAAGAAAAGATTTTTCATGGCAAGAGTAGGCCAGGCTCACTACAAGATGGTGGGAAGGGGAATGAAAGAGAAGTTTTATGTCACTCAAAATTTACGTATTCATGTTTTACTCACATAATCTTAAAGTGGTTCTCTCAAAGCCATCAACCACTAGATGTGCTGAAGAAGCTGATCTATGATTTCAACACTGTCCTCATTTAATGTGAATTAAGCTCCCCTCCTTTAACTCTTTGCAGTCTCCCAAATATGTTTGAAAATGCTGCAAACTGTGTGACCTCTCTTGAAATTTCATGAAGAGTATCCAGTCTAGTGCTTTACCATCTACATTCCTGGATTTGAGTAGGGAGCATGGTGGAGTCAACATGGACACAGGTCCAGCTCTGTCAGTTCCAATCCATCTTCCTCCTAAACAATTTCCCTGTTATATTTTATTACCAGGTTTCTATATATGATTTCCTTGTGGGCGAAAGGGTTGTGATGAAAAATGTTTGAAAACCACTGTTTTTGTTCTACCCCTTAATTCCTCATATAAGCATACTAAGACACACACAATTTATGTGATTAGCCACAGATTACAGAACTAGTGGATGTTATAGTCAAATATATTCTACTACATTGTTGCACATCCTGCTTTTATTCTTCCCATTGTTGCCCTTACAAACATAAAGGTTGTTTGAGGATTCTTTGTTTAGAAGCACAGAAGGTATCATTTAAGAGACCCAATCTCTGTCCTCTTCATTTTAAAGACAAAAAAAGAGGAGAGGGCTCTTTCGAGAGGCTGTATGACTGGCAGAGGTAGGTCATGCAATTCCCATCAAGTTCTCCTACAGTGGTATCACATGCTATGTTTATTGCATAGAGAATGCCCTTAAAAAATCATGTACCCCAACTATTTCAAAAAGTTGACTTCTGATAGGGCTGTGATGCAAATTCAATCTACAATAAGGAAGAGAGGCTTCTGATTTTTCTGAAGACATTCCAGAAACAGTCAAACTCAACTTGGAAAAGCATTCCAAGGAAGGCAGCCCCTTTTGGGGGAGTGCAGGAAGTGAGGTAGTAAGAGATGTATCTTATTTTCACATAGATCTGGGCATGTTTGCGTGGTGAGTCCATATACTATAGCTTTCCAGCCAACATAGCAAGGAGAGCACCTAGACCTCATATATAAAATATCAAAAATCATTTCAAAAATAAGTATATTTCTCATATCCTATCCAGGATCACTGTCATTTCCTGTGATTGTTAGTATATTTGAAATCCTTTAGTGTGTTAAGACTAGGATGCTGAATGAATACAACAACAGTTACAACTAAATGCACTCAGAATCTCCCACGAGGCTTATTTTGTTGTAGAATAATATCGTGACAGAATAATCTAAACTGTGGGTGATGACTGCTGCTGTGGTCATGCCCCTTACTATAACAGTCGATCATAAAGTATCCAAAATGAAGGGTGAGCAGGAAAGCTATAAAATGACATTTGTGTCCTCAGATATACTAATTTTTCAAAACTGCACACAGCCATGGAAAATAAGCATTTAGTTATAATGAGCAAAGCGATGAATAGCTATTAAAACATTTATCTTATGTTTTTTTTTAAAAGATGTTATACAAAGTAGCAAAGAGAAAACCCTTTCCATCGTTTTTGTCATAGTGTTTTTAAAAATCTGTGTAACTGTTTTTGAATTAAAAAAAATCAATGCAAAAATCTTTTTGGTGAATCATGTTTGGATAACCCTTCTACAAAAGCTGCTCTGGGCATCCTTCACCACTTGCCTGTGTGCATTATCTGTAATTGTCTTTTAATAGACTCAGACTGAATTATTAGGAAAAAAAAATGCATCACCAGGGAGTAAGGGTTGTCAGATACTACTGAGATGTAATACATCAAATGTTCAGGTGTTCAGCTTTATCTCTTAGGCTGTTTGTTTTCAGAACATGCATTGAAAAAAAAACAAAACAAAAACGTTTTCAGCCTTTCTAACCTGTACTGATTTCAAATGAGCAAAGTAATGAGGACTAACAAGAACGAGGACAACAGAATTAATTAGTCCAGGACAACAGCAACATATTAGATAAAGAATTTGTGATGGAAAGGACGATAATGAAAGCTTTTAAAAAATATAATAGACAGTAATTTTAAAAATTAATGTATTTTTAATTCCAGATCATTTTCCTTTCAGTTGAAGTCTATCTACCTTGATTATATTTAATCCCTCTGGGCATTTTCTGCCATGATGTCAGGTAAAAATACCCAACCAAAACTATTTCCTCCTCCATCAATATTAGAGTGTCTTTCATATTTTTCTATTAAATTTTTTCTTGTTTGACCTAACTCTATAATTTACAACCAGAATTGCTTCTTTGTCTGTATATAACATATGACAACCTTTTTGCCCTTTAAAACACAGATCATATTTCAGCCACTCAGTCTTGTAATAGAAACAAGGTAATGCGATCTTGTTTCTGATCTAAATGTAAGTAGTCTATTCCAGTCCACACTCTCTCCCCTCTGCTTTAAAAAATGTGGATTTGAAAAGCCTCAATATTTATGTTCTCCTTGAGTCAGTAATTCCAATTTTGGGAGTGTTCCCTATGAAAATGCATGCCAAGATTTTATTAAAATGAGGTGCATAACGTGGCTTTATTAAATAGGAATCATCGGAGACCAAATATTTAACAAATAGTGAAGAGCGAAATAAATTATGTGGGCTGAGTCATTAATTTATAAAATGAAATAATGAAAATAATTTTAAAATATTAAGTTGAAAATATAACTAAATGACAATCTGTTCAGCATTATGCTGTTTTGTTTAAAACAAGTTTTCAAATATGTTTATGTTCATAGAGAAAAACTACAAAGTATTTCATCATACTCTATATATCATTTTTTTAGTGTGATAAAAAGATAATTTTTTCCCATTTTTGTATATTTTTCTGAATTATTAACAGTAAATGTATTTATGTGAAAAGAAAAATGATATTAAAAATACAAGTATCCCAGGTTGGTTATTTTTTTCTTCCTATGATAAAAGCTTTTATTTTTAACCAAGGCACACCACTACATAAAAAACTTGATGATTTTTTTTTTCTGCAAAGGACATAAGTAATGTCATGGATGAACATTTCTTTGCATATTAATAAGTTTAAGCCTACATTTGGATTCCAAATTGAGATAGAGAAAGTGTAATTCTCTTAATTTTTATTTTAGTCATGTTTTCATCATTATGAATAAAATTTTATCCAAAGGGATTCCAGATTGTTTTCTAGATCTACCCACTTAGGAAAATTCCCAGAGATTTCCTTCTGTGTTATTCTGTCCATCACGTTCTTAAAATCAAGGACTTTATAACAGATTGCTTTTGTGTTCACTCTCATATTCAGGCTTATGAGTACTAGTATGTGTTCAATTAATACATTAAGAATATGATTAAATTTATGCCAATGTACTTTCATTACAGAATTATTAGAGAAATAGAGAAAAACTATGTGTAAAGCTCCTACCCAGGGTAATCACTTTTAATGTTTTGATTCATAAATTTTCAGGTACTTTTCTATATCCATTTGTAAAGTTGTGTATACAATATATTACATGCTTTTATAGTGTTTTCAATTTTTTAAAACAATATGGTCTTTTTCATTTCTGTGCGGTAGAATACGTTTTTCTATTATTATTTCTTTTTCCCCCTTTTTTATTATTTATTTATTTATTTAATTTTTTTATTATTAGTTTCAGGTGTACAGAACAATGCAATAGTTATCATTTTCACCCCTCACAAAGCGACAACCCCTCTCCCCCATCTACTGCCCTCCCACCCCCGATATCATGCTTATCTATTATAATTCCACTGACTCCATTCCCACACTCTACTCCACGTCCCATGACTATATGTATATATAATTATAGGTGACATACAAGGTTATTTAACATCAGCTTCAGAAATACAGTGCGGTGGTCAGGCCTCTACACCGTCTATGAAGTGGTCTCCCTAACAAGACATGAGTCCATCTGGCCCCCTAAAAAATATTTACAACATTATTAATTATATTCCCCAGACTGTCTTTTCTATCATTATTTCTACAGGGGATGTGGATTATGCTTAGAAAAAAAGCACATCTCCCAATGTGGTCTATTATATTTGCATGATTTTCCCATTCATAATAAAATATGTAAAAGTTTATGAAAGTTTTAATACACGGGGAGTAGATATGACAGCTTACTCTTTTGTTTTAAATAGTTTCTTCTCCAGACTGATTGAAATAACAGTCTGCTGTGCCCAGCCTCCTCAGGCTCCATCATCACCCTCTACATTCTCAGAAACTGCTTCTTTCCTCCTCCATCCCAAACAGTAAGCTTATCTAATAATCTTTCTCATACTCCCTCCCAAAATGTATGTTATGAAGGAACATAGGACACATTTTTATATTATCCACTTAATGCTTCCCTCCTTCAGTTTCAGAGAGAGGATGGGCTATTTAAACGCTCGCAAGACATTTATCATAAATTCTCTGGCAGCAAGACCATATTTACCCTCCTTTCCTCCTTATTCACTGATCAGTTTTCAACTTTTATTAAAGCATGTTCCTAATTTTCTTGGTTTAATGAAAAGTCAAAAACTGGAAATACAGCTTTTGAAAATCTATGTTGTTTTTTTTTTGTTTTTTTCCAAGAAAGAAAAGATTTGCTAAAAGAGATTTATTGCCTGAAGTCACCTCTGCCTAAGAAGTATAAGAGCAACTAAGTGGCTGATCAGATATATATCTGAGAAATGGAAACTCCAGTGGGTAACTCAGATGGGTCAAAAGCTTCAGTCTAAATTGGCTGCTCAGGCTATTAGAGAAGGTTGGGCTATTTCTTTGATTTATCAAAGGAATTGTCTCTCAGTTTACTATAATTTGGAAAACTGGCATAGCATGTGATTTATGATAACAGATTTAAAAGAAATGATGAAACTCGAATAAGTTTCTTTCTTAGACTAAAGAATCTATATATGTCCTCCTTTCGATTCCTCTTAAACACTGATAGTTCATAAAATAAATAAGGGAGTCTTTATATCCTATAAATCTTAAGGAGACACCAATGACAAGTTTTATGAAAATTGTGCTTGAATAGACTATTCAGTCACATCAATCTAATAGTTGAAACACAAAAAGAGAACAGCTATTTCTCCCACTAATGTTTTTTTCACTCTTAGTTTTTAAAAATTTTTCTTGCCCCATGTATAAGTACTTCAGTTTTTCTCAGTAAATGTTTAATATTGTTACATTGATACTTGTATATTAATGGATTGATTTTAATTCTTGGTTTTCTGTTTTTGTGCTCCTGGCCCTTCTACCAAATAGACCTTTAGTTTGAAAGGTCTAATGATGAATAATATTTTTGTCTTTGAGAACCAAAATATATTCTTGAAATTCTTGGCAGAGGAATTCATCTTGAAATTACAAGACTTGAACCTTCAAGAGTACTACATTGAATCACAATAGCCTAAGCTAAAGAAAAATCAAGGAATAGTGTGTGCCCCATAATCAATAGGTTGACAAAAGTATGAATATGGAAAGAATAGTAGTAATTAAATTCTAACCACGAAGGGCTGGCTGAGTGACTCAGTTGGTTAAGAGCTCGCTCAAGAATTTGAGCTCTGAGCAACAGCAGTTCGACTCCCAGCCCGAGCTGAGCAGCCGCTAAGCTGCCAACAGGTGGCAGGATGGCTCAGCTTAAAAAAAAAAATTCTGACCACCACCTCATTGTGTATTTACTTGAAAAATACCCCCACACTAAATAATGGGATGGCAAAAGATGTTCAAGAGCTGTGATCTAGAGAAAGAGATCAGAGAATGGGTGTATTGGGCTTCTTTTCTTCTGGGTAAATCTGTAACAAAACCAATCTTATTTAGTTTATGAAAGACAGTTTCTTCTGTTCACTATGTGAATATTAAATAGTTATATTTACATGCTATATAATTGAATTGTGTTGACACCCAACTTGACAAAATATAGTTTTTGGTTAAACCAACTAATGCAATCATTCTGTGTAACTGAAATCTTTTTCCATCACTTGTCAAAAGCACAAGTGTTTGGTTTTAGTTCAATAAATCCACCTGGATCTATTTGAAAATGCTTTAACTGTAAATTATTTAAATATATCATAAATGACAAATAAACAAATGAAATTGTACAGAATAATTTTCAATGATTTCTGCTTTGTGATTCCCTTGAAGCTAGGTATTTTCTTTGAAATTAGGACCCTGAACATAAGAGATTACATATCCTGAGATTCTTTGCTTTCTCTCCGAACAATTGTGAAGAGGAGGCAATGTACTATTAACTATATACTTGAATTCTTTCACAGGATGAGATCTCTGATCCTCATAAACTATTAGAAGTGATCTCAATGTTATGAAATTATAAAGGCCCTTCACCATTAGGTTAACATTCAATTAATCAAGTGCTGTTCTCATTTTCTTTTAAACCATTATTCTAGAACATACATTTAACTCTACCAATAATTTCCCCAGCATTTAAGAGTAATCAAACTTATAAAGTGCACTTAGGATGCACTAATCTGTAGTATCTCAAAAATAGCTGCAGGAAAATGAAGTGTGAGGATCCATTTTTATAGTATATAGGATTTCATAATTTAATTTACTATAGATAGGTTTGCATGTATATTAAAGAAAAGATGAAATATTTGAAAGATGCAAAGGTATTTTTTACTAAGTGACAAGTATATATGCTTAGAAAATTAGGCTCAACTTGCTTCAACATGTTTTCTAAATTAGTAATTGAGCTTGATTTTTCAAGCACATAATTGTCACTTCATAAACTCTAAACCAGAGGGCCTTCTGAAAGAGTTAAAACAGCTTTCAAAACTGACTAATTTCCTCCCAAGTTACAGCTTATGCCCTGGATAATGTCTGGACCAGGATGCACCCCAATCACTAAGTTATGTATTATGGAGCCGAGGATGAGTAGTTAAGTTCCCTGTCTTTTCTCAACATGGCTATGTTGAAAGAAAACTATGAGAAAAACCATCCATAAGTCAAAAATTGTTTTTTTATAAATAGGTAAAAAAAGTTACCCATTTCCTGTTTCCAGTGTAATGAAATCAAATTTCATCATTCTTACAACATTCCACTGATCCTCGTAATTGAAATGTCTGTGAATATCTATTTTGTTGAGAATTTATGTGATGCCTTATACAATAGTGAAAACAGTGTGTAAAAGAATTTCAGTTCTGGTTTCACATGTCATTGTAAAGGAGCACCACAGTAAATTATAGCTAAAGCTATAACTCCAAGCATACAGTCATCAACTGCCATTACATTTTGATGGTGATAATTATGATGGGAGAAACATTTTACAAATATCATCTTAACTTAAAAAATTTAAGTTCAATTCTCCTCAAATTTAAATGTATGGTAATTACCTATGATATATAATAGGATATAATACTCACAAGTAAATGAAGCCTTTACCACTTGAATCAACTTACTGTTTGCAACTAATTAGAGAGTTCAGATTCAAAAAATATTCACGTCACAATTTCTCAGAAGATGACAAAGGTATTAAAAATCCACATTTCTAATTTCCATTAAAACACTATGGATTAACTGGAAAATAAGGGCTAAAAATATGGATAATTTTTTAGAGTACCTTTTATAGCAGTAATCACACACACACACACACACACACACACACACAAAAAAAAACCCCTTAAATACCTAGGAATAAATTTAATAAGATATATGCATTTAAATATCTTTATGGAGAGACAGACAGAGAGAGAGAGAGAGAGAGAGAGAGAGAGAGAGACAGAATTATTTATTTATTTTACTCATGGAATATACTAAAACAATTATAAATATATTAAATGTTCTGTGCAGGACCTGGAGAAACACTGTGCTATATTCTAGGGGATAAAACATCCTCATCTAATGACTAGGGCTTCAGGTAATAGCTTTGTGTGGAATTTGCTGCCAGAGAGATTTTGATGTCATCCATGCTGCAGAATATGACAGCTACATGACATTGAACAAATTAACTGTCTTCTCTGTGCATTACATTGGGTTGTCGGAAAAGTCATGATGTATTTTTGTCTATGTTCTTCATTGCAAAAATGTGTCATGTCTTTTCGGACAACCCAATAGTTCATCAGTACAATGGGACTATCCTATCTCCTTTCTAAGTTCCTGGTGGGAAAGAACTGAACTAGCAGATGCAATATGCCTAATATACAGTACTTTGGACCCAATAATACTGAATTGTAATTAGTGCCAGTCCTCTTCTTTTTAGCCTCTTAAGACCACTGTGAGTTTTCTATGTCATTTGAGAAAATGCAATTCTGGTAGAAAAAACTGGAAAACAAGCCAAGACAGATACAAAATGTTAAATATACTAAGCAAGTAAATAGCATGTGAACATTAATAAGATTCATGACAGATGGTATAGATACAAAATAATGTAGTAGCTAGTAAGATATGCTAAAGATAGAATAAATGGAATATATATTAGAACAAATAAAACTTTCATTCCAGGTCGAAAGAGATAAAAAGCCTAAGTTCCAAATATGCCACCTCTGGGTCTCTAAATCAATCACCTATTGGTAACAAAGACTATGGTTCCTTTTGGTTCCATATGTGCTCTGCCCAAAAAGTGTAGATAAAATCCTTACCTCTTCCGTAGGTCAGTTGGCAACTCTGAGCTGCTACTGAATACAGCTGCTTCTATAATTCTCTGATAGAGAGAGGGCAAGAGTGTTTTGGCCACACCCACGTTCCTTCATTTGGGTCCTCTTACTCAATTCTGGCCCCTGGAGACCATGTCCTTTGATGTAATCATGGTGGAGAAGTGTGAGATCAGACCGTGGCCCTCTTCCTGCTCCAAGCCCCAAGAGCCACGGGGCATGCCTGCATGAGGGAAACGGTTAGAGCTCTAAATATGACAGAAGATTTCTAAAATTTAATGTGAGAAGTTTAAAATGATCGAGTATGGGATTGAAACTACCGAAGTGCCCCCAAAATGTATACACATGACTTGTATTCATCTTTTGTTATTGGTATAAATTGAGTATTACAATTTTAATACAGTTTTTTTTTCCTTTCTTAAAATGTGTCTACATTTTTTTGGCACCCTCTGTCTGTGCTGTTCAGAGACCAAATATCCAGCAGTGAAGGGAGTATCAACATTGCACATTTGAAAACAGCAACTGAGAGATAAAAGAACCTTTTCTTCTTTATACATAAGGCGCTGAGGTTCCTCTAATCACCAGTTATCCAGGTAATAAAATCATGATTAACCAAAAGATTAACAATAACTGCAGATGTTCTTAGAAGCTTGTGAATGAAAGCAACAAAAGCTATGCACCATAACTAAATTCAGACAAAAATTTCCCAGCTTTTGTTGACAAGTAAGTAGCTATTTTTTTTTCTTTCTTTAATATTGCTGATCCAATTAGGAAGAAAGAAGAAAAGTTAAAATATTATCAATTATTGGATTCTTTAGTTTCTGTTTCTTTTCCTATACATATGAAACTAGTTTTACCAACTTTGAACAACACGATTTTAAAAAGTGTTTATAAACGTGGTAAGGAGTAATAGTGCCTGAAGGCAAGAGATCGTGTAAGCAAGAGCCTCCGTAAGGCTCTTACCTACTCTCAAAGCTGATTATTTCTGGGAAACTTATTCTTCAAGCATCTCAACTGCCCTGCTGTTTATTCTTTTCTATCTGTATACCAATTCCATCATTTGTATTGAAGATGAGAATTATCAGAAAATATAATAGTCACATATTTTATTGATTTTGTTTGTTTTGTAAACACCAAATAGCCCAACATTATACTGAAAATTTTAGGATGTTTAAAAAAAGTATAGATGTGTAAAAGATTGTGTGATGCCATAGCAGATTTTTTAAAAAATGATGTATGTCCGGTGTTTACTTGTTATTTGACAAAAGTAATTTTAAAGTGCCCATGATGTAGATAAAGCTTTTTGATGGATTTAAAAAACTAATTCCAGGCAATATAGAGGAAGGCTATAAAATAAAATATTATTTACTATTAATAGATAACCAAGTGATTTTTTTTTGGAAAATGACATTTTTCTTTATCTAAGTGTACATGTGTTCTGTTCTAACTCTGTAAAGAACAAAAATGTAGTTTGTGGTTAATTTCTCCATGTCTATCAAAATCAACATGAATTAGCCAAGACTTTATAGCTCATGTAGCATTTTTACCTACAAGGTACAGCCTACGAGTTTGTAGGTCTGAAGTAATTAAACATTAAAAAACTCCAAGCTGCTGCTTCTGAGGAACTATAGTAGCATCCATGTTTTTACTTATTGGGAATCTTTTTTGCAACTTCAATTTAATGCAAAAATCTACTCTCCAGCCATAGGAAAAAGAACATTCTACTTTTATTACCACAAAAAAAAAAATACTAGGGAGGAGTGTAATGGTGGCAAGCAGAGAAAGCTCAAGACTGTGATAGAATCAAGGCCCTCATAAAGAACACACCTACTTTACTGAAAAGTGAGAAAAACAGGTAGTAAATTTTGCAGACCACATTGAAATACAGCTAACCTCATTCAGAACTTGACTGATGATATCTCAGTTGCTTATGATCTGAGGTTTTAGCAATTACAAAATATAAGATGCTATGAGGTAATAAGGAAAAGAACAATATGAAACGTACAAAACAGCCTCAGTGAGAAACAAACTGTCCAAACACACTTGGCACACTGAAAATGGCCTTACTCCCCACTCCCACTCTACCCTCCAAATAACAGTAGGCCCAGCATAAGAAAGTTCTTTCTATTTTGTTCTACATCCTTAGGAAAACTTTCGTAGTTATTGTAATGAAATGGCTTACTATCCCATTACTTCTCATCTGGTTTTCTTTTCTTGAATCAGTCCCTTTGCATATTTTGTCTCCGGTTCTTTATTTCTATTTTTGTCCTTGTATTTTTTTCTTTCCACTCTCCCTTTTTGCCCTCAGAAAAGATATTCTCCATTCCTCATGACCAATTCTCTCACATACCTCCCAATCCATACTTGGCATCTAGAGAGTTGAAAGCTCCAGAATTTGTGTAGAGGAATTCTGCTTGCTAGAGAGAGATTGACCAGTTGGGATATTGCTGTCGGTCAAATCCTGGACTGGAGATGAGACAGTTTTTCAATCCTTCACCTAAGGTTTTGATAAATTCCAGGTCTACTTACTTTATAGATGTTTATATGTAATTATGCCTAAAATAAGTTTATATTAATTTTAGAGAAATCAATGTATATATCACCTCTTTTAAAGCTTTTGTTTGTTTGTTTATTGTAAAACATAACAGAGAAATGCACAAAATAAAAATGCATAACTCCACACAAAACTCTTTCAGAGTAAGGAACTATTCCACAACTCATTTATGAGACAAGTATAAATTTCATACTAGAACTAGACAAAGCTACCATAAGAAAATTGAAAGTTGATCTTACCCATGAGCACAGATGCAAACTTTCTATGTAAACTACTAGCAAATTGAATCCAACAATTTATAAAAGTAGTAGCATGCCAAGACCACCTATGGTTTATCCCAGGATTATAAGCTTGGCTTATCATTTAAAAATCAGTCAATATAACTAACATATGGTGGTCTGACAATTAAGTTCATGAACTTGTTGCCCCAATGTTGCTAACTTTTTTGACATCAGAAGGATTATTCATTATGAATTTGTCCCAGCTGGACAGTTAACCAAGTTTACTATTTGGAAGTACTGAAAAGGCTGCGTGAAAAAGTTAGACGACCTGAACTTTCGCCAGCAATTCATGGCTCTTGCATCACAACAATGCACCAGCTCACACGGCACTGTCAGTGAAGAAGTTTTTAGCTAGTAAACAAACAACTGTATTGGAACACCATCCATACTCACCTGATTGGGCCCCCAATGACTTCTTTCTTTACCTGAAGATAAAGGAAATATTGAAAGGAAGACATTTTGATGATGTTCAGGACATCAAATTTAGTGCAATGACAACTCTGATGGCCATTCCAGAAAAAGAGTCCAGAAAAAATTGCTTTGAAGGGTGGACTAGGTGTTGGCATCGGTGCATAGCTTCCCAAGGGGAGTACTTTGAAGGTGACTGTAGTGATATTCAGCAATGAGGTATGTAGTACTTTTTCTAGGATCAGTTCATGAACTTAATTGTCAGACCTTATAGTAAAAGCGTAAAGGAGAAAATTCACATAATTATCTCAAAAAAGCATTGATAAAATTTAACATCCATTCATATTAATACTTTTTTAAAAACCTCTTAGAAAAATAGGAATAAAAGGGAACATCATTAACACAGTAGGGTTGTCAGAAAAGTCATGACACATTTTTGCAAAGAAAAACGAAAAATACGTCATGACCTTTCTGACAACCCAATAGTATGAAAAAAAACGCCTCAACAAATATCACGTTTAATGGAGAAATAAGGAAAGCTTACCACCCCGATACTGGGAACAGAACAAGAATGTATGCTCTCACTGCTTCAATTCTTCGTTGTGTCACAGATCCTCAGAAATGCAGTGAAGCACAATTTTTTTTAATATAAGGATTGAAAAGAAAGAAATTAAGCTGTCATTATTGCAGATAGTATCACTGTGTTATATAGAAAATTCAAAATATTCATTAGACTTATTTCTGTCCTTATTTTGCCAAGCAGTTAAAAGTTTGAGGTATTATTTTTCAGCATTATTATCCACAAATATAAGTGGTGGATCATACCTAACTATTACAACTAAGAATCTAATGCCCAGAGGTGGTTAAGCAATACTCATTTATCTTATTTAAATGCTAATCTTATTTTTGCTTTGGAATGCAAACCATTTTGAAACCTTGTGACAACAAATGGTTTCATTTAGTCTTTATCGCATTTGTAGGAAGAAGATGACACTATTAGTGATACTTTTTAAGGGAGGAGAAAATTAAGCACAGG
This sequence comes from Hipposideros armiger, assembly GCF_001890085.2. Lineage (NCBI taxonomy): Eukaryota > Metazoa > Chordata > Mammalia > Chiroptera > Hipposideridae > Hipposideros > Hipposideros armiger. The sequence continues at coordinate 217,278 of NW_017732322.1, forward strand.
GTAGTGACTTGATTTGCAATATTCAGGCTGACTTAATTTATTTGTTTAACAACAAAAAGCAAAACATTTCACTAATTCATAATGAAAAATGGAATTGTCATGGAAATTGAGACAATTAAGTCAGCATGCTCATCGTATTCTGTCTGTACAAGTAGGTTACATAAATTCATTGGTGAGCACAGATTTAGAACAAAAGAAGTTAGAGGGATGAAGTAATAAGTGATATAAATGATATCTAAGATAATCGGATACTCAATTTAACAGTGGGAATGATATTGCCACCAGGGCATTATGTAATTGGAATGGATTATATCCTCTGTGTATTGCTACACCAGAGACAGTCTAGCTTTTGGGTCCATAAATACCCATACGCTTACTACTAAGGTTTCTTCTCCCTTAGGCAAGGCTTGAAAGTTTCCAGTGTTTGTTTGTCCCTGTTGCTCATGTAGTTATATTTCTGAAGATTGAAATACAGTAATTATTATCCATCTTTAATTCTTTAATCATAATGATTATCCCTTACTGGCAGAATTTGAAATAAATTAGCTTTGCATTTTAAAGTGTAGGACACAAATTCTAATTAAACTAACATAGGTTTACTTTGACTTGCACTTCTGCTGTCATGGTTGGGAATTCCCAGCCATGATCTCTTTAAATGCAACAGCATAGGTCAGCAGAGGAGAAACTGTAACCTAAATGTAGACAGCCTACTAGAGACTGGCACAGCCTGAGTAGAACTGGACGTATTGTTAGTATTGGGGACAATTTTTATCGTGATACTTAGAACATGATGCCAAAGGCACATGAGTTGATGACCAATCCATTTGCATTAGTCACAGCTGATGAAATCTCTGAAAAGGACTCAATCTGAAAATGACTCTTTCTCATTTTTGATAAGGATGCTAAAAGTACACTTGTTCTCCAAAGGTGAATGTCACCAAGCTCAAAGAAGAGCATTAGGGAGCAGGCTCAAAATGAAGAACACATATCCTGATGGGAATGTAACGCATCATTGAGGGCAATTTGGGAATATATTTGTGGCAAATAGGAACTCCAGAGCAAGACATTTTTTGAGTTGATAGTAAGAAGGAAAGAACTAGAGTCCATGGGATGCAAAATTTTCAAACTCACACCAAAAACCCAGTATAAATACTTGAGGGGAATATTCCAAGACTAAAATAGCAAAACCTTTCAGCATCTCAGTTATCAAAACTGACTCCAAGTGGAATTGGAACCCTGCAAGGTGACTTGGTAATGCACCCCAGAACACTTTTTAATTTAAATGTAAACTGAGAAGGGCTTAGTTTGCATGTTTGGGATTAGACCCCATCTGTTTTTTTAAGAAGACTTTATAGACATTTTGTAGTATATCTGTACAACTGAAGAATTCATTTCTGTGACAAAACACAAATGTCAGCCAAGCTCCTTAACCTAGTAAACAAGTATGAGTTAATTTAAACCAAATATCATGTGGAGAGAATTCAAACCTAAGATACATCATCCAACAAAACAAAATAGTCACTAAACAAACTGTCTGGAAAACATCTACCTCAACTCACTATAAATAGTTTTTCTGAAAATATTAAAATATTGAGGGATTAATTCCATGGTATATTTTAAAAATGTATTCTAGTGAAGACTTACTAATATTGAAAATTTGTATGAGAAAATGAAACATATTATTAAATAAACTAGTTTATAAGATAGATGGCCTCCATGTGGCAGGTGTATTTTGAACAGAAAATACTCTTCATAATGAGAAGTATTTGTCCTAAACAAAGGAAAAAAAATGGAATTTTTTGCAATGTATGTAATATCCAATAGTTTAATGTTCATAATAAAAAAAGTGAATTAGAAATATCAGCAAAGGACTCTGAAAGGCTATTTTATACAAATCACAAATGACAAAGAATATATTAAAGATTTTAAACTGGGTTAGTTATAAGATATGTAGAATAGAAATAAAGTACCATGAGGCATATAAAATAGCCAATATAAGGAATAATATTAATACCCACGTCAAGGATTGGGCTTCTGGAGAATTCTTAGCACAACCTTTCCATTTGGCAATTTTGAAATTAGTATCCAAAGTTAATAAAAAATTTTAAAGCAATTGTACATCTATAAATGTATACTAAGAAAAAGCCTAAGATATTATAAAAATGTTTAAACATAGGAATACTCACCACAGATTTTTTTTAATTATACACTTTTCAATTATTTGAAAGTTCAATAAATTGTTGATTGGTTAAATAGGGTATTTTCTTGCAGTTGAACACTATGCAGGTAATACAAATGATATTGCAGAAGTTTATTTTGCTGTAGAAATACTTGATTAGAATGTGGCTCTAAAAAGCTGATAAATATATTATGATTTTATTCTATGTTAATCTGCATAGTAGTCTCAACATATTAGAGTGATTCTTTTTTGGTGGTAAAATTATAAGTAGTTATTGTGTTCTTCATTCTATGTAACTTTGCCAGATTTGGGTTATCCTAAAACATAAATCATTCTTTCCCCATTGATTTTTTCCATGTTCTATCACATACCAAATTCTTACTGTTAATAGTTTTTAGACTTCCTATTCTAATTTCTTACATTTCTTGTCTATTCCTTAGCAAATAATATCAGGTAAAAAAAGTCTTCCTTCATTATTTTTCATTTAAAAATATTTTTAAATGGCTTAAGGTTCTTATTCTTCCAGATAACTTTATGATTACTTTATGAAGTTTTAAGGAAAACAAAATATACAAACAAAACCTTCCATTTCTAATCTGGTAAGAAAAGCATTATAAGTATTGGCATCTTTGCAATATTTAATCTCTTCATCAAAGTACATGCAATACCTCACTAGTAATTCAATTCCTATTTGAATAAATTTTGTAACTTCATATTTTTTTAGAATGTCTTATCATTTTATCATTAATTAAAAAAATATTAAACTCTCATTGCATTGTGAATGGAATAATTTGTTTTAACATTTCTAACATCATTATCAGAAATATATTTGACTTTAGTTTCAAAAAGTTAAAAGAACAGTAGTTCAGGGAGGTTTCTTATAAAACTGGAGGGAGGCATTATGATAATTTAACTAAATATACTCATTTTAAAAATGAAGAATTAAATCCTAGAAAGTATTTGCCCGTAGTCACATATAGGTTACTGCTCACTATCAGTAAATCATAGACATTTGCCATTATAACTTTTTGTAAAATAAATACAATCACTAATACATAATTAGTTCGTAATTATTTTTTTAAAGTGCTCTAATCATGTATATTTTCATTCAAGTGTATTCAATAATTTTGTAAGCAATCCTTGTTAACTAAGGAAATTGTAAGGTACTCTTTCTAGTTTTGTTAGACTGAGGCTGTTATAAAAGTGTGAAGAATTATTACTAGATCAATTTTAGGAAAAGAGAAATGCATGACCAGAGGGTAGAGAAACAAAAGAAAAGGCAACAAATATGTTTGGCTTTCTGGAAGGCCATGGCTTCCTCTGCACAACCGATGAGCTGCCAGCAAGTGTCATAATGAAACATGCCAGTGCCTCCCAGGACCTTAAGCTGCAGACATCTTTTTCATCCGGCTTTTCATGGGATTTTCAATAGACTGTTGCAAGACACATTGTTTGGGCTTTTATGTTTCTTTTTTATTGTTAATGCGATTGTTACATTTACAGAGAAAAAGACCTTTTATATAACATAAAGCACTTTTTTGTACTTTCAACTAATGTTTTATTTGTTTTGAAGGCAATTCATCCTAAATTGAATACAGAGAGCCTAGAGTTCAATTGAAAATATAATTTTGCCCAATTGCCAATTAATCAGGAGTTAAAAGCACTTGAGCAGAGAGTTGGCCAAACCCTCCAGTCAGAGGAAAGAAGGGATCTTCTTTATCATATAAATGAAGACATTTCCCATTGAGGGAAAAAAGTCAGAAAATGAATAGGCATTATTGTCACATTACCCAGATCATTTAATTTTGTTTTCTCCTCTCATAAAATTTGTCACAGGACAAGTAGATGACATTGAATGTATGTGCACTGCTACTGGTAACTTAACCCTTGGCATGATTTAGACATTCTTCTATATAGCAGGCTATATCATTTCCTTGGATGCTTAAAAAAATTCAAGCAGATTTTATCATTATTTCTCCTGAGTCATAGTCATTTGCATTTTAGTCTTCTTTCCTTACTTATCCGGGCTTCAATTTAGCAAAGATATAATTTCCAAGTTCAAGGAGAAACAGTCTCTGTGAGGATGTGATTTTGCATTTGCATAGAAATAAGTTGATTTTAACAATTGTTCACAAGCACAACAAAACTTTGAGTAAAATGAGATGCCATCTTATACTACGGGATGAATGGAGCCACAATCTTATTATAATTCCAACTATAATTCATATCCTGCCTTGAGCAGCTAATGTCTTGTCTGCCATTAAACTCTATTCTCATATAATCAAGAAAAAGTATATCTTTCCAGTGTCACAAAGACTGTAGTGGCTTCATTTGTCTCTTGGGCACGTGAAGAATGTTGTTCTAATTAACATTTTTTTTTTTGAGAAAGTCCAAAGCAATGGGATAAAGGTATTAATGGAAGGATCAATATCTTCCGTACCGCTGTCTTTTGTTTTCAGATAGTATACCAAAGATAACATTGCTCTCAGTATTTGCAGGTTTGGTTAAAAAAGGCCAGCAAAGAATGACAGGCACTTGTTTCCAGTTGCATACAAATGAAGACTAATTTTGTTCCTTTATCAAACAAGAACTTATAACCTTCTTTCTCTTTCTTTCTCTCCAAGAATTACTCATCTGGAATGTCCAAGTTCTCTGATAGTTATAGGCTGTGTTGCTCTGTCTGCTACTGATCTGTGCCAGCTTTTTGCATCCCTTATTAAAACATGGTTTCTTAGAAAAGCTGACACTGTGTCTTGCCTTATAGCCCTCTGGGGCTACTTTTGCCCACCCCGTCTAAAGTAATTTCATTTCACCTGTGGTACAGCAGCTGTTTATGTATCCTTTTGTCATCTGTCCTCCACACATTAGCACAGTTCTATATTTCAAAGGAATAAAAAAGTGACTTTACTGCTTATAGAAGGGCTGTATTCCAGGAATTAATTTTCAGGGAATCTACCTGAAACTTAAAAATTATTAGAACTTTGCTTAGAGCTTACAAAAGATTTCTATGTTATCCAATATTTTTTGCCATCATCATCATAAACAACAACAATATCATACATGTAATAGAGCAGTTACTTGTTTTTGTTTGTTTTCTGGCAGACACTGAGCTAAGACATTGAGGGCTTTACTAGAATCATCTCATACAATTTTCTCCCTCATAAAACAAACAAACAAACAAAAACATAAAAGGTGAGAGAGGAATGATAAAAAAGTCATGATTAGTATACATAAGTACCTTTCCTGGAGTCATAAAAATTAATAAGCATGTGGGACAAAAGTATATCCAGAGTACTGAATCATCCTTTGAGTTGTTAGAAATACAAATGAAATTACCTATGGAAGCATATGTTTCATTTTTCTATACCTAAGTTTTTTCTTCTTTAAAATGCTTTTAAGGGTAATACTTTCTTCATATACTTGTTTAAGATTCAATTGAGTTAATATAGTTAATATGTTTATAACATTTTCTGACACATAATAAATGTATTGAATACTAAATTTGTATAATAATAAATGTTAGCAATTTTGATGGTTTAGTTTGGAACTTATAACTATAATGATGTAGTTATCTTTCAGATTCCCAAAGGAGAATACAAATCACTGTCATTTTCTCTAAGTAATATGTTTTAAGTATTATTAATTACTTTTCATTTGTTCATTTATTTAGTAGACATTTTTGAGTGTCTATGATGAATAAAAGTTTAGGTACAGAATTTGTTTATGAGTATATTAGCTTTCTACCTATCTCTGTGGTCAGGTTTATTTTCACTGTCATTAGGTCAACCATATCTACAGAGTGGTATATAATCTTGATAATGCTGCATTAAATAAATGCTGCATTGACCACATCAGCAAAAATTGTCAGATTATAGAAGTTAAATGACTGCTAAAAATGTGTGATCATCAAAGTCCTTGTCAAGATTTAAATCAAATTACTTAGCCTCTAAAGTATCTTTGTTTTCACAGAGCACATAGATGAAATACTCTGTGCTTATATTAGTCTGATTTATTTTGTTGGAAACAATGAACCAGATGTGAATGAATTTGAATGGAGAGTAGCTTTACAATATATCAGAATATAACTAAGCTTCCTAGTTTGTTTACAAATCCCATCTCTGCTGACAGCATCAAAAATTTTGATAACTCATACTGAATCAAATGTGAATATTTATATGGAAGAAAAAGGTACAATAACATAAAGAGAGATTATAAAACAGAACATTTTTAATGAAGAAAGATAAATTCTGTCTAATGGACAAAATAAAATATTCCAACAACCTTACTGTGATATATACCTTTTCTTTATAATAATGAAAATGGAATGCTAGATATTAATTCCTACAGAATCATGTCTGAAAAGGTCAATATGAAAATATCACTTAAAACATTCACACTAATCTTCCTTGCTAACCATCATTTATTTTTTTAAACTACTTATATATTAATCTTCATTCCTTAAATAAGTAATTATTTGAGATAACAAGAATACTGCCATACTTAGATTGATGAATAATCTTTTAAATTTCCTTTTTTCATGTTTTCCTGTTTTATCCAATAAATTGATGCTTCAGATTTTGAAGAAAAATTAGTTTAAACAATATGATTAAGACATTTCAGTGGTTTTGGAAAAGCCTCAGCCATTTTCTTTTCAATATTGCCTCTTTCTGCTGAAACTTCACTAAGGTGGGTGGGTAGTAGACATTTTATTCTCAATAGCTATTGACATAATTTCCAGTACCTTTCCATCTCACCCCCATACTGAATTCTGCTTAATTTCTTCAGATAAATCTTTTTGTTCAATGATTCTCTGTTCAACTGTGTCTTATCTTCTGTTTAGTCCATCTATTGAGGCTTCATTTTTTTTTTTTT
>NW_017732322.1:225783-227713 GCF_001890085.2 Hipposideros armiger
ATATTTCTATTTGGTGCCATCCCACTGGTCCACCTTTCCTTGGAATTAGATTTCCAAAAGGCATGTGGTATAAGCTAGATGTGCTGACATGGGCATAATATCAGAATATCACCTTATAGTTCACACAAACCACATTACCTACCCAAGAAAGCACAGGCTATCTATTTATTTTTGGAGTACAGCAATACTTGAACTTTTATTTGGCTTATGTTCTGATTCAGTCAGGGAAGAAGGAACAGCATATATAAGGCAAGGATGAAGGGATGTTTCTAGATTTCTCATGTTCCTATCTGGGAAAACTGCACTTAAATTTAATAAGAATATCATATTGATTTTATGTTCAATCATATACATACTGATTTTATTGTTTTCTACTTTTCCATTTATTTGTGTCCCCATGGCAGAAAAAAGCAATTAATAAAATGAAAAAGCAGGCTCACTGAAGATTACCTAAGGGAAAAGCAATTATTTATAAACACCTGTATAGATTTTCAGCACCCCCCTTCCTCTTTTTAATTTTTCTAAGTTCTGAAGATATTAGTTTTGCAACATGCCTCACCTCTAGGTAAAATAAAATTTAATAAAAAGATAACATGATGTATTTCTCTGAGGAATGATAATAAATGGGATATAAGTTAAATCTATCTAAAGATAAAATAAATAATGAAATGCCTCTCAGAATATGAAGGAAATAAAAATATGTATTTTTGTCGTGATTCATAACATAGCATTGAATTCGTGAAAAGCAGAGAATCAACATGGTCTTTTGAAACAATATGCATGACACAGAAAGAGTATATACATTCATGGCTCAAATAGTTTTCTAGTACCTCAACTGTACAAATGCATCTTTTAGTCATATTCATATTCCCACTGGACATTTTCTCAGTTAATGTCCACAGCATTTCATATTATTTGCTCTAAGACTGAAAGGTACTACTGAACAAATAATAGAGATTAATTATTTCCTTGGAAAATGTGCTACCTCCCATTGTGTACACATTTCTTCCAATTACTTGTGATATTACGGAATAATGGTTACTACCATGAGGAGACTGAACAATTCCAGTGCTGGGAAAACCTGGAAAGTGAAAGTGCATTTTATCCTTTCATCCCTGAGGAGCTTGTGGCCTGCAGATATAAGGGTGCATTTTATGGTATGGATGGAATTTAGTGCTATTAAAATGGGTGAGAAATCACATGCACAGGGAAATATAAATCGAGAAAATCCTGAAAGACAGGGGAGTGAGAAACTTGAAATTGAGACTTTAGATAAAGGATGGACTGGCAAAGGAGAAATGCCACAATTGTTGATAGAACCATGGAGAATACAGTGTCACTGAAGTCAATAAGAGTGTTAGAAGTAGTGAACTGTGTGAGGTATTCTAAAATTACAAATACAATCATGACTAGGATGTTTGAATGGGGATTGGCTGAATGTGGGCCACTGTTGACATTGACGAGAGGCATTTAGGTGAATGGTGAGGATGAAAGCCAGACGAGAGTGTGCTGCAGAGCGAAGTGGAGCAGGACAAGAAGCAAGTGTGCCTGTGTCTTCAACTCTTCTTAGAAATTTAAATCTCAATTGAAACAGAAAAATAAGAGCATGGAAACAAACAAAAAATAATGCAGAGTTAAGAAGAGCTTTTAATTTCATTAATACAGTCAACAAATATTCCTTAGGTGTCTTCTATGTTTTAGTCCCTTTCCCAGGTAATGGAAATTCAAAACTGAGAAATCCTGTCTTCTCATGCAGCGTATAGTCTAGAGATGGGAGCCAGAAAATTATCTAGAGATAGTTGAGTAAAATATGTTATGTGTTACCTGGTGATAAATACTAATGAGAAAAAATGAAGCAGAGAATCATAGAAAGGTAATATGAAATGACAATTGAGAGGGCAGTGATGTCTCACTGAAAAGGTGGCTTTTG
>NW_017732322.1:228173-229167 GCF_001890085.2 Hipposideros armiger
GCGCCACTCGGCCGGCCCGAGGCTTCATTTTTAATTTCAACAATTATGTTTTTTATTTCCAAAAATTCTATTTGATTCTTTTTATATATGCTTGCTCTTTCTTCATAATTTCTAATTGCTACCTCATATGCTACCTCACCATTCTTTAATCATTTTATACATAGCTATTCTGCACAGCAATTGTGTATTCTGTGACACATTCATCCTCAAAATTCTTTTGTGGGCCTAATCAGTTATTTAATATTTGTGCTGGTGCTCACTTGTGGTGACTTGCCTCACTGTGTTCTTGGGAACACTTGTGAACTCATATTTGCTTGTTCTCAACCTGTGCAGTAATGAGCAGCTATATCAGAAATGTTCTCTTCCGGGGAAGTTTTATGTCTACTTTTGCTGGAAGTCAGTGTACTTTAAGTCAGAATATTTAAAGGAGGATAATGGCAGCACTTTATTCTCCTTCAAGTGCCTTTATCCTAATGTGGATTTTCAGGTTCACTTCCCACGCCGGCTATTGGCCCAAGGCTCCGTGTTTGGGTTGGAGCATTGTCAGCATTTGCCAGAACGCAGTCTTAGTTCTCTAGCTTCCTTGTTGATGACTGCTACCAATCCAATTTGGGCACATAGTTTGTTTCCTATTTTATTTATCTTGGGAGGAAGTCTTTGGAGATTTTTTTCATACCAATTATCTGTCTAAGAGGGGGAGCCAATGAAGGATTTTCTGGTCTCCTTTTGTTAGGCAGTGAAATCCTTCTATAATAACACACTCATGGCTTAGACCCATAAGTCCCCTGTCAACCACTGGACACTGCACCCTCAATAAATGACTACAATGAAAAGGCAGTCCTTCTGCAGGGCCAGTTTCTTCATGTGATTCCTTGCCTGCTTCCCTCTTTCTGTTTGTCCTATCCACCCATATTTCCTTGTAGCCGAGACTGTGTAAACCATGACAGCACACTATGGACTAGTAGAGACTAGTATTTGCCATAATCATGATAAA
>NW_017732322.1:232242-263600 GCF_001890085.2 Hipposideros armiger
ATTTTATGAATTATATTATTTCCCATTAGGTTGAGACTTATGAGACTGTTCTAAACCTGCTTCAAGAAATTATTCAAATGGATTATAAATCATCTTTGTTATTATCCTCACAGTTGCTGCTAAATTGTTTAGATAGGGAAGAGGTGTCAGAGTTTTTTATTAGCTTGGACAAAAGTGGAAAAGTGATAAAATGCCCAGAAAAGTGCCACACAGGGGCAATAAAGTTGCAATAAAAATGACTAGGATTTTGTTATTCATATTTGCTCTTTGGTACCCAGTGCTCAAAGACAGACAGGGGGCCTTATTTTATAGACAATAAATTATTCAAAACCATTGGGTTGTAAAAGTTGAAAGCACTGAAGTACTAAGTATTGTTTCTTTTCTGCTCCTTCTCTTACCTACTGTCCCTCACTACCAAGTAGCTAGGGCTGTACCTATTGAAAATGGAGTCTGAGAAGGATGAGCAAATACAGCATTTAGCATCTCACTTCCACAAGAGCAATGGAAGGCCACAGAACACTAGGCATTAAAACCTAGAGTGTTTAAAAATCTCAGAAATATAATCCAACTGAAAATTTCTAGGAACCAAGCTACATACTTGCTCTTGGCAATTTTAAATGTTTTGCTATTACATATCTTGCAATCAGAGTAACATAACTTTTTCTCTGAGTTTTGAATATTTTATTTATGTTGTCAAGAGGCTAAAATGTAAAACTTACTGATGTGGGGACTAAAACACAAGTTATGTGGAAATAAATTGTAAATAAAAGGGAAAATTTGAATATCACACTCGGCTTGCACATCCTACAAATAACCCTTGGATTTTACTAGAAATAATTGTTCTGTTACCACTTTTGATTCATTAGCACTACCATTTTCCTCCTGGGAAGGCACCTTTTCAAGACGCTCTCATTTAAGTTCTGTGATGGCGTTACCATTAGGAAAATGACTGACTCTAAATGATTATTTTTGGAGAAGTCAACCTGTAGTGGAAATTATCTTTCTAAAACATTTTCCCAATCATACTGTCCTTTAAAAAAAAGTTTAATAATATCCAGTTACCACAAGATAAAAACTCTTAATACACTGTATATTATAAAAATGTCATTTTACAGAACAGTCATTGTGTCTTTAACTTCCACCACTATCCCCACAATCAACTCTAAATTCAGGGTGTACTTTGAAAACATCATACTTTTGCTCATTTTGTTTCTCTTGTAATGCTCTGTTTTTAAGACCATACTAAACACCCTCCTTCCTTTGACGCCTTCAAGACTGTGAACCCCTGGGAAGATTGAACCTCTCTCCCTGCCATTTTTCCACCACAATTCGGGGAAATGGAATAACCTGCCTTGAGCACTATGCCTGGATGGTGGCATCAACTTGGTGATGGCATTGATCCTCAGAACCACACTCTGTGGAGGGGATATTGCTTCTCTGCCTTACAGTTAAAGCCATGGAGACTCACAGAGACAATGAGCATTCAAACAGTTAAACAGGACTATTTGGAGGAGCCATGATTCACGGCCCATTTCAACTGATTCCACACTCTGTAGTTTCCATCGCGCAGTTCTCTCTAATCCCATTGTATGATGGTTGTTTTTCCAGTCACCTCCAAAGTCCTCATTTAATGTTTGTGAGCGCACAGGAAGAGGCCCACATATTTATGTCTGAAATATTCAAAGTGCTAAATTATCTCCAATGTCCAGCTTAGGTTTCAACCTGAGGCCTTTCAGCCAGCTCAGCCAGCATCACCCTCGTCACCAGGGCTAAAGCTAAAGTGGCTGAGTTCCATTTCTCTCCCCACTCCAGCACTGTGCCTGTGAGCCTGGGGCTGCCCATTATCTGCCGGGGCAGGAGGGCTGGCCATAAATGAACCTGGGCCCAGGACCAGATCTGCCTGACCCAGGATGGGGGCTGGGGGTTGCGTAGCTTTTAAACCAGGAGCATGATGATTTGTGGGACAGGTCTGCTTAGACACTGCGTTGGGTGATCTGGTGTGGCCAGCTCTAAAAAGAACAGCCACCGTCTCTCTGGGCCATGCTCCACACCCACCCAGGCATACCCTGATATCCCTTTTCCCTCAGTGCCCCAATTTCTTGCCTGGAGGGGGATGGGGTTTGCTTTTGCTCACTTCATTCTCTCTTGGCTCAATAGATTGCTGAACTTTCACATAACTTTCTCATAAGGCCAAATCCCTGGGAGGGAAAACGTCCCTGTATTTCAGTGTTTGTGGAAATGTGGCCTTCTAAAGCAAACGGCTCAGGGTGGGAGCCCCTCGAGACTGGCCTGATGGTGGCACTGCCCTCAGATACACAGTCACTTATTGCAAGGACTGGGGTTTATTCATGTTTTTGCAGTGCCTGGAAAAATTAGGAGCTGAAAGATTGTTTGTTAAATGAATTTTAATGAGGTGAAATATGTTTTCTATTTTAATCATCATTAGCAGAGAAGCTGTATTATCCTCAGGGACACATACATAGCAGATGTATAATTTCAGGGAAGTGTAATAGTCAATTAAAAATTCACATGCTGCTATCGCTGAATCATAGACCTTGTAAATTAATGGTATATTGGGTCATTTTCTTTCTCTTTTTTCTATGTCTTTTCTTTTATATGTCTTACCTATATGAATCTTAACTGAGATGATACAAATCATGATTCCATATCTCCAGAAATATTCATTACTCATGCCACCCAAAGAGATGTATAAGACTGACGTACCTTTAAAAATTGATTTTAAACATATGATTTCACAGCATCCTCATACTTATTCTTTGTAACCCAGGAATTTATTCATTTCTTCATTTAATAAATACTGAGTGCCTATTATGTGCTAGTCACGGAGACTGCATCAGTGATTAAGAGTTTTCTAACTGATCACTGCCATTCCACACTTCTCCCTTCTCAGGGCAGCCAAGATGGGATTTTAAAAACATAAATCAGGAAATGTCATTCCTGTATTTAAGACCTCCAGTGGCTTTCTGACACACTGATGCAGGCCCTGGGCCAACATTTACTAGGCCTTTCCTGACCCCTCATTCTTTCGGTCTCAGAAACATGTGTTACCATTTGTTCACCAATCCGTAGATGACTTGGTCTTTCTACCATTCAATACACCAAGGCTGTGCCTGGCTCAGGGCCTCTGCATGTGAGGTTTCTCAGCCTAAGGGCTCTTCTCCCAAACTGTCACAGAGCTCCAGGTCTCAGCCACGAAGTCTCTGCCTCAGGGACATAATACATGATTCACCTTTTAAAAGGTGCTCTCCACAGAGAACCCTCATTACCTCAGTAACATGTCCTGTGTTTTGTATAGCAGTTATGCAGATATGACAGCATCTTATTATTTACAAATAATTTTATGTGACTGCGTTCCACTTTCTTCTATACCTGCCTTGCTTCTAATGCCAAACAAAAGAACCTTTGGCAGTGGAACTATGGAATCTGTCATTGCACTTGCTTAATAAATAAATGTTGAGTTGAAGTCTTAACATTGAGACAAGATTAAGGATGCCTTTTTCAAAAATATGCTATGATGCAACTACCGTAATTCCAGGTAATGACATTTTCTATAGTTAAATGATTTCTACTTTTCTTATTAAAGCTACTCTGAATACATTTGGGTTTTTTTTTTCTCTCTTGTAGTTCCTTTTATTTTTGTCTCTGCCTTGAGCTGTTAAAGGCTTTTTTAGTTATTACTTGAGGAGGTGTGTGTGTGTGTGTGTGTGTGTGTGTGTGTGTGTGTGTAATACAGATAAATATTTTTTAAATTTATTTAGGACACAACTCAATATATATTTGAAATATTATTACCTAACATTCAAAATGCAGAACAGCCCGCTGATGATCTCCAGTATACAGTTAGTGTTTGTTATCTGTTATGGTTTATTAAAGAAATATATCCTGAGGGAAGGTGGCAGAAATACTCCAAGGTACATAATGTGCTAAGACTGTAAAAGTGAAAATAGTTTCAGTGGTTTCCTCAGGAGAATGTTACATTTTTTATTTTGTTGCCCTTGGTTACATTCATTTTTTTTCCCCTGTTTGTAATCTTTAACTTATGGAATGTTTTTTTTTGTTTTGTTTTTTCTCGAAGTGCTTTGCTTAAGTATCTGTAAGGAATTAGTCACGGACGATCCACGACTTCCTATCTAATCATGTTTCCAAATTTATTTTTGAATACTGGCCTTCATATTTTAGAGAAATTCATAAAAAGTAAAATAATGTATTTTAAAAACATCAAAATATTTGGTAGCATTATTTTTGAACTGTTTATGCTTGAGGACTGGTGAAAACTTCTTTAAAAGAACAATATCATTTAAAATCTTCAGGTCAATATTTCTATTGGCTGTATTCGTTTGCTAGGACTGCAGAATAATGGACTACAGACTGGGTGGCTTAAACAACAGAAATATACTGTCTCACAGTTCTGGAGACTAGAAGTTTAAAATCAAGACATCTACAGGGTTGGATCTTCCTGAAGGCTGCAATGGAAGATCTGTTTCAGGTCCTTGGCTTGTAGATGGCTGCCTTCTACTTATGTCTTCTCACACTGTCTTCCCATTTCTATTTCTGAATTTCCCTTTTTAGTAAGGACTTCAGTCATATTGGATTAGAGCCCACACTAATGACCTCATTGTAACTTCATTGCCTCTGTAAAGGCCCTATCTCCAAATAAAGCCACATTCTGAGTTCCTGGGAATTAAAACTTATATTGTGATTTTCGGAGGTACATAATACAACTCATAACATAAGCTCATTACAAAGTTCTAATTTTTAACATCAGCTGACTTTTCTAAAATTATTAATATAATTATGCTACTTTAGATATATTTCAAATTAATTCATGTTTTATTTCCTGCAAGGCCTCAATGTGAAAATAAACACATATTCTTTCTAACACACTATCTCTGTGGTTCTATATGGAAAGAACCTTTGTTGAAATAAGAAATGTGCTATGAACAGTTTAATCAGTGAGAAGTTAAACTGTCCTTTCCACTGCTCAAATTGTTTCACTTCATTGCCCTTTGTCTGTTCTTATATTTTGTCTGTTTTAATATAATGTCTTTCTTTCCTATCTACATGGGTTATGAAAATTCATTTGCTAACTAAATTTTGTAAAAATGCTCTTATCAGTGACTGGTAGATGTAAAAATATTTGGCATCAAATTCCTTTAAAATCAATTCACGGGGTTTCGTTTGGTTTTGTTTTTAATCACAAACTCAAAAAAGTTTAATTTATTACAAGGCAGAACAAGCAACTTAGATTTGACAGTTGTGGTTCATCTAAAGTCATCTTACATCTCCTTTTAGGTTTTAACTCTTTCACAGGAAGACTTAATAAAAACAATTTAATTTATTATTAGAGTTTTCTTTATTATTTTTATATATTATATATTATTATAAAATATTTATTTTTTATGGAATATTTATCCTCTTTTCAACATTTAACAATCAATTTATAGTTTAAGGGTATTATTTTGTTCTCTATTTTCTGTTCACTTAGGAACCTTCCCTGCTTTCTTTTCTTAATTTATATTTTAATATTTTTTATAAAAGTGATTTGAATTTTATTTCCAAATGTTAATGATGAAAGTTCACCCTACAACTAAACAGAGTAAAAAACATTCTAAATTTATTACCCATAGGCAAATACTATTAACATTTGGATGAACATTAGTTCAGATGTTATCTACTTATCTATTCTCTTTCATTTTCTTTCTCTCTCTCTCTCTCTCTCTCTCTCTCTCTCTCTCTCTCTCTCTTTCTCTAGCTATATATCTACAAAATCGTAATGGCTAAAAACATACTTTTATAACTAGGCTTTTTTCCCCTAACAATATGCCATGAAAAACATCGCATGTCAATAAATGTACACACACATACAAACATAGATATATACATACATACATTAGATATGTATTTTTATTTTAATAATTGCCATATATACATATATATACACACACACACACACACACGTATATACATACATACACAGAGGGTGCCAAAATAATGTATACACGTTTTAAGAAAGGAAAACTGTATTAAAATTGTAACACTCAATATATATCAATAACAAAAGATGAATACATGTCACATTTGACTTCTGCAATTACAAGAGGTCCTCAAAGTGGCTACCATCAGCGTCCAGATACTTCTGATTACAGTGGAATACTGCTTGAGCAATATTGACCAAAGTGTCTACTTGTATACATTTTTTGGCACCCCAGATATATATGTATATATAATATATTATATATATATATTATATATATACACATATATAAGCATATACATGTACACAGAGGCATATATTAATAATTGGATAATTTATGAAATATATAATAAATATGTAATATTATATATTATAAATAGGGTATAAGTAATAATAATAAATTACTTATTTGTCCCCCACACACTTAGTAACATAATTACTCATAATTGCCAAAATTTGGAAGCAACCAAGATGTCCTTCAATAGATGGATAAACAACTATGGTGCATTCATATGATGGACTATTATTCAATGATAAAAATAAATTGGCTATCAAGCAAAAAGACATGAAAGAGCTATAAATGTATATTTCTAAGTGAAGGAAGCCAATCTAAAAAGGCCACATTCTGTGATTCTAAGTATTTGACATTCTGGAAAAGGCAAGAATATGGAAAAGGTAAAAAGCGTAGTGGTTGCCAGGAGTTCAAGGGGAAGGAGGAGGAATACATGGGTGGGGGATTCTTAGAGGAGGAGAAGCATTCTGCATGACTGTGATGATGGATGCATGTCTTTATACTTTGTCAAAAGTCATAGAATGCACAACACACAGAGTGAACCCTACTGTAAATGTATGGACTTTAGTTAATAATACTGTATCAAAATTGGCAAATCCATTCCAGCAAGTGTATTCCACAAATGTAAAATGTGGGTGATGGGGGAGACTGAATGTAGTGCAGCAGGGTAAGGGTCTTTATGATGACTCTGTACTTTCTTTTCAATATTCTGTAAACCTAAAATCTGTTTTAAAAAATAAAGCCTATTAATGCAAAAAATGGGCATCACCAATATCTTTGAAATTCTCTTGTGTTTCCCAAGATAGCATGCTGAAATTTATCCATTCATGATCCTGAATTTCGAGTTTAGTTCACCTGTTTTACTTCATGGTTTTGCCAGTATCCTCCACAATAAAATTTGTAGATTTTTAAACTTTAAAATTTTTATAAATGAAATCTATTGGTATGTATCCATTTAGAATGAACATTTATGCAGGTTAGCTCTTGGTTATTCATTTTATCCTCTTATAATAAGTCATTAACTCAATAGAGCAAATTTAGATATTCCATCTAATGTAATTGTGTTACCATAGGGAGAAAGAATGGGGCTGAGGGGAGAAAAGGGGAGAATGGGAAGGAGGAAGTGAGGGGAGACAAAGGAGGGAGGAAATGAGATCATCCATAAGAAAAAGTGTAGGTTCCAGACTCACCAGAACTAGGTTTCAGCAGCCAAGAGTGAACCCAGAATGCCATCTTGTCAATTCAGGTGAAATTTAGTTAGTTATAATGGATTATAATATTATTAGCATGGCAGCCTCTGTGTCACCATGACAGTTCCAACAAGAGCCAGATAATGACAAAAATCCTTTCTTCCAACAGGAAGGAGTGATAAACAAGGACCTGCCTAGGAATGCCTATAATGCCACCCCCAAATCTTGAATATTTCATGCCCTGATTTTAAGAGTAATAAATTCCTAAGCCTCTTTGTTCTTCGGGGCAGCTTGCTTGGCTTATTCAGTGCATCCTGGAATTCTTTCCTGCAACAGACACCAAGAACCCATTTTTTGGGCAATAATTGGATATTTGGATTTGTTGTTGTTGTTTGTTTTGCTATGATGAACAATGCTACTTTTAGTAGACTTACGCATGCTTCTTCCTATCTATAATGTTTTATATTTTCCTAATGGTGTCTTTCAAAGAACAAACATTTCTAATTTTGATAAGTTCTAGTTTGACAATTTGTTACTTTACAAGCTATGTTTTTGTTATCACATCTTAGAAACTATTACCACCCCCCAAATATTAACAAACTAATTCAGCAACTTAGTGACAAATAAATTATTAGGAACAAAGTTTGGTTTACTCTAGGATTGCAAAGTTGTTTATCATGAGAAAATATATTAAGCTAATTAACCAAATTAAAAATTAAAGTGATAAATTATATTATCTCAATAGACCCAGAATAATAGCATTTGATACAATTCTATGCAGTTATGATAAAGACCATTCACAAACTAGACACTGAGCTGAATCTTCTTATTTTCACCAAAGATAACTACGAAAGACTCAGAGAAAACCTAAGTGTGAAATGTTAAAATCATCCCCTTTAATGTCAGACCCAAGTAAGGATGCCTTCTATAACTACTTATATCCAACATTGCACTTGTAGACATTGACAGTTCCCAAAGAAGATAAATACATACATTCTAAAATATTTTAGAAGAAGTGACAAAATTCCCATTATGCACAAGTAATAAGATTTTACATAGAAATTCCAAAGAGAAAAAACTAAGAAGAGATTTTAATAAATTATTGATATAAATTCAATGCATAAAAAATAGTTTCATTTCTGTGCACAGGAAATTTGGTTATAAATGCTATGGTTAAGATTTTATTTATAGTAACAAAGACTGAGATATATTACTTAGGAATAAAATCTAATAAAAGATATGCAGATTTCTATGGGGAAGATGAACACTTGATTTAAAGACACTAAATAATTCCTAAGTAAATAAATGGAGAGGCATAGGAAGGCATAACATTTTCAAGGTGTTATTTTTCATTAATTGATCTATAAATTTAATGAGAGTCTAGGTATAGTACTAATAGACCTTTTTTTAGAACTTATCTCTGAAATTTATATCAGTGAGTAAAGAGCCAAGAACAGCTAACACTTTCTTAAATGTACATCAAACCCGAAATAATTATGCTGAGTAAGAGAAGCCTAAAAAAAAATCAATTTATATAAAATTCTAGAAAATGTAAGCCAAATTTAGTGACAGAAATCAGATCTCCCTTGCCTGGTAACCAGAGAGATAGTACAGAAAAGGGCAGGAAGGGGAGATTAGCAAGGGGCATGAGAGTTTTCTGAAAGATTAATGATATGTTCCTTATCTTAATTGTGGTGATGGTTTCATGGCTGTATAAAGGTCAAACATATCGATTTTGCACTTTATGTATTTGGAGTTTATTATGTGTCCATTATGCCTGATCAACATTTGTTAAAATAACTAATCATATATATATATATATATATACATATATATATATATATATATATATATATATATATATATAACAATTGTTAGTAAAGTTACATAGATTTCAGGTGTATAATTCTGCAATACATATTCTATGTATCACATTGTTTGTTGGCCACCCAGAGTCAGTTCCCCTTCCGTCACCATATATTTGATCCCTTTTACCCTCATCTACCATCCCCCTCCCCCCTTACCCTCTGGTAACCACTAAACCATTGTGTGTGTCTATCAGTTTTTGTTTCTTTGTTTGTTTGTCTTATTCTTTTGTTGTTTACATTTTTATATTCCACATATCAGTGAAATCATATGGTTCTCGACTTTTTTTCTCTGATTTATATCGCTTAGCATAATAATCTCAAGGTCCATCCATGTTGTTGCAAATGGCACTATTTCATCTTTTCTTATGGCAGAATAGTATTCCATTGTGTATATACACCATACATTCTTTATCCAATAGGAAAAGATGCTCAACATCACTAATCATCAGAGAAATGCAAATAAAAACCACAATGAGATATCACCTCACACCAGTTAGAATGGCTGTCATCAACAAAACAAATAATAACAAGTGTTGGGGAGGCTGTGGAGAAAAAGGAACCCTCATACACTGCTGGTGGGAATGCAGATTGGTGTAGCTGCTATGGAAGGCAGTGTGGAGGGCCCTCAAAAAATTAAGAATAGAAGTACCATAGGACCCAGCAATTCCTCTCCTGGATGTCTACCCAAAAAATCTGAAAACATTTATCCATAAAGATATATGTGCTCTGGAGTTCATTGCAGCTTTATTGATGGTGGTCATATATATATATTTAAAGTGGATGCCCTCTTTTGCTCTTTGGTCTTTTTCTGTACAAGAGGAGTGGCCATGGAGTCAGTAAAGCACTGCAAAAAATTTTTAAAGCAATGCACAATAAGGATACACTCTGCTCTCATCCTCACAAGTTTGAAATATGACTAACAACACTTCTGTTTTTCAACAAGATCATCAAAAACTAAAAGCAACTACAGTTACCTGCTGAGTAGAGCCAGACCAAACCATAGCTAGAAGATGAGTGCATTGACCTGTTGCTGATAGATCTGTATAAATACCAATGGGTATTGACTGAAATCGATTTGCATTCTTATTTTGGATTTGCTGAGTTTTTATAGTAAAAAGTACATTCTTGAGAAGAACAGTCCTGCATTATTTGCCTCTGGATTGGTCTAAAATAGTAATCTGCAATGTGGCTGGTAGTCTGCATAATGGATGTCAGGAGGTCTGGATACGTGAACATTCTTCCCTTCATTCTTTGGGGGGTAATCAGAGGGGTATCTGGAGGTTGATGTATATCCAGGCATTGACACAAGATTGGAAAGTTCAAAGGTTTATATTCCCAGGCTAGTGAAAACAAGAATAGAAGTGTTTCCTCTTGCCTCAACCTACTTGATTTTAGTAATTTAGCAGCTTGACTTCATATTATTTCTTCACTCTACTCCTCAGGGTAAAAATTAACAACAAATGGATAGAAGGGAGAAGTGACTGCTCTTGGAAAGGAAACCAATCAAGGAAATGCCTGCATTTACTTTATTTCTTGTGAGAGGCTGAGAATAAGAGAATGACAGTATATTTACTGATACCCACTGGGGTGAAGTTAATTGTTTAAAAAATCACCTGATTTTGGGGGGTCTGAAGTTCCAGAATGGGCTCCAAATGATCTAAGATTCATTCCACCTGGAGTCATCTATCCTTATGTGTCAATACGCTAACAACACCTTATTGAAAGAACACTTAAAATAATTCTAATGTTGCTTCATCTGCTCAAGGTCACTGGCCTGGGGTCATAGCAGCAAAAGCACAAGGAATGATTTTATTAGAGACGTATGGTCCCTGTAGCCTACACAAATTCATAATTGGACAATGTAATTTGCATAGGTGCTCTCAAGGTCTAGTCATTATATATATTCATATTCAATAGTCCACTTACTTGGAATTGGCAATCTATCAAACTTGACTAGGATTCACCAGTGAGGAGAAATGGGCATTACTTAAAGATAAGGCCCATTGGAAACCCTTATTAGTACAACTTTATAGCATAAAACAAGACTAAAGTCTATGCCCATAAGAGATTTGCAATTCAAAATTAGCTGAAATTTTACCTTTGGTTTATATCTGAATCCGTGATGTTTCTTAGTGGACAAGGGTTGCTTTTGTTGGGAATGCTGATGGCATGCTATTACATTTAAAACTTACTAATTTTCTAATAATTTTATTCTAAATTGTAATGCAACTGCTTTTAACCATAATATTAGTTTAGTTGGTACAATTAAATTAGATTGATAATATTGATATCAATGATCAGATGTAATGGAAGATTGAATTAAAACCTCCACATAATGTTCTTCTGTTGGAGGCTGGTTTGATAGAGGAGCAACTAGTCTTAGTTAATAATTAAATAATTATTTTTTAGTCTATTTATACCATTGCCAAAATTCAAAAAATGGTGGTGAAAGGAAGTAAAAAGTTGTTAAGTTTTGCAAGATTACAAACAAGTTTGGATAGGAATATTGGAAACAAAAATTTTTCCTTGAAGGAACTACAATTCATTGAATAATATTAATAAGTAATTTGCTTGTTCTTTGTCTTTTCTATTTTATAAAAGGTGTCAAAAATATGATCATGAACAGTTTATAATTTTAAAGCTTCGAACATGAGTCAGCAATAGGGAATGTGTAAGGTGAAGTTACCTTACAGCTGGAATGAGGCAGCCCTATGCTCATCTTTAGAGATGCCTGGAATTCTGGTACCGGCCCTGGGTAAAGATTAGGCTGAGATGTGCTAACTAGTGATTGAGAATGAGCTGTTTAAAGTTCAAAATGATCCTTGAGACACCAGGGACTAGCTTTTTTGCATTATGTTAAGATATATGAATTGATGACTTAACCTGGTTTTACCAGCTTTATAGCCTGGCTTGGCAATGTGACCTGTGGGACATAAAAGATTCCACTGGATAATTTTTTTCAGGCTCTCCTAAAGCTAAGATTCCTAAGGCATATCTTGGTATTTCCCAACCTGGCGATGAATCGCATCTTGAGTACCCAAGAAAGGCCCCTGTGGGGCTGCACATGAAAATCTCTCTGATTCCCATGCTGCCTTCAGTCTTTTTCTTCTCAGATCTAGCTTTTGGTTTATTAAGAGCCTTCCATGGCTCAGTACACTGAGAAATCTGTGGGTCTTTTCAGTTATCTCATCTGATATAACCACATTCTTCAGTACCACTATCTCTAGGAAATTTGTTTTTCGTACTGTATACAATTACATCTACCAGCATCTTACGGTTTCTCATTTTGTTAAGAAAGTAATAGCTCATATTTATTAAATACTTATTATGTGTCAGATGCTGTTCTAGATACTTTAAAAGGCATTAATGTATTTGATCTTTAAAACAACATTGCATTCAGGTAAAAAAAATGTTTTATTATTCCCAAGTTTTACATGAGGAAGCTGAAGTGCTGAAGTCCTGGGAGGTTAGCTCTCCAGGTCACTTATTAGTAAAGATATGAACCAATGCCATTGATCCCTAAAGTCTATGTACTTCTCCTCCATTTCTGTTGCCTAATATGGTATTCTGGTATCAGAATTAGAAAGTTTTTCTCAACCCAACGTTATAAAAAATATTTGTATATATATTTTCTCCTGTCTCCCTAATTTCTTTCATACTAAATTATTTGGAATTTTTAAATATTTTATATTTTTTATCATCACTTTGTTTTGGTTTTGTCTTTCCCTCCACCCAGAAAACCTTTTTCTCTCCCATAATCTCCTCTAAATTAGTTCTGCTTGCTAATTAAGATTCTGCTCTTCCCATAGCAGTCTGAACTCAGTAAGCTCACTCTAGTGACAGACTCTGCACTCTATGCTGTAGAATGCTTAATGATGATTTTAATCTTTCTTCCTAATATGGTTATGTTTTCTTAATGTTTATTTTAACCCCCAAATGTAAGCTCCTGCGATCGGGCTTACGCTTTACTTTTCATGTTTGCACAACCCTACAACATTTCTCAAATTATAATAGTTCAAAAAATAAGTTTGCCAAGGTTTATATTTTTGTGAAAACAATTCTGTCCTTCTCACAAGTTTTGCTGTTTACATTTGTTATTTGCTCATTCACTTTCCCTGACTTATACTCAATCATATAATAACATTAGTTTTAATATGCTTTTCTTTATGAAGATACCAACCACTGAACCATAAACATTCACTTCACTTTTTTTATGTGATATGCAATAATATATAAAAATAATTATCCTAAAAGGTTAAGCAAAAAAAATAGCCGGACATAAATTGCTATTTAGTACATGTTAAAATTAGATTTTTTTAAGAGGAGAAAAGATTCCACATGCCCTCATTTGGAGGGAATGCTAAGCTTCCTTTTTTGTTCTGAATTCTCAGATGTACTTCTTTAGTTCATTCTAAGAACATGCACTTTGAATTTCCTAAAGAATGCTGTCAATGATCTCTTCTTTCAGAAAGGTAAAATGAGAATCTGAGTGAATATAATTAGTGATATAATTAATGATATTAAGTATGTTTGATTTAGAATGCTAGTTTTTAAATTAATAAGTTAGAGATAGCTTTGGACTGAGTTTAATCCATCAGGAAGCTAAAGCAATTCTTATCTGGTATAGGAAGAAATAACCAGTGAGAGTTTAGACCCTGCCATTTTATGTAATCCTTGCAGTGGGACATTTAACATGGAGTAGCCACAGTTTGGGGTAGGACTGCAGTTCTTACTTGATTACATTCATTGTATTTGATTAGGACCCATTCGTATTCTGCTAACTTTGACTGTACTGGAAGTCATAAATTGGCCAAGGGAGCATGGCCAAGTCATGCCTAAGAGGAACCATTAGCATCACACTTATCATTCTTATTTGGGCCAATCGGAAAAAAAAAAAAGAAATGCTTAGGTCATCAGAGTTTTTTTGTCCTATTCCAGGTGGGAGAATAGTGCCACCTCTCTCTTACTTATCCTTTGTACTCATAGTAGATCCCTTTGCTTTTTATTTTTATTTACTTATTTTTAAATCTTGATTGCTCCTTACTTAGTAAGTATTTAACTTTTATAGGAGCCATCCTTAGAATTTGGTAACTCCAATTTTAATATTTCTTGCTTTTTAAAATTCCTCTCACCCTCTTTTCCTGACTCAATATTGATCCCTAAATCAATGGGACTTCTCTGGACATACACATCTGGATATGTCTAAACTGTGTCAGATTGCCTGGTCTCTCTAATGGGAGGGAGACAGCCACACAAGTAAATATCCCTGCTCATGAGATCTAGCAGCATTGGAGGTGCCTCCCTTAGTAAATACAGGATTCCATGGCACAGCTTAACTTTCACCTCCAAAAAAATCCATTACAGAGCTAGGCTTCATTTCTCCTGTGATCCAAAGTGCTTTTGTTCTTAATCCCTTCTAAAACATTTCTAAAGTTTCAGACTCCACTGGCTTCACTTTTAGACTCACTTCTGCCCATCTATCAGTGTATATGCATATCTGTTTCAAGAGCACTTTCTTTTCTTGCCAGAGGTTCAAACCTTTGACTCTCGGCCTCCTTCTGAACTCATTCACCCAGGTTGTCCCCTGCCACCATTGTGGTCATACTCATGTCTGGATCCTCAGGGGGAAGTGTAACAAAATCCTCCTCATAAGCTACTTCCTGTTATCCCTCCTCTTTCTGTGCTCATCTGGCCTCATACAGCAGTAACACGTTTTCCTGGACATACTCTTGGATTCATTCACTTCTAGATAGATGAATTACAAGAAACACCAGAGGAAGAAGGTTCTTTCCGTGTCCTGGCCATCACGCTTAAGTGCCCCTCAAAGGGTATCTAAAATCATGAGTCTAGCACAACTCCCGTTACCTAGGAAAGGGCAGAGTTTTCAGATCAGCTGACACTTGAATTTATTTGCTCAAATATATTTCTTTGTGACTTTGCCAGCCTCTGAACTTATACACAAGAGGTGAGTTTTAATCTTTCACTGCATTTCTGAGAAAGGTATGACTATGAAGGAAGCTTCACTAAAATGCCAACAGAAATTCAGAAGTTAATAATTTGTAAGTAGGTTCTGGAGCCACCAATTCCCTGTTCCCTAAGCCATGTTGTTGTCTATGGGGTCCTTTATGAAGTACTTCTAGGACCTTAGGGGGTCACTGTAGGAGCAAAGAAGATTCATTCTGATGAAATCTCATCCCTTGAAGTCCTTGTCACAATTCCAAGGAGAGTTCTAGAAATCTTGCTCTCCAATCTAAGGATTGGAAAATTTCCTTGTAATAGGAATACATTAGTTTATTAATGCTTGCTTTCTCTCCTGATCTCCCACCCACCCCCAATCAGGCATTTGTATAGACTTACTATGTCCAGGAACTTGCTAAGCCCTCTATAGGCAAGGTTCTAAAGGACTCCTCCAAAAACCCTATTTGACTGATATTGTTAATACCTCTGTTTAAAGATGGGGAGACTAATGCTTTTAGAAAGAGTGTCTCCATTTTTTCAAATTCTAATTCTGAGTATAAAGTGATCATCACCAAGAGTTTAGAAGTAGACTTTATAATAGACTTTTTTTTTCCACATTAGACACTGCAAAGTACTATATTAGATGTGAAAAAAAAATTATTACCATTATGAAAGAATTTTGGATCATGAGATAAATTTCACTTTTGTGTTTGCCCTTTTTAAGCTCTTGTCCTAGCAGATATCTGGGTTCCAATGAACAGACTTGAAAGAAATTTATAAAATTTTACTTGATTAGTAAATGTTCCAGGAAAGGGATAGGATTAATTTTTTTTTCTTCAATAATGGTAAAAATTTAGGCAAAAAGGAGGTAAGACATCCAGATTTATTGCCTACTCATGACTCAGAAATTGCATCAGTGTTAATCCTGAAAACTACCAAATTCCCTGCTCCCAGTCCATGTCTATCAGTTAGGGGAACCATTTGCCAAAATTTAGGGAGATGCAGTCCATGAATATCATTACCTCTGTTAGATATGGCTGCATGGTGCCAGCAGAAAATGTCATTGAATGAGGTGAAGAGGTTATGATTCTACTTACCAAAGTGTTCCACAGTGAAAAACCCAGTGATTGGGAAACCCACCTTCCTTACTATCATCACCTTGATCTTTTGTTCAATTTGTTTGTCTGTTCCAGAGGCACCCATCACAATATGAACTCCCATACATTGAGAGAGACCTGGGCTTCCCTCCTACACTGTAGGGCCACTGAGACCAAAGTTTTCAGTCAGAATTA
Organism: Hipposideros armiger; assembly: GCF_001890085.2. Taxonomy (NCBI): domain Eukaryota; kingdom Metazoa; phylum Chordata; class Mammalia; order Chiroptera; family Hipposideridae; genus Hipposideros; species Hipposideros armiger. The sequence goes on from NW_017732322.1 coordinate 248,838, forward strand.
CAAAAATAACTAGTCAAGGTTTGAATTACCCTTGAAAAGTAATCCTTATTTCAAATGATGCCATATCTCCTGTAGAATTCAGTGAAACTTATTTTCCCATTTCTTCTTCATTCATATAATCTAAAATATTCCCTCATTTTGATTTAACGTCAGATGCAGTTCAGCATTCTATAGATAAAAAATGTGGACTGATTATCCAGCATCATTTAATGTGAGAAATACATCCATTTAGTTAGATTTCCTCATTTATCCTTAACATAAACTGTATTTTCTTAAAGCTAGAAATTTGAATAAATACTCAATTGATGAAATAATAGAAAGTAAAATCATGCTTAAAATTGCCATTTTAATAAAAGTCTAAAGGGGCAAGTCCAGATTCTTCTATTCTTGGGATCACTTCATTTTTCCAAATCAGTTATCTCAATCACCAATTGCTTGTTCTTGATGATAATGAGTAGGGAACATATAAGGTATATAATCCTACAAGATTGTCATTTTCTATGAACATGAAATAAAATTGCATTATAATTCACTTTTATTTGCTTCTTTACATTTAGACCATCACATTAATAGTTTTCTAAATTATGAGCCAAAAACCTTGATGACCTAATTGAACATGAGAAGTTACAAAAAAATTTAAATTGAATATTCTGAAATTTTAAAAAATTGCAGTGATTATTATGCAAAATAAATGTCATTGTAAATTGGAATAAGATATTAGCAGTGAAAACCTCATGATTAACAATACATTTAAACAGTATGATAAAAAGTCTAATAAGATAGAACAAGAGCCCAGAAGCAGAACTATGCCTAGAGGGTCATATGATTTGTGACATAGGTTACATTGCAGTGCTATTGGGAAAGGAATGCCTTTTTAATAAATTGTGCTAGGTTAACTAGATATTTACCTCGGAAATGTTTAAAATCTTCAGAGAGATATAGGAAATAGTAACATTCATAAAAACAAATAAGATAAACAAGAAAATATGAAAAAATAGCCCAAATAAGGCCCATATGTATTTGTTTATTTATTTATCCCTTGCTTATATAAGGAGATAAATAAGTATGAAAAGAAGAATTAAAATTATATGAAACTTAGACTGAGATGTTCCAATATACCGATAAGTTTAAGAATAGTTCCAGGAACAGGAACACAGAGTTTGAAGAGCTAAGTTAGAGATTTCCAGAAAGAAAGATGTAAGTTTTGCAAGAACACACCAAGTAATAAGAAAGAAAAAAAAATCACACCCAGATACATATCATTGTCTACAAAACATCAAGAAAAAAAGAGAATGGTAAAAAAGCTATCAAGGACAAATTAAGATAACCCTCCCTGACTGCCCCCCCCCAAAAAAAAAGACTGTGTATTAATCATCTTGCACAAACATTTATTTCTCACAGTTGTCAAGGCTGGAAGTCTGAGATCAAGGTGCCAGCATGGTGGTTCTTGGTGATGGGCTGCTTTCGGGCTTGCAAATGGCTACCTTCTTTCTGTATCCTCACATGATGGAGAGAAAGAGCTCTGGTGCTTCTTCTCCCTCTTTAAGGGTACCAATCCCATCATGGGGATTAAACCAAACTCTTTATCACTTTAAAACTCTCAGATTTGGAATAAGGGGAGTAACAGTATAGATATAGAAACAGATGATGATATAGATATAGATATAGATGATGATATAGATATAGATATAGATATATCCTTCTAATTGCATTTTTGAATAATTTGAGTTTTAAAAACTAGCAGTGAAATAAAATAAATTTTATATAGCTGATGTGTGTGAATTTCCAGAGTCTACTTAGAATCTTTACAAAGAAATTAATTTTATAAAAGAGTAGGCATAATGTATAAGAAATCCAAAATGTATAAGAGAAGTCTGGGGGGAAAAAAACAAAAAATCATGAATACATGAGCAAAAATCAGAGCTTAACAATTCTATGACATAAAAGCAGGCTAGGTCAAAGCAATTTCAGAAGCTAGGAAATTAAAACCTGCCTCTTGTCTTTTAATCTATGTGCACACATCTGCTAAATGTTGAGCAAATGCTCTGATGGTACCATGGGAAACTGTCAATATTGATATTGCTTATAGATAAAGGGAATTCACAAGGTAAAAACAGACTAAGGAAACTCGTTTAACTATGTCAAAGAATCCCCATTAAATCATTTTTGAGAATTACCCTACATGAATATCTCTTCACCATGCATTTGATTCAGTGTATCATAAACTCTATTTCATTTTAATTTGATTTTAAATTATTTGATTTAAAAAACAATGTGTTTGCATTTAGTTTTTTGATCACACTATTTCAGATCACAACTTATAAAATAATGCAATCTTACTGGTAGAGTTCAATCAAACAGAACAGTGTGTTTAAATAGGGTTTTCTTTCTATCATTCTGTCTGATATTTTAGAAGGAAATTGTCTGCAAATAATATTTTTCTTTGTGTAAAACTGACATTATCATATCTTAATTTCTTTTATGTTTTCACAATATGTACAGACTACCAATTGGGTAAAACATCAGTTTACTGTCATAAAAACAGCAACTTGAAATTTCTCACTTTCAGTAGTAGTGTGGGAGAGTGAAAATGACTATGCCAGTTGAAAATATGACAAGCAAGTTTAGGCAATGAGAAAAATTGCAATAGTTCCATTCACTCCATTAAGTTCAAAATTAACTTTTGTCCAAACATTAAGAACTCCTTTACCATAAGTTATAAATGTATAGGTAAATGAAAAATGGTAAATCTGCTATTGCTTTAATACACTGTAATTGAAAACATTAGAAACACTGAAGATTTAAATGTTTTACTTCTTTGTCAAAAAATGATGTATGCTTTCTCATTGTGTAACATCATACAGAGAAAACCTCTTTGTTTTGCCTTGGCAAATTTTCATACTCTTGTCTACAGTTAAATCAGCTTTTGACATTTTGTTCTTTTTCTTTCAAGTTTTGAAATGTCTCTGAGAGTTCTTTTAATGTGAATTTTTTGCCAGTGTTAATTCCTTTAAAACATCTTAATTTTTTTGTCACAACCACTTTCTAATTTTTGTTAATAAGTTTGCCTTCACTATGTTCTTCTAACTACATATCTAGAGTCTCTTGAATAGTGGTAGTTTCAGTACCCACAGTCAGCTATTTCTTCTGTAGTTCCACTTACTTTTGATTTGATGTTCACTTCTAGCATTATCATTTTTTATTTCCTTGTGGCACTTCCATCTTTAAAATGAACATTGATCATGTACCAAGATAGGTAATATTTGGAACCATAAACCAAGTCTCAATAAATTCAGAAGTATTTAAACCATAAAGATATGTTCTCTGATGACAATGGAATTGAATAAAAAACAAACAAAAAAATAGTATCACTTATATTCCCAAATACTGTATTTGGAAATTAAAAGCATACTATTGCATAACCCATGTATCAAAGAAAATATCAAATGAAAAATTAGACGATATTTGGAATTGAGTAAAAGTGTAAACAAATATCAGAGATTCATAAAATGCAGCTAAACAATCATTAGAGATAAATTTGTAGTGTTAAACATTATATTAGAAAAGAAAGGCAAACTTAACCTTAAAAAAAAGATGAAAAGTGATGATAAACTGAGACTCAAAATTAATAAAATTGAAAACAGAAAAACAGAAGAAATCAATCAAACCAAAATTGTGTTCTTTGAGGAAATGAATAAAAGATAGTCTCACCAGGCTAATCATTAAAAAGGAAAAACACATTAAAAAATTGGATGATGAGGATCAAAGTTACAAACTTCAAGTTATAAAATAAATAAACAATGGGAATATAATGTACAGCATGGTGACTATAGTTAATAATGCTGTATTACATATTTGAAAGTTTCTATGAGAGTAAATCTTAAAAATCCTCATTATAAGAAAAAAGATTATAACTATGTATCGGGACCAATGTTAACTAGACTTACTGTGTGATCATTTTGTAATATATACAAATATTGAATCATTATGTCATACACCTGAAATTTATATAATGCTATATGTCATTTATACCTCAATAAAAAAAAGTCACTGGGTACCTCATAAAAATATTTAAGCATAGTAACTTCATCAACTTTCCTTACAAAAAAAATTGAATTACAAAGTATCAGTATCTAGCATGATAGAAAGGATAGCATTTGAGATTATAAAGACCTTACAAAAAAAAGAGGGAATATTATGAATATCTTTATGACAATATATTTGAAAAATTAGATGAATAAATATTCATGATATTTAAAAATATGAATAAATTAATAATATCATGAAAGACACAGACTAACAAGTTTCACACTGGAAAAAATAGATAATCTGAAAAACCTTATACATTTTAAAGATAGTTAATTGGTAGCTCAAAGCCTTCCCACAAAGGAAACCATTTACAAGTCTATATACAAATCTATACTTTAAATTTTACCAAACATTTTAGGAAGAAATATGTCAATATTGCTCAAACTCTGTCAGAAAATACAAAAGGAGAAAACACTATGTCATTCTATGAAGTCAACATTACTCTGATACCAGAACCAGAAAACACACTACCAGAAAACTACAGACTAATATTATTCAAAAACCTAGTCACAGAAATCCTCAACAGAATGTTAGCAATTGAACCCAGATGTATAAATAAATAGGATATACATCATTACCTAGTGGAATTTATCTTAGAAATGCAAGTTTGATTTTAATTTCAAATATTAAACAATGTAATTTGTAATATTAAAGGACTAAAAATGAAAAACCATATGTCCATTTAAAAAATAGAAACAGCTTTTGGTAAAATTCAACACCCGTTCCTGCTAAAAATTCTCAGCAAAATTAAGATAGAAAGGAAATACCTTAAACTGATAAAGTGCAATCACAAACAGACAAAACTACCACGAAGGGCATACTTAACGGTGAAAGACTAAATCCTTTACCCCCTAAGTTTGGTAGCAATGTTAGGTTGTCCATCCTCATTACTTCTATTCAGTATCATACTAGAAGTCATGTCTAGTAAAGTATGGCAAATATATATATATATATATATATGTATATATATACATATATATATAATATTATATTATATATTATATTATATATTTAAAAAGTTTATAGGATATATAATTATCTATAGAAAAACAAGTAAAAACTTGCAAAAACTACTAGAACTAAGAACTGTTCATGGAAGTCAGCAAGATTATAGGATACAAGGTCAATATAGAAAAGTTAAATGTATTTTTGAATATTAGCAGTGAACAACCTGAAACTGAAATATAAAATGCTATTTACAATGACTCAAGATGTGAACTACTGAGAGAAGAATTAAACAAAGGTTGTACACAACCTGTGCACTAAAAACTATAAAACTTTACTGAGAGAAATTTTAATATACATAAATAATTTGTGATGTATACCATGTTCATGGATCAGGAGACTTGATATTATCTCCTCCTAATAGAACTATCGATTCAACAAAATGTAAACCAAAATTCCAGCAAGCATTTTATAAAATTGGCAAGTTAAAACATACACAGGAAAGCACAGTAACTAAAATATATCAAACAATTTTGAAAATAAAGAACACAGTTTGGAGAGATAACAACTGTTAGAACAAGATAAAGAAAATAGACATCTTAATCTACTTGGGCTTCCATAAGAAAATACCATAGACTGGGTGGCTTAAGTACATACATTTATTTCTCACAGTGCTGCGGGCTGGAAGTCTGAGACCAGGCTGCCAACATGGGCAGGTTCTGGTGAAGGCTTTCTTTGCAGTTTGCAGATAGCTGCCTTCTTGCTGTGTCCTCACATGGCAGAGTGAGAAAGCAATCAAGCTCTCTGGTGCCTGTTCTTATAAGGTCACTAGTCCCCTAATTCAGGTCCACACTTAGAATTTTATCTAAGCCTAATTATCTCTCAAAGTCCTCCTTTCTACATATCATCATACTTGGGGTTAAGGGCATTGACATATGAATTTGAGGGAGACACAATTCAGTCAATAGTGATAGACTACAGTTAACTCTATTTATTAACAAAAGTGTATGATTCTACTTATATCACTTTTAAGCAATACTTTAATGCTATATAAAAATTGTTTCACATTATAATTATTTTAAGAGAAATATACACAAATATTAATTTGTTTACTTATTTCTCTATCTAAACATGTATTCAAAATCACTAAGAGACCTATGGTGTTGTACTTGAGAACCTAGTTTCTGGAGTGGAACATTCCAGGCCTAAATCCCAGATCTGCAACCTAACAACTGAATGAAATGACCTTGGACAAGTTTTATTAACCTCTCTCTGGGTCACTTCACTTCTTTATAAAGTGAAAGTAATAATAGCACCATTCTCAAAACTATAATAAGCATTAAATTGATTTATATAGAGTGTCAGATATGTATTAAACCCTCAAATGTGTTAATTGACATTTTTACACTTAATTGACATTATTAAATAGTTATGAACATATATGTGCCAATGACACTATATGACTGGACATGGACATTAAATACACCGACTTGAGCAAACAAAATTCAGCAGCATTCTGGTAAGAATTTCTCCACCAAGCTTTCTTCTTACCTTTTTGTACCACTTGGGTGGCTCATTCTTAATTAAATATACCTAATATCTTTTGACTGTCAGATATGGACCAGATTTTTCTTTTTGTAATTTAGAACACTTGGGTGAGTATTGCAAGTAGTTGATAGTATTGGTAGGGGAAATGAACAAAATGCAATTTTCTGTCTCTTAAGCATAGATTTTAAATACATATGTCAGGCATTTTCTGAGAATACTTTTTTGGTACTAAAAATTTTATCTTTAATGTAATTCAGTACATTGCTTTCTTTTGTGGTTTCTGGGTTTCATTGTTTTAGAAACCCTCCCTCATCAAGACTAAAATACATATCCCTATTTTCTTATACTCATTTTATTGATTTGTTTTATGTTCACATTTTCTTTTTTTTAGCTGAGCCATCGTGCCACCTGTTGGAGTACAGCTCAGGCCAGGAATCGAACCACTGTTGCTCAGAGCTTGCATTCTTGAGCGAGCTCTTAACCAACTGAGCCACTTGGTCAGCCCGATGCTCACATTTTTTATTCATCTACTGTTTGTTGACTTAAATGGTGAATTATGGGTTTGGCTTAGCAATTTTACACAAATGGTTGGTTACTTAAAAAAATCAATGTTTTTCTCTCTTTCCCTTGAAATGAAATGATAATGCCAGTATTTGACCGGAGCACTTAAATGAGAACATTTACTGAGAAGGGAAAATGATAAAGAATAAGAATTTTTTGGAAGGAGGGATAGAAATAACATATCTTAGCGGTGTTATATTAAACATACTATTAATCATTCTAGTTGAAGCCATGCAGTAGGCAATTAGATATTCAATGAGGGCAGAGGTGGAAATTTAATTATTGAGCAGCAAGGATTATAGGGACAAAATCATTCTCTGATACTAGGGACAAGCCTGATGATGACACCAAGAGGGAAGTGTGAATGTTGGTGTCAGTAACTGGAGGAAGTTCAAACTTTTTATCACATTTTTCTCAAGAAGGTATGCAATTAGATATTTTGCTGAGTGTAAAGGGAAAGGGAAGTTCGATCGGAGGTTGAGAAGACTACCAAAAGCTTATAGATGCTGAGGCAGAACATAAAGACCAGTAAAAAGACTGGCAGGTCCTGAGGGTTCAATCCAATTGGAAATGGTGAATTTGTAATACAGCCCTGTGTGTTTTACATATTCTACACCAGCCTTTCCAGTTCTGGTATTCTATGGCTATTTAACTTATGGATGATTTAATCGTGTGCCTCACCTATCCCTGCATATGCTTAGATTGGTGTGCATATTAAGCCTAGTTGCTGTTCACCTTCTGACTTAAGAAAGTTAATATTTATTTCTAATAGTGTTACACATCATTATGTCACACTACAGAATACACAGCTGTTAACTTTATGACTCCCAAGGTCAAAGTCAGTAACTTTTGAGTTTGTTTTTCAGTTTTCAGGTAGATTTACAATTTATCCTACTGAGATTTGGTATTACTACATTGAGGAAACAAACATAAAAGGAATTAGTGCTTTTTATTAATGAACTGTAGGTAAAATGAAATTATAAAAAAAGAGAAGATTGGATTATTTGTTAGAGTACTTTGGTCTTACTTAACCAAATATTTTATTTTTATATTTTAGAATATAACAAGAATGCACAACATTTCTCATAATTCTAGACTCTACCTGGTTTATGATATGCCATAAAATTTAATATGGTTTGATTCAAGTTGCCTTCAAATGCAGAAAAGTTTTTTAAAATATATACTTACTAGCTTTATTAATATTAAAATATTTTAGTTGGTGTTCAATAGAAATTTAAAATAGAATATTCTCTTCTTTAGAAAGACTCATATCATAGTTCACTAGCTTCAACCTTGACATAAATGTTATCTCATAGTAATGATAACACTTTTTTCTTATATCCTGATTTATTAACATTGAAATTCTCTCCTAACTTGAAGAAGGTTCATGAGTTCTAGCTGAGCTTTTATTCTCAGCAGTAGCTGAAATTTTAGTATGAAAATATTACCAAGGAATTATTTAAGTGAAATCTACTTCAAATTCTGTAATTTAAAAAAAGACAATTTATTCACTCCTCTTCCTTCACTTAGAATGAATTTCTTTAATATAGACTAGATAGCCTATGGTGATGAAATATTAAAGATATTAGTGAATGCATTTTTTTATGTGTCCATATGTTTTCAGTGAATATCACAAAACTATGATTTCTTGGCTCGTTACAAAATCACAATGTCTGACTTCTTCACAGCAAGCACTACATCTCTGAAACCTTTTGTGTTCATCTTAATATTTTGATGGTTCCTTTCTGAATCCAGATAGCAGCCCTTCCAAATTTAATCATTGCATTTTTCACTGCCTTATTTCTAAATTCAATGTGTTCCAACTCATTATCTCGAGATCTTCTTTACTTTCATTCTATCCTCAACTACAGAAATTCTGCCTGATATGTAAGAGTCAATTGATCATGTTTTGTTCTAGTCTAATTATCAGTGACCTCTTCATAGCATGCCACATGCCAACTAACCTGGCAATAATCGTATATGTATTAACTATATAGAAATATTTACAATAGTAGTAACAATATTTGTGCACTAAGTTGTCAAAGGCATGTACATGTTTTTCTGATTTGTCAGAAACAAACCGTTATTAAATAAAAACTGTCATGACTGCATGCATAAGCAAATAACCTATGCATGTCATCAATATTTAGAAACCAGTAAATGTATTCTAATTGTTTGTATTCCTGTTCTTTTAACAGAAGCTACAGATAATGTTTAATGTAATCTAATACATTCCAGATCTATTACCACTCAAAAGTAAATAGAGATACAAAAATTACAAGGTCCAGTCCCTGCCCTCCAAAATATCTCAGTAACTAAATAGGAGTGAAAACCATGGGTCTAATCTTGGATTTGAACTCACTAAGGTCACCTGAAAATTGTTATGATCAAGAAAATACATTGTTTTTTCTCTCTGAAATAAAATTTCCCATTTCTAACAGTAATGCCCAGGTAGACTTTATTAAAAAAAATTAAAAATTAAAAATCTATAGCAAAACAATCTTTATATGCTATATTTTATCTTTAATATTTGTGAATTTAACATTCATTAAAATAATTTTTGCACTATTACCTAAGTTTTTAATGTATGTATTTTGCATCACTTTTCCTTATTAGCACCAATTGATTACGTTCTTTTCAGGGTTGCTTGCTGTTCAATAAAATGCAGAGTCAATTTAGAAGTTCCTACATACATTGCTAAATAATAAAGTCACATTGATGCTGTAGCATCACATAGATGATGTAGCACACACATATATGATTGTGTGTGATCCAAGAGGTTTTCTCATGAGTTAAGTGATGCTTTTATACAACACCCACCCAGCATGTGTCTTCTAAATTTGTACCTTAGCTAATTTGCAAATTATACATATTCTGAACCTCCAGGGCATTTGCAAATTGTCAAAACTCAAATACCTAAAGTCAACTGTTCCTTTTCTTGAACAGACTAGCCCCTTCTTAATCTAATGAAAGGTTAGAGAAGGGTTAAAAAGTTAGCTTTTTCTTAGAGGAGCAACATTACAGGGCAAATGTGATTTTTAAAACTGTTGTGTGAAGAAAGGCATAAACATTTGGGAGATTTACATAATAAAGTGTATTTTCCAAATGACCCCACGTAATGTTACAAAATCAAGCAGAATAAAAGATCCATTCAAAATGCGGAAAGGTCAATAATTTTAATGTAACTGTGTATAAAATGTTTATTATCATGGCTTCAGATTCCACACGGCAATTAACTTTAAGAAACCACCACTTATCAAATTTAGTGTAATATCAACAAAGAATAACCACAATAATCTTAAATAGCTTTTAAAATACTGCTTACTTTTCTAACTACACGTGTGTGAGACTATTTTTTTTCAAATACTTCAATTCATGTTACATATTGCATCACTCAAATGCAGAAGTTGATATGAGATTCCAGCTGTCTTCTAATGTGAGACATTAAAGAGATTTACACTTTGTACAAATATAAAGTAATACCAGTGTTTTCTGTGTATATTAATTATATTTATTAAGTATATTGTAGGCTTAAAAATACTAATTTTTAAGTATAAAATAAGGTACTTATGGTAATATGCAATAGATTTATTATTATTTTAAATATTTTTATAAAAATCTTTAATTTTAATCTCTGATATTGTAAATATTGATAGGCATAGCTCACATAAGGGAGGTTCTTTGGGTTGTCAATAATTTGTAAAAATATAAATGATTCCTGAGATGAAAGGGTTTGAGAACCAATGCACCACAATATTTATCGATACTATTTTTAATAGGCATTTGAGTTGTTTCCAATTGGGGCTGTTATGAAAATGTTTATTTGAAGATCATGGTTACATGCCTCTTGCTGCACATGTGCAAGAATTTCTCTGAGGAACTCAGTTAATTTTAGATATCAACTTGTCAGGCCACAGGGTGCCCAGATTAAAATTTATATCTCGGTGTTCCGTGAGAGTGTTTCTAGATAAATTTCCTTCCCCAATGTATGAGCATTATCCAATCTGTTGAGGGTCTGACTAGAACAAAAGGCAGAGGAAAGGGAAATTCAGCCTTTTCCTGCCTCAAAGACTGAGCTGGGCCATCTCAGCTTATCTTCTCCTGCCCTTAGGCAAGATTTTACATAATCATCTCCCCTGGTTCTCAGGCCTTCAGACTGAATTATGCAACTGACTTTCTTGTGTCTCCAGCTTGTAGATAGCAGATCATGGGACTTCTCAGCCTCCATAATCATGCGATCCATTCTTTATAATAAATCTTTATATATATATATATATATATATATATATATATATATATATATATATATATATATATATATATATATATATATNTATATATATATATATATTTCTGTTTCTCTGGAGAACCCTGAATAAAATAATAGGTATATGCTTAGAAACAAAATTTCTGGAATATCATATTTTCTATTTTTTCATGTCCTCTATTACTAGCTAATTATTTGTAGGAATATGTCATGTAATCTATATATCAGGGTTTTTTTTCACGTTAGATGTAAGTATTTTTTCTCACTTTGCGGTTTTTCTTTTTGTTGTCTTCACTAAAACATTGAATAGGGAAATATTCTTTAAAAATAAAGTTAGGCTTGTTTGTATTCTTGTTGTTGAGTTGTATATATTCCTTATATATTTTGGATATTAGCTCCTTATCGGAGTTGTTGCTTGCAAAAATCTTCTCCCATTTGATTGATTGCCTCTTTATTTTGTCAATGGTAGCTTTTGCTGTGCAGAAGTTTTCCAATTAAAAAATGGGCAGAGGGCCTGAATAGACATTTTTCCAAAGAAGGCATACAAATGGCCGATAGACATATGAAAAAAACCCAAAAAACAAAACACTCAACATCACTAATTATCAGAGAAATGCAAATAAAAACAATGCGATATCATCTCACACCAGTTAAAATGGCTATCATCAACAAGACAAATAATAACAAGTGTTGGAGAGGCTGTGGAGAAAAAGGAATGCAGATGGTGCAGCTGCTATAAAAGGTAGTGTGGAGGTTCCTCAAAAAATTAAGAATAGAACTACCATATGACCCTGCAACCCCTCTCCTGGGAATCTACCCCCAAAAAATCTGAAAACATTTATCTGTAAAGATATATGTGCTCTGATGTTCATTGCAGCTTTATTTACAGTGGCCAAGACATGAAAACAGCCAAAGTGTCCTTTGATAGATGATTAGATAAAGAAGATGTGGTATATATACACAATGGAATACTACTCTGCCATAAGAAAAGATGAAATACTGCCATTTGCAACAACATAGATGGGCCTTGAGATTATTATGCTAAGCGAAATAAGTCAGACAGAAAAAGTAGAAAACCATATGATTTCACTGATGTGTGGTGTATAAAACTGAAAATAACAAAGGAACAAGACAAATGAAGAAACAAAAACTCATGGACACAGACAATAGTTTAGCAGTTACCAGAGGGTAAGGGGGCAGAAGGGTAGTAGGTGAGGGTAAATGGGATCAAATATTGGGTTGTTGGAAAAGTCATAACTCCTTTTTGCAATGAAAAACATAGAAAAAATACCTCATGACTTCCGACAATCCAACATATCGTGATGGAAGGACAACTGACTGGGTGGTGAACACACAATGTGAAATATAGACGCTGTATTACACAATTGTACACTTGAAACCTATATAACTTGCTAACAATTGTCACCCCAATAAACTTTAATTAAAAAATCAATAAATAAAAATAAAAATAAAGTTAGGAAAAAAAACATAGAACATTGATTATCTGACTACATAAAAAGTTTTTTTGAAAAATCATATAATAAAAAATTATAATAAACATAACCAAAATGCAAAAAACAGAAAGAAAGAATTATAATACTCAAAACACTAAGAGTCTGTCCTGTAAGTTCAATAAGGACAAAAAACAAACTTCAATTAAAGAGACTGTGCAATGGGCAAGCAATTAATAAAATAAATGTAAGTGACCAATGCACTAAGAAAATTAGGTTAAAACTCGCTATAAATAAGTGCATAAAACATGTTAATAAGAAAAAAATCTAATTTAATAAATTGATAAAGTGAAAAATAACAAAACAAACTTCAGAACAATAAAGGTTTAAGGGAACAAGTATTTGCTTCCATGAACTGCTAATGGACAGGCAAGTTGGTATAATTCTTCTGGAATACAACTCTGACATCTACCAAATTAGATTTTATTTTAACTCAATAAAAGTTATTCTTATCTATATAAACAATATGATTAAACACATGTTTTTGTTTCATAATATTGAAAGATATATATAAAAACAGTAATAACTTCACCACTTAGAAGCTACCTTTATAAATGTTTTGGTATATATACTTTAAGATAGTTAAAAGTGTCAGAATTACCTGGCATACTTTTAAGTTCATATAAATTCTCCCTTGCTCTGAGATTTTAATCTGTTGCAAGCTAAAAGAAATATTTTAACTGAAAAAAAGCAATATGTTAACCACAAAATGTGATTGTGTTCCCTACTGATGGAGTGTTAACATTTATATTTATGTATATCTGAGCACCTCTTGTAATTGCAGAAGTCAAACATGACTTGTATTCATCTTTTGTTATCAGTATATATTGAGTATTACAATTTTAATAGCTTTTTCCTGCACCCTCTGTTGATGTGTGTGTGTGTGTGTGTGTGTGTGTGTGTGTGTGTGTGTGCACGTGCACACGCGCGTGCGTGCATTTACCTGCACACATAATCTTAGGTATGCATTATAAATATCCTGTAATAGTCATCCTCTAATTGAATACACAATTGTTACTTTTATTAAGTTATCAGGTGGATTCTCTATATCAGCTCACTCAGTGTCAGTCGTCCCACCCTTCTTCAATCTAGATGGAAGGATTAAAAACAACAACAACAACAACAAAAAACTACATTTTACCTTTTCCAGATTCCTTTGCTGATTGAGCCTGAATGCAAATCATCCCATTAGAACGAATCTTTTGCAAATTAAAGGACCAAGTGAGATAGAGGCCATTTTCTGGGGCCTTACCCATTGCTTCTGACTAACAGATACATGGCGTTATACAATTCTCCTGCAGCAAAGTTCTGGAGAACGATGTTCCTTCTTCATCTCTTTGGATGAAAGAAGCTGTTGAAGAGACAGAGGCCTGGAGTTACTTCTTTGGGCCCAGATCACTCAGAAGTAGTAAGTCCCATGGCGAGTCAGTTCTAAATTGTCTAGGAAACATTCCAAGAGCCCAAAACTGAATTTGGCCTCTTCTGCATTTCCAACGATTTTGTGGATAACTTTGTTAACCTAAACATAAAAGGCCAAAGTGAGAGCAAATAAGTATTTATTTGAGAACCAAAAGAATAGCTATTTGGAAAGCACTGATTCAGAAAGAAACCTAAATACTGTTATGATTAGGAGGTGAAGGCAAGGGATATTTATGAGAAAGGGAAGGGGAATAATTACATGAATAGGAGGAAAGACTTTCTATAGATGCAGATCCGATAACATAGTGTTGCTAATTCTATGGAATGTCATTCAATCCTATAGCCTCAAGGCTTGCTTTCTTGTTTCTTTAACAGTTGTGGGTAATATAATCTGCTTTAGGCCTAGTCTAAAGGCTATTTTGT